>NC_140528.1:41391724-41599224 GCF_057382185.1 Mchenga conophoros
TAAGATGACCACAACTGTCAGTGCTGCGGAGTGAAGTGCTCTGAGAGCAGTTCCACTCATGAATGAATGAATGAATGAATAAAATATAAAAGTAAAGTTACATGATATAATAACGTTATATAGATACTTTAAAACAGAGTTTTTAAGCGTGCTTAAATCAGAAGATAAAAGACAACGCATGGAATAGAAACAGTTATACAGCTGTAAGCCTCCATTAGGTTCTGTGGAAAAATACACAAAACAGTGTGCGATATTATTCATTAAATATCAGTAAATTAAAGTCCATTTAATTCTAGGGGTAATTACACCCTAAGCCTGCGTGCCATATTATAAAATGCTACCAAAATTCAGATATAATGCAAAACCCTGAAATGAAAGTTGAAAGACTTCATCTTAATCACATATTTATCGATTGACTTGCAATACTCTCCGGAGATCAACAAAGGGAAACCTACAAAAATGGTGTCTTTGCCTAAGACATTGTGGATGACATTATATAGCATGTGTGTATATTAGTGCACAAACTCTTTGTGGACTGGAAATCTCCCATCACTTTCTGCTGCTTGTATTCTGCAGTCTCCCATCCCTCCAACTAGTAAGTAGGCGGTGACCTTTACGTTTGTTTTCAGCCTCGGAACAAGAAGATAATCCCGATCAATACAACAAGCGGAGAGTACTCATACTTGGAAAATGTTGGGAATGTGACAGCGGAAATGGCCTTTCTGTTGGAATGCTATGGATGCCTCTCCACACAAAGAAATACATTCTTTGTGCCAATTTAGTCGGATGATCAACCATCCGGGGTGTCCCCAGACTCTTCTCAACCCTAGTCTAAAATCACGTGATCAGCAGGGACGTCAGCAGCTTGTCCCGGGTGGTGACAGAAGTCAGATGAGGGGTCAAATCCTGAGGGAGGGAGACGCATAGACGGACTTTCAGTCTCTTTCAGCTCGATGTGAAAATTTACATGTACTGAGACAGAATAGTTGTCTGTAGCACCGCCTCAGAATTACATCTGAAATGTCCGCTGGAACATCTGTACTGCTCAGCTGGACCCAGCTGTGGCTCTGCCTCCTTGTTTTGGTCCGTGCAGGTGAGACTTGACCTGTTAAATGTATCTGTATCTGTACGTATTAATAAGTAAGAAATTTTAAAAAATGACAAAGTGTTCCCTGAAAACGTCTGTCTCTAACTCTGATTCATCTAATATCAGTATAACAGCATATTAGTTGCTTGGAGAGTGCGTCACCACTTGCCTTTCACTACACTGTACCTTTGATTTAAACCGCTTTGTATTCTTTTCTTTTATGTACTGACATCTAACTAACTTATCATCGATTCTAGGATCAATCTTTAAGTGCAGAGCCTACAATTAAAATTAAATTAACCAATTCACAGATTTCTCTTCCAGGTTAAGGTGGACCCTTTAGTTATTAAACCTACAGGTTAACTGTCAAACATGTTGTTCAGAATTTTCCAAAGTATTTTGAACAATTATTTGTAGTGAAACAGATAAGAGGGAAAACATGCACAGCATTGATTCAGTCACTTAACTACAGAGAATAGAACAGAATAGACTTTAATTCCCATTGTACATCTACAACGATATTTAACCGACTACTGTACACCAAATATAAATAAGACGAGCGCACAACAAATGGCACGTGATAAAATGAAGTTGTGACATTTACAAATGACTTGAAAGTACATGGAGACAGTCCACTATATCATAAAGCAGTCAAAGATCACACTGCCTCTCCATACACCTGGACGAGAAGCAAACTGATAGGAGAGCAGCTTAAGGCATAGGTGTCAAACTCTGGCCCGCGGGCCAAATTTGGCCCGCAGCCTAATTACATTTGGCCCGCGAAGCCATACCAAATTACTATTAGAGCAGGCCTACTGGTATTATACAGCTAATATATATATTGTTTAGTCTTAAGCTTTGCTGTTCCATATTCAGTTTTTCAGCTAAACTTGTTTGAGTCCATAAGAAAAGATTCATTCTTATATCTGGAGGAAGATTTTTTTTTTTCAATAAATATTAATGTTAGCCCGCAACTTTGTTCCATTTTGAATTTTGGCCCACTGTGTATTTGAGTTTGACACCACTGGCTTAAGGTAAAGTTTTCATGCAAGCCCTCCTCTTATTGTGCAGACTCAACACAGGGCATAAGGTACATCTGCTCCAGGGCTGGAGAAATAGATTTCATTGGCAGTCTGTTCAAGCCATGTTTGGAGTGCTTTGAATCCTGTTACCATTCAGATCAATCAATGTGTTCAATTTAGAATGTCCCCGTGCAAAGGTGTTACTGGAAAGCACACAAAACATCCATGAAATATATCTTTAAATTATCTTGCATTTTTTATTTAACAAATTTCCCATGTGTGGGACTAATAAAGGGTTATCTTATCTCCGTATATTTGTAAACCCTTACAGTTTTTTCTCTTTCCATCTAACTTTGCCATTTGCCCATTTGTTCAGTTTCTGCTCTCTCACTCTCTCTTGCTCTTTAAAAGACAAAGGCCCCCAGATGGCAGGTAGAAGGAAAAGCAGGAGTTTGGTGGTGAGAGCAGGGACTTTAATGTAGGGACTGTGTAACGGGAGAGAGGTGGTTCATATGATGGAGAGAAAGTAGATATATATATGTGCAGCAAACCAAATGGAAAGGAAGCAAGACCAGGTGCACCGGAGGTGGATTCAAGCGCTTCCAGAATGATGTAGAAAAGAGGAGAGATAGAGTAGGGGTAATAAAACAGGAAAACTAGAATGGAAAATTTTATATTCCATTTATGTGCCAATCAAAACATATACATCTCAGTGGTCCCTGATCCTCGCAGTGATTGGCTGATGTAGAGGTGAACACTTACTTCATCCTCTTTGCTTTGTGTTTCCTCTTTCAGACCAGAAAAACATAACATCTAAGTCTGGACAGAACGTCATTCTGCCATGTCGAGCTCCAAAGAAGGACATCTGCATCATTGTTTTAGAGTGGAGCAGAGCTGACCTGGGAGAAGAATATGTCCTAACGTACCGAGACGAGCAGTTTGATCCAGATGAGCAGCATCCATCTTTTAAGAACCGGGTGGATCTGCAGGACAGACAGATGAAGGATGGAAACTGGTCTTTGATTGTGAAGGATGTGATGATTAACGACACTGGAACATACAAGTGTCGTGTCTTCATGAGAGAAACACGCTTGTGGGAATCCATCAACAACATCAACCTTCATGTTGATCCTCCAGGTGAGTGAGTAGAGTTGAGTGTGTGTGTGATCAGAGGTGAAGCTGCTTCCTGGTTGTTGATGTTTGTTTCTAAAGATGTTGTTGATGAGACTTTGTAGAAAGCAGCTGGTCTGAGTGATGTGATCAGAGTGCAGTAGATAATGTCTGACAGCAGTTTGAAGAGGAAATGGATTCCGTTCTGTTCTTCACTCATCACCTACCTGACAGCTGACACCTGTTTTTCACCTGCAGGTCAGACAGGAGGAGGCAGATTTGTCCCACTGATACTTTGTCTACTTGGTTCCACTGTCTTTATTGTGGTCAGTTTTCTGATCTACAGAAGAAAACCCCACAAATAGGATTCACACGTCCTTCCTGTTGAACAGCAGTGTATTTAAAATGTCTCAGAGCTTTTTAACTGTGAACTGAGTCGCTTGCAATTGTTACTAAATATTTATTAGAGTTTTCTCATTTTAAAGAAAAGCTAGGCAGCTTTTATTCATTACATTTTTTAAGCACTGCTTACATGTATTTGCACATGTCTGGATTTGTCAATATATTTACTTCTAATATGCATTTTATTGTTAATGTTAATGAAATTAAAGCTGAAGTTCCTGATTCACCGCCCAACCCAATATGCATTTTTATCTGTTTATTGGGTTTCTGTTTACAGTGTTTTAAAGTCTTAACTGTGAATATAAATTGTATTTTAATGACTGAACATGTGTTGCTGTGTTGATATGTGTCTGTTTCTTTTAAAATGTGTATGTTTGTTTTTAAATGTTTTCCCAATCTTACCCCACCTTACCTCTCTGAGCTTCTTCATCCCTACACACCCTGTTGGTCTCTTACTTGCTTAGTTGGAGTACCGAGATCTGGGAGGAAGCTCAGAGGGGACAGGGCCTTCTCTATCGTGGCTCCTGAGTTTAGAGAGGTCCCATCTCTGTCCACTATTAAAACACGCCTTTGGCCTTTGACCTCAGTGAGACTTAGTGTCTCTTGTATTTAAATGTGTTATTTAATTAATTATTTTATTTTTCTTTTATTTGCTTTCAATTAAATCAAATGTTATTTTTATTATTTAGTTCCGATCTATAGCACTTTGCGCCAGCTGTGGTTGCTTTAAAGACTTTATTAAAAAAGATGATGGTGATACTTGTGCTCATTGTAATTCAGTCTATATCTTAAATGTTTTTTTGTATTATTTTATGCTTTTTAATGTTCTTATTTTTTTACTCTAATTTGTTTACAGTGTTTGGTGCTTAGAATTAAAAAAATAAAATAAAATCATAATTAAAGAAAAACTGAAATAGAATAATCTGAATTTTAATCAGTCTTAAGAAAACAAACATCAACCTTGCCACTTAAAAATATTAGAAATGAGAAATAATCAAAATCATGCCAATTTAGTCATGTTTACAAATCATGCCACACTAAATCATGTCATCATGATTTATCATGATGTTATCATGTCACTTGTACAAACTCATCTGATATTGTGGACCGTCGCTGTTAAAATGTATTTTTGAGTATGGAAGCATTAATGATCTGCCAGTATCCATGTTAGTATTTAAAGTCCAACATCTCCCTCTAGTGGTCATATATGAACATGTTTGAGGATGGTGTTGATGTAAAATGTGAATCATAGTGTTCCAGTCAGTCATCAGTGTGTCTCTGCACAGCTGTAATTAAAATGTGTTCAGAGGGCCTCAGTGTCTGAATGGTTCCAGTTCAGCTCCATAACAGCAGCGTCCCTGGTTTGATTCCTGTGTTTCAGCTCATATCTGCCTCTCTCACTGAGGGGGACGTCCACTGCATGGAAATGGATTTTTTCATCAACCAAACTACAGATCACTGAGAGCAGAGGAGATTTTCTGCCATGTTTCTTTTCATATGTGTGAACTGACAAATGTTTTACTTCAGAAAAATTAAGAAATAATGCGCATAGTTATTGTGTTTAATTCACTTGATGAATTAAAATTATTCGTAGTCTCCCACCACTATATTTGAACCAATAGAAAGCTGGTGCTCAGAGGAAGGGGGCGGGCTTTACTTGGTGTCAGTGAGAGAAATGAAAAAAAGCTCAAATGAGTGAGAAGGACGATGAAGGAAACATCTGTGCTGTGTCTGCTCTGTAAGTAGAATCTCTGTGTTTGTTTGAATTCTTGTACTTTGACTGTCTGCTCTCCTGATAACTGATGATGGAGGAGAAGACATGAAAAACAAATCAGGCTGAATTCAAGTTCAAAACACCACGAGGACCAACTGCAGGTCTGAACTGACTCTTTATCTTTGCTCAGGAGTCGAGGAAACACAGCAGGCAGTGAAAAGATCAAATCATTCACTCATTATATCAACACAGCTGCACAGTGGACACATGACTTTACAGGGTTATTTAAAAGTAATGGATGTTTTGCATATACTAAAAGTTTAGTCAAATGTTTATTATTTCAATGATCATTTTTAGGAGATGCTGTTTAGATACGTGTGTAGCATCCCCGGTTGAAAAGATGGTCTCTCAAACTGATGGTTCACAATACTTTTATTAAACAGCTGTGTATGTGAACACCCCGTAAGACCATTAGTAAATCAGTGTGTTACCTTTAACACACCTTTGCCTTATTCATTAATCACAAATTAATTATCTTGAACTTACATAACATATAACAGTGAAACTTGTAAATTATTGCATCGCTGCCTAAACATGACGAGGTACGTTAGCACCCTCTAGTGGGTGAAAACTTAGCCTTTACCTTTAGTAGCGGTCAACACCTATCCGGTTGTTCAGTGATGACGCGACGAATCCTACTTCCGGGTCTAAAGTAGTCTGCGTTTAATATGGCTTTTGTGTTGTTAACATGTTTAATGTTATGTATTTTCTTCTATTTGATCTCAAAAAGCTCCTAAAACAGTCAGTGATCCCTGTTGACCTCCCTCAGCTTTTATTACCACTAATCATTTATTTAAGCTCAGTTTTTAAAACCTTAGGATGTAACTACAGCCCAGCCCATGCAGCAGTATATGAATGACTAACCTCGTATTGTGGATGGATTATCTCAGTTGTTCTCCTGGCTGAAGTTTGGTCCTTTTACAGCATCCTGCCATGCGATTACATTTGTTCCTGACCACCGAGAACACTCACGTTAACTTTTATCGAGTGGAAAAAAAGTTAGCTTGTTTATATTATGCTAACATAGCTGTGTCGCTAGCGGTCACGTAGCACATCATTATATACCAGCTAGCCCAACTTCAGTAACCCTACAAACGTCACTGCTGTTTAGTTTTCTGTCTTCATTCATACTGGAAGTGATAGCAGAGCTGTACGTTTTAATTTGTTTCCAAAACCCCGCAGTCAGGACATGGTATATTGTATTTAGATAGAAGCTAGCAAGCTAACTCCCTGCTAACTTCTAACTCCGTTAAATGTCATACATTCTGTTTTCATGGATGCCTGGATGTTAAACTCAATTGTTACACCTGGTAGAGCAGAACGCTGATCATTTTATTAAAGATGAAAGACTTTAGACAGTTTTTCAACTCTCAGTAATGCCATAGTGATCGTTTGATATGTGAAAAATATGTGCAGTTTTATAGACAGCCAAAAGTTATTACAAATCATGGAGAATAATGCCGAAAGTTATCAGAGAAAAAGAGGCGGTTGTGGTTAGCGAAGCTAAACCAGGATCTACAAGGCAAAAATCTGGACAACATCCGAATTTGTTCCACTCATTTCTTTCCTATAGTTAAGCATACTTAATAAAATATACTCGAAGTATGCTAC
Source organism: Mchenga conophoros (assembly GCF_057382185.1). Lineage (NCBI taxonomy): Eukaryota > Metazoa > Chordata > Actinopteri > Cichliformes > Cichlidae > Mchenga > Mchenga conophoros. The sequence goes on from NC_140528.1 coordinate 41,398,731, forward strand.
TTTTTGGTAAGGGATGATATCATACAGTTAAGGTTTGGCTGATTAAAGATGTTATTGCGTTACTTACTTTGGCATTCACAACACATCTGTCACTGATGACTTGATACTGCATCTCCCTCACCCATCCACACACCATCTGGTTATAGGCCTCCAAACTTTTATAAGATTTGAGGTCTGCTGTCTTCTGGGCAAGAAAACCAGGTAGTTGATATCAAGATACGCAATAGATGGAAGACTCTCCGGCTCGTCATTGATCCAAGATGAAGGAGCCAACTCGTTTGGATCTGCACACAAATAAAACCTAACTTTTCCAAATATCGTGCCCTTACCTGTGGACCAAGTCCTTCCCTGTATACCTTTGCATCTATAACGCATTTTGAGGAGCTTTTCTGTGGTTTCGGACATTGATCCATTGCAGTGGTTACCTCCGAGTGCCTCCAATATGGCCGCACATGCAGGTTACCACCCAGAACGTGACGTGACATTACCAATAAGTTTGATGTGTCACATGGCCCTCTTCCTATTGAAAAAACAAAAGTTGTATCCATGATGGCTGACTTCTGAATGGCCACCATGGTCACCACCCATCTTGAGGAGTTTGCCCCCTCACATATACTAATGTGCCACAAACAGGACTTTAATATCACCAACCATTCCCATGTTACGGTGTATCCATATAAATGGCCCACCCTGTAGATTGTACTACAAGCTGTTTTTGAGATACATATTAGAGTAGAAGTGCATGAAGTCCAAATTGATCTGCTGTTTTTCCTTTTTGTTTTGTTTTGGATTTTTTTAGCTTTAGCTGAAAATGAGCACATATATCGGAGATAAGAGTTTGTGTGTTTGTCAGCTGTTTGTGTGGAGTTGTTCTTTATGTTCACCTCAAATCAACCTGAGTGTCATTTCTCTTTAGTTCTGATCTCAGTGCTGAGCTGCAACCAAGGTCAGTAACCTTCTTCTGTCACAGTTTAAACCTGAGAAATGCTCACTGATATGACCTGATTGGGTTCATCTTTGCAGTTCTAACAAAAATATATCAGTTTTTTTGTTTGTTTGTTTTGTTATTTTAACCCTCACAGCTCGTCTGACTGTAAGTCCCAGCAGCTCTCAGTTTTTTAAAGGAGATTTTGTGTCTCTGAGCTGTGAGGAGGACGACAGCTCTGCTGGATGGACTGTGAAAAGAAGCACAACAACAACTATGATCACTCTTTGTGGAACGGAATGGGGAACACCAGCTGGTTCTTCCTGTAACATCAGCTCCATTTCAACATCTGACAGTGGACTTTACTGGTGTGAATCCAAAAATAAAGCAAGTAACAAGATGATCTCTATCACAGTCACTGGTAAGCTGAGTGTGTGGAGTTAGTGTTGATGAAGCTGTGTGTAAATGGATGAAATGCTGTAGTTTGTCTCTGTGTTGAGGTGGATCAGTGATCCTGCAGAGTCCTGTCCTCCCTGTGATGGAGGGAGATGACGTCACTCTGCTCTGTAAAACAAAGACCACTCCCTCCAACCTCCCAGCTGCTTTCTATAAAGATGGCTCCCTCATCAGGAAGCAGCCTACAGGTCACATGACCATCCAGCATGTTTCCAGGTCTGATGAAGGCCTCTACAAGTGTGACATCAGCGGTCATGGAGAGTCTCCATCCAGCTGGATCACTGTCACAGGTGACACACTCACCTGTCTGTGTTTCTGCAGGTTTCAACATTCACAATGTGACGACAATTAATGACTGTGTTTGCTTTATTTTAGAGAGAAACACCACCACACCTCCACCTACATCCACACCTCCTCGATCACTCTCTCCTCCTGTTCTCTTTGTGTTGCCATCTGTTGGATCAGTGTGTGTTGTGGTTCTACTGGTGTTATTGGTTCTGCTGGTGAAACGATGTGTTCACAGGAAACCTGAAGGTGAGACTTTCTGATTTTCCATGTCTGAGTTTATTTGGTAGAATAAAGTTCGCATTCATGATGATCACAGTAACAACTTTCTTAAATGCAATCTCTGTTTACATATTTTAATTTATATTATTGATCATTTTGAATCATTTCAGCAGATCAAGAAAAAACTGGAGAAGATGACATCCTTACTGACATCATGTGCAGTATAATCAACATATCAAAAAATCAACAAGCGCCAATCAGAGAAATCCGAGGTAGTGGGCTCGTCTTCCAATATAGGAAGTTTTTAAGCAGGTTTCATCAGATTCGACTTGTGATTTTACACACACAGTTTCTCACATGCTGGTGACCTTGTGGCTTAAATGGCATTTCCTTTCTATTTGGTCATAGATTTTAATAAAACTGCCCAAATATCTGTTAGGAGGCATTGCCAGGAAGGCCACTGAGTGGGTAGATTTCCTTTTAGAAGGACTGTCATGCAGCTTTACAATGTGAACAAATTTATGTTTAATTAAGGAACTGGAAATGTTTGAGAATGTGTGTTTTGATCATAGTTTGGACGATGAATAACATCTCTGATTTTTTCCTCTTCAAATGTATCAGGCACACAGTTGAATATGAAGGTAGAAGAAGATTAGCACTGTTGCTGACTTTGATGATATGATTATGGGAACATTATGGAACATATGAGGGAAGTTCAGAAGTGTAAAAATGTGGACTGTTGTAACAGTAAAACAAGCAAACAAAACTTGCTAAGTGTAGTTATGAACTTGTTTCCTTTGTCTGAAAATAGGTCAGCTTAGTCAGTTCTAATTGCCTTAAGTGTCACACTGTGAGTGTTGTTCACTGTGAGCTGGACTGTGTGTTTGTGGTCTGTGGTTAACTGAAGCTAACAGCTCTGCAGTCGTCCAGCATCCTGTTTCTGATAGAAAGAAACACTTCAGCTGCAGGTGTTTCAACACAGGACTGTTCATTTTAAAATTAATTTAAAAGCATTTCCCAGTCTCTATAACGAATCTGACGTCTATAACGTTGATAATTTAGTCGTTTCTGTACCATCCTGACACGTTGAGCACATGTTGATGATTCCAGTTAACTGTAGTCTGAAGCTGCTTCTCACTGCAGTTTGTCCTAGTTTGGACAGTAATAATGGTTATACTGTGAGAAAGTGTTTGCTTTGTGCTGAGGTGAAGCAAGTCAATCTGTACTGAAGGCAGGAGCAGCTTTGTGGTCGTCCGCTTTTCTTTTTCACAGAAACGCCCCTCAGCTTCATGTGGCCAATCTTTTTTTTTTTTCATAGCAGTGGCATTAAGATTAAAAAAAAACTATGAAATGCTGCTGTGGTTTTTTAAAGTTGTCGCTTATTCTCTTCATGATGCAAAATTAGGGTAGAAAGTTTCCCACAGCTCTGCTATAGTATAAAAGTTGTGCAGTTGTTATACCTGTTGTAATTTCACATAATTCTGATTGTTTACTTCTGCAGAGACGGATTCAGATGCAGTCTACTCAGCAGTGAAAACTAAAAATGACAGTTATGGACAAAAAACTATCAGAACAAGAAGGGCCAGGTAACTCACCCTGTTTCCAGCAATAATGCTTAGCTAAGCTTAAAAAAAAAAGAACAACACACGATTGAAGCTCAGAGCTCTGACCCAGTTCACACTTCAAATGCAAATGTAAATAAGAGAGGCATCAAGGTCTTGATTGAACTACAAAGCTTGTAATCATGTTTCCTGTTGGGTTTGTTTTTTTGTTTTTTTTAACTGTATATGTTTGTGTTCAGACTTTAAACCAGAGCCAGACGTTGTCTACTCTTCACTGAAGTTGTCAACCAGTCCAGCCACTGACGTCCAGCTGCTGGTCTCTAACTGGGCCCCACCACACGTTAAAAAAATATTTTTATTCTTTATGCTTTTGTAGAATAGAATAGAACAGAACAGAGTAGAATAGAATACAATGGAATAGAATAGAATAATCCTTTGATTGTCCCACAAAGGGAAATTTGGTTGTAACAGCAGCAAGAAAGACATTGTAGTCATTCAGTGTGTCTAATAGAGCTCTTCTATCTATCTATCTATCTATCTATCTATCTATCTATCTATCTATCTATCTATCTATCTATCTATCTATCTATCTATCTATCTATCTATCTATCTATCTATCTATCTATCTATCTATCTATCTATCTATCTATCTATCTATCTATTTATTTATTTATTTACTGGAATCAGTTTATGTAGTGAGGTTTGCACCCATTAATTTATGCCCACCACAGCATCATTCAGGTTGAGGTCTAGACGCTGATGCTCATTTATGACTCTAGTCTAGAGTATATTAATATACAGAGAAGTTTGTGATAGCCTCAATTACTTTCAGGTGACCCGTTCCCGTCACTGCAAAACAAGCCAAAAATCATCACCCCTCCACCACTGCGGACAGTACAGTATGATGTATTTGTGATGATATCCTGTGTTTGGTTTTATCCAGACATAGTGCTCTACATTGTGTCGGATATTTTCCTTGAGTAGTTCTTTGGGTTTAATAAAGAAAGTCAAATGGAAAGTTTGGCTGGTTTGGTTCTGGCTGATACACACTTGTGTTTATTGTGAAAAATAAATGAATCCCAAAATGAGTTAAACTGTAGCCACATACATAAAACAGCAGGAACTCCATTCAGTGGCTGTAAAACAAACTTCCAAAAGTAGTTAAATTTTCCCTTTACTCTGTTTATTTGGATTAAGGATTGGATATACAGAAATGTATTTGGTAGCATTTAATGCTCCTCTTCCATGGAAATGTAGTACCACACTCAGGACTTCACCATGAAGACAAAGAAGTGTTTTATTGTATGAAAACCTTCAAACCTATATGACCCAGGCTGGACTTCGTTCTGGATCACAGCACAGAGCTCCTCCTTTCAAACTTCTCAGTGAATTTACAAAGGGACATGACTCAGAGTTCAAGTCTGCTTCTACCTACTGGCAACACTGAGCATTACAGCAGGGCAGCTGCTTTGTAAATGCCAGCAATATAACCTCTTAACATCCACCAGTTGAAAACATTAATATGAATAATACAGTGTTATTGATGTCAGCTTTTCATGTAAAAACTGTGGAAGATTTTCAGTTAATTTCCACACAGCATATCTTTTTAAACTGTGGGAGAACACACAATCCCATAATAGCAGCTGAAGGAAGTTAGAACCCAGAACTTTGTAGGCTTAATGCAACAGTGCTCGCAAAAACTGCATCACAAACTCATGTAATGAGGTTGCTCTATATTGTTTCTTCTTGCTTCGATAATGTAGAAATATTACTCTTTGAAAGACGATAAAACATAGGTATTAATGTTCATATCTTTAGTCTGAAAGTGCAGTCATGAATTTAAATATCCTTCCAATAGTTACAAATTTTCTTCTCTTCCAGCTTTGGCGTACTATGATATACCAGTATACATAAAATGCAATTAGGGATCTAAATCTCTTTGACACTGCGATACGCCAAATTACAAAAGAACTGAAACTCTGTGGAAACAGGTCTTATGCAAAAGATGATTGAAATTGAGAATCCAACTAAAGCCATCTGTAAAGGATGAGACTGTGTGATTTTTATATGTGTAAAGTTCAAAGCAAAGGGCAAACTGAACAGAGATGCCATCAGGCTAAACCTTTGTGTACAAAGAGTCAAATGATGAGTCAGATGATCATGGGACCGAACAACAGGTTCTCTTATTTTAAAGCACTGAGCCATGAAAATGTCATGATGTCCAACATTTAAGAACAGTGAGGATGTTTAAACAGAAGCCTGGGTTATAAGGTCACCTGGACTCATCTGGAGGTATAAATCTCGGTGTTGCCAACATATCAATGCAAGGATGTGTGAGTTATTAAAATATTTCCAAAAAATATTTATTACAACCTGATGAGGAAGCCCTTAAACAAAGACTGCCCACAGCCTGTTTCAGGACCACTATAGACATATAAACTCCTAAAAAGTCACAAAGAATAAGGAAATTTGTGTTTGATCAGTTATATTTTGATTGTAACAATACATTGTGCCAGAGAAAATTTGACAATTTTGTGATGGTTTCAACCCACATACTCAACTCTGCTATTTAACCCACAAATCTATTTACCTTACAATTATGAGATAAGTTAAAGGGAAATAAAGAGGTAATACAACAAGCCCCACGCGCAGGGCGATCCGTGATAGCTAGCTAACTGAGATTTGCTGCGTTAATACGGTTATGATATTAACGTCCTTTTAATAAGATTAACGCTGATGGTACTAATTTAACACGGTGGCACGGTGGTTAGCACTGTTGCCGCACAGCAAGAAGGTCCTGAGTTCAATTCCAACATCAGGCCGGGGTCTTTCTGTGTGGAGTTTGCATGTTCTCCCCGTGTTTGCGTGGGTTCCCTCCGGGTACTCCGGCTTCCTCCCACCGTCCAAAGACATGCAGCTTGTGGGGATAGGTTAATTGGATAATCCAAATTGTCACTAGGTGTGAATGTGCGAATGAATGTGGGTGTGAATGGTTGTCTGTCCCTGTGTGTTGGCTCTGCGACAGACTGGCGACCTGTCCAGGGTGTACCCCGCCTCTCGCCCTATGACAGATGGGATAGGCTCCAGCGCCCCCCGCGACCCTGGAAAGGATAAGCGGAAGCGAATGGATGGTACTAATTTTAATATTAAGTGACTCTCACTGATGATCTGCTTGTATCCATGTCAAGATTTAAAGTCAAATATCTCGCTCAAGTGGCAACATTGAAGGGTAGCATTTCAACAATCTGTGAATCATAGTGTTCCAGTCAGTCATCAGTGTGTCTCTGCACAGCTGTAATTAAAATGTGTTCAGAGGGCCTCAGTGTCTGAATGGTTCCAGTTCAGCTCCATAACAGCAGCGTCCCTCGTTCGATTCCTGTGTTTCACATCATACTCATCAGTGAGGTAAGCAAGATTTTATTTATACAGTCCCTTTAAAGGGAAATATTAAAAAGTGCTTCACAACCAAAAATACTAAAAACATCACACCCAAAAGAAAGCTTTAACCACTAACACATTATAAAATTGAATGAACCACTTAACGGTTATTTGAATTTGTTCATTAACGAAATCACAGCTCATCAACACCAGACTGAGGGAATCTTTGACACTGACATTGAGTTTATATTTTAATATAATTTAGCATAGGCATCTGTACACAAGTAAAAAAGCGAGTTACCCACCACCGCCTTTGTACCAACAGAAAAAACACAGACTCAGAGGAAGAGGGCGGGCTTTACTTGGTGTCAGTGACAGAAATGAAAAAAAGCTCAAATGAGTGAGAAGGACGATGAAGGAAACATCTGTGCTGTGTCTGCTCTGTAAGTAGAATCTCTGTGTTTGTTTGAATTCTTGTACTTTGACTGTCTGCTCTCCTGATAACTGATGATGGAGGAGAAGACATGAAAAACAAATCAGGCTGAATTCAAGTTCAAAACACCACGAGGACCAACTGCAGGTCTGAACTGACTCTTTATCTTTGCTCAGGAGTCGAGGAAACACAGCAGGCAGTGAAAAGATCAAATCATTCACTCATTATATCAACACAGCTGCACAGTGGACACATGACTTTACTGTGTAAAAGTAGTGTTTTATATATACTTAGAACATTCAATGCACACTATCAAAACAATAACTTTAAGTGTTGTTTTTTAAAATATAATCTTAGAGTCAACATAATTAGTCCGACCTGTGTGAACTGCTTTGAGTGTTTAACAATCAAATCAAATTCACCAACAAAACTTTTTGTTCTATTCAATTATTAACAAAAACAATATATAAAGATCTGTAAATTATATTCTAAAGTGGCACAACAGCACATTTGCTGAAAAAGTGGTGAGAACTTATTTTTTAAATCATCTAACAGTACACACGTCACAGTGGTGCAGTGGTTCGAGTCAGTTGTGATGTTTGGTTAACTGCTGATTTTAGGTCTGAATGTGACACAAATCTTTCTAAACAATTGGCCCAAATTTAGAGACAAAGTGCCAGGACATGTGTTATTTGAATTGGTTCCAGAGTTCATTCTGTTTGAACTAGTCAAGATAGATTCTACGTTTAGTTTTTTTGAGACCCCTAGACCCAGAAGAGTGTATTATCTGTGTTTGTCAGCTGTTTGTGTGGAGTTGTTCTTTATGTTCACCTCAAATCAACCTGAGTTTCATTTCTCTTTAGTTCTGATCTCATTGCTGAGCTGCACAACAAACCAAGGTCAGTAACCTTCTTCTGTCACAGTTTAAACCTGAGAAATGCTCACTGATATGACCTGATTGGGTTCATGTTCCACAATGGAGCTCACATATAAAACTGAAGAAAAAAATAAAATCTAATCGTTTTTCACTTTAACCCTCACAGCTCGTCTGACTGTGAGTCCCAGCAGCTCTCAGTTCTTTGAAAGAGATTTTGTGTCTCTGAGCTGTGAGGAGGACGACAGCTCTGCTGGATGGACTCTGAGGAGAAACACAGCAACAGACAACAGAGCTGAGTGTGAGGAATGGGGAACACCAGCTGGTTCTTCCTGTAACATCAGTCACATCTACTCATTAGAAAGTGGAGTTTACTGGTGTGAGTCCAGAGAGGGTCCCATCAGTAACATGGTTAACCTGACAGTCACTGGTAAGCTGAGTGTGTGGAGTTAGTGTTGATGAAGCTGTGTGTAAATGGATGAAATGCTGTAGTTTGTCTCTGTGTTGAGGTGGATCAGTGATCCTGCAGAGTCCTGTCCTCCCTGTGATGGAGGGAGATGACGTCACTCTGCTCTGTAAAACAAAGACCACTCCCTCCAACCTCCCAGCTGCTTTCTATAAAGATGGCTCCCTCATCAGGAAGCAGCCTACAGGTCACATGACCATCCAGCATGTTTCCAGGTCTGATGAAGGCCTCTACAAGTGTGACATCAGCGGTCATGGAGAGTCTCCATCCAGCTGGATCACTGTCACAGGTGACACACTCACCTGTCTGTGTTTCTGCAGCTTTCAACATTCACAATGTGACGACAACTTAATGACTGTGTTTGCTTTATTTTAGGGGAACACACCACCACACCTCCACCTACATCCACACCTCCACCTACATCCACACCTCCACCATCACTCTCTCCTCCTGTTCTCTCTGTGTTGTCATCTGTTGGATCAGTGTGTGTTGGGGTTCTACTGGTGTTACTGGTTCTGCTGGTGAGGCGATGTGTCCACAGGAAACCTGAAGGTGAGACTCAGACTTCCTGATCTTTCATGTCTGAGTTTGTTCAGTCGAATAAAGTTCACATTCAATATGATCACAGTCAAACGTTCTAACATGTAATCTCTGTTTAGATAATTAATCTAAATGGATCATCTTAGCAGAACAAGACAAAGCTGGAGAAGATGAAGTCATCACTGACATCATGTGCAGTATAATCAACATATCAAAAAGTCAACAAGAGCCAATCAGAGAAATCCGAGGTAGTGGGCTCTTTTTTTCATCATAACAAATTTTTACGCAGATTTTATCTTTTGATTTTACACACACATTCTTTCATGTGCAGACTTCACAGCTTAAATGACATTTTCTATCTATTTGCCGTAGATTTCAATAAAACTTCCCAAATATCTGTTTAGAGGCGTTGCCAGGCAGGACACTGAGTGGTTAGATTTGCTTTTAGAAAGGCTTTAATGCAGCCTTACAATCTGAGATAATGTATTGAAAGTAGGAGTGAAGATAGTCAGGGAACTGCAAACATGTAACAATGTGGGTAAGCAAACATTTTCCTCCTCAGATTTAAATCTAAAAGTTAGTTTAATATGAAAATAAAATCAGATATAGGTTCATGAACACTTGCTTGTCATTATGATGTGTTGGGTTAAGAGGACATTCTGGATTATGTGTGATCATGTATTTTTATTTCAGTTTGTGTAAAATTGTGGATTGTTGAACAGTAAAATAAAGATTTTTATGATTTGACGCTTTCACAATAAATCGTTTATGTTTATAGATTATAAATGAATTTTATTTCTTTATGTAAAATTTGATCAGTTTTGTCAAATATAACCGTCTGTCTGTAAAGTCTCACATCCTCTAATCGCCTGAGCCAAGGTGTGAAACTGGGTGTGGGTCCCAATCAGCCAGAGTTTCAGGTGTGTTCATTGTGAAACCTGGCCCCACCTTATCATGCGAATTCCTGAGGGCAGATGGCCCAGGATGGCCCACTCACATCCTGGGCAAGCAACTTAAAGAAGTCCAGACGCTTTTCTTTGCAAGCTCCTTTGACTAAAGTCTCACACTGTACTTACTGTTGTTCACTGTGAGCTGGACTGTGTGTTTGTGGTCTGTGGTTAACTGAAGCTAACAGCTCTGCAGTCGTCCAGCATCCTGTTTCTGATAGAATGAAAACACTTCAGCTGCAGGTGTTTCAGCACAGAGCTGTTCATGTTAAACACAGGAAGGAACACGGAGACATCATTTGGAAAATGATTTCTTTAAACTCTGCTCACAGACCATCATGAATTCAAAGTGAATAATTTCATCAAGGACGTCTTTTTATAGTTTTATGATGCTAACATTTTATGATGCTAACATTTTAAATCCAGTCTTTCTCATTCTCCAAAATGAAAATTAGAATCTGGCTATAATAAAGTTTATAATTATCTTGTTCTTTATGGCATGTTGACCAGATACAGTCATCCTGCTGATGATTCTAGTTTACAGTAGTCTGAAGATAGTGAAGCCTCTCAACACAGTGTCTCTTGGTTTGGCCAGTAATAGTGTTGATGTTGTGAAGGTCTTTGCTCTGTGGTGAAGTGCATCAGTGTGCACTAAAAGCAGATGTTTGCAGCTTTGTGGTTGTCCTCTTTTCTCTTTCACAGAAACATCCTTCAGATTTATGTGGTCAGTTTCATAGCAGAGATGTTAAGATAAGAAAAGCGTGTGAAGCTCAATCTCTACACTGTGCAACATTATGAATAAAAACAACCTTTGCAATAATATGAAAGTCATACCGATTTTGTACAATGTCAAAGGTGTTTTATTTTGCAGAGAGTTACTCAGCTGCAGTCTACTCAGCAGTGAAAACTGAATATATGAGTAATGGACGAACAGCCATCAGAGCCAGGAGGACCAGGTACAGCCGCTCTTTAACTTTAACTTTAAACAAGCTAGCTGCTCCCCCTGCTCACCATCATGCTAAGCTAAGCTAATATAATTGCATCATATCTCGAGCTCAGTCTGAACTGGGACTGTGTGTGATGCAGAGAGGTGGAGATTGTAAATAATGTAAGTAAGAGTGTAAATAAGAGAGCAAACGAGGTCTTGATTGAACTACAAAGCTTTTAATCATGTTTTCTGTTGTTTGAACTGTGTGTGTTTGTGTTCAGACTTTAAACCAGAGCCAGACGTCGTCTACTCTTCACTGAAGTAGTCCACCAGTACAACCACTGACGTCCAGCTGCTGGTCTCTAGTTGGTCTCCCCAGCACTTCAAACTAGAGGACATCCACAAGTTAATAATATATATATTTTTAATATGTTTTTATTTAACTTGTATATGTTATTTTATCTTATCTTTTACGTGAATTTGCTCTAAAATTTCAAATGTGAACAGTAAATGTTAAAATGTTCTGGTGACTGTGGTTCAGATGGTAATTTGATTGGTAGTTTGTCAGGTGATTCTTGGGCAGGATACTGAACTTTGAGCTTCCCCCAATGCATGCATATGAGTGTGTCTGTGAATATTACAATATTTATCCTTGCAATAATGTATGTGTGAATGAGACTTGCAATAGAAAGTGAAAGTGCTTTGAATGTTCCTCTTGCGTGTTTTCCTCATGTGTTTCTGTGAGTCTAAAAAGATTTAAAACGGAAACTTAAATAAACATCAAACCACACCAGACTGAATTTGTGAATTCATGTGAATCAGAACCGACTTATTTTTCGACCACATCTCCTGAACCACCAATCTCCTGTTAAACCGCTCACCATTGAACTTTGGAATTACTAATAACTTTTAAATTCTGCTGCCATCTGCTGGTTAATCTAAGTTTTACAGCAGAGCAGCTGCTTTATAAATGACAGCAGTTTAACAGCCAAACATCAAGCAGGCAACATCAACCTACTTTGTATTATGGTTACATTTTACTCACACGCTAAAGAAGAGTTTCAGAAACTTAAATATGCCACATTTTAAATTGGTCCTTCGATGCATTTTCCAGTACGCAAGGACATAAAGGTCAAAAGCTGATGAAAAAGGGAAAACGGCATGCCATGCTGGATAATGGAGGACACTGGCAAAAGTAAAACCACAGAAAAATTAATCAGGAGGGATAAAACTCAACATGGTTATCACTATTTTTTCTCTTAGTGTAGAAGTGAAAGAGGAGAAGTATCCATTGCAATGCCAAAGTACTAGAGGGGGACACAAGGCGAAAGCTGGTCTTTAAATCCGCTGCAGTAAAGAATTTAAGGCAAACAGGTAACAAGGTCAACAGGAGAGACTCCGCCTCTGGGCAGGGCCAAACAAGGGAACCAGACAACCTCAATCTCTTCTTCACCTGCAGAGAGAGACAGAGGCAGAAATGAGGAGGGAGAAACAGCAGATGGCCATGACAAGAACAACATAGATACCTGCTATCACACTCACAGACTTTCAGCTTCCTTTATCAGATTTTAAACTCAGGGATTCTGTGATTCTTGAAAAATACCACCATCTTTTGGACATTTATCGCACTTTAAATGAAGAAGCAATGTCTGCTGTAACGTCTGCATCTCTCTGCCTGACTTTACTGTCTGTCTGCCTCTTGTTTGTCTCTGCAGGTGAGATTGAATTTCTGATTGATAAAATAATACCTCTTTAAGAATTCTGTTCATGGTTTAAAAAAGTGTGTTTAACTGTATGACCTGCCAGATATGCCTAAAGTTAAAGAGTTAAAGCTTAATTCTGACTGTTCCTGCTCCAGAGCAGTTTCAGCAAACACTGTGATTCACAAAGAAATGTGGCTTTCTTCCAGGAGGAGAGTTGAGTCGTTTAACAGCATTAACACTCTGTTTACCCGAGCTTGTCCTCTCCTCCTGCTACACCTGCTTCGTTTCCTCATACCTACAGGTCATGTCAAAGTTCACATCAGAGCACATCTGATATCTGCTTATCTGCACAAGTTTGTGTTTTTCAAGCATAACGAGTCAGGTTGAATCAGTTCTTGCACAGCAGTCTGTCATTAGCACAAGGATGGGTGCAGTAATCAGTTGGCAAAAAAATAATCTTTCATAAAAGCTTCTCATTGGGACAAAAAAGATCTTTATTTTTGAACTAACTGCATGACCTTACCTTTCACTATTCACAGAAAAGTGTCACTGTCATTGAATTTCAAACAGCATTAGTAGCTAGAACAGATATTTAAAAATGTAAAACTTGAATTTAGTAGACTTCGCTGCAAGATTCCAGATTAATGCTCCATTATCAGTCGTTTGAGTGAAGCATAAATTGCTGTTCTGAGCTTTACTGCCTACCTTTGCAAGCGAGATTCATTAGGATTCCCTTGCAAAGCTAGGCCATTTGGATGGAGGTCATCAACTTTTCTTCTTGATCAGGCCCAGTGAGCACTCACTTTTCACATAAAAAAGAGAGTTGTTGGACTCATCATTTCACTCTTCTTCCACATACAATGGATGTGACCCCAAACACAGAAATGGATGGTTGACCACTTAGTGCTGTGCACCAGTGCATAGTAGACCTCCTCTGAAACTTGATATTTGAAATATGACACAACATTAAAAGCTGATTTCAAATCTAAAACTATCCCATTGGCTGATCAACATGGGTAAGGGAATTATATTAGTTGGTTGCCTGATTGAAGAGAAATGTATTTAAATGAATGTGCCCCTTGTGTTTGTCTGAAGCAATTTACAGTAAAAAGCTCACTTATCTCGCAGTAGCTCCCAACTGTGTAGTGACTGGTTTTACTTGCATCTCTTTAACCACTCTGTTGTTTCCTCTTTCAGACCAGAAAATCATCATAGCTGTGCCGGGACAGACGGTCACTCTGCCATGTCGAGCTCCAAACAGCGGCAACCCCATCATAGCTGCAGAGTGGAGCAGAGCTGACCTGGAGCAAGAATATGTCCTTTTTTACCGGGACGATAAGCTTGATACAGAAGAGCAGCATCCGTCTTTTAAGAACCGGGTGGATCTGCAGGACAGACAGATGAAGGATGGAGACGTGTCTCTGATTCTGAAGGATGTGACGACTGATGACTCGGGAGCATACGAGTGTTACGTGGTCCAGAGAGGAGCGAACCGCAGGAAGAGAGCCAGTCTGGATAGTGACCCCATCAGCACCACCTACCTGACTGTTGTTCCTCCAAGTGAGTTGGTAGAGTTTAGTTTATTAGTAGAGTTGAAGCTGCTTCCTGGTTGTTGATGTCTGAAGTTTTTTGAGTTAAACATGTAGCAGAGGTCCAAAGCTTGGATCTTTGTGCCTTGTATTTCCTACTGGCTGCAGCCTGTAGAACATAAGTGGACAAACATATGTTCTTCTTAGATGGCCACAGTAACTTAGACAAAGTTGGTAAAGGGCTACATGTTGAAGAACTAGTTAAAAATAAACATGATACATTTTTTTTTTTTGGCTGCTATAGTGATCAGTTAGACCTTTAACCTCTCTGCTCTGTGTTGTTTTGTCTTTCAGGCCAGAAAAACATCACAGCTGAGTCTGGACAGAACGTCACTCTGACATGTCGAGCGCCAAACACTGTCCTCATACCAGGTGTAGAGTGGAGCAGACGTGACTTGAAGGCACAATATGTGCTTTGGTACTGGGAAAAACAATTTGTTCCATATTACCAGCATCCATCTTTTAAGAACCGGGTGGATCTGCAGGACAGACAGATGAAGGATGGAGACGTGTCTTTGATTCTGAAGGATGTTACGACTGCTGATAGGGGAACATATGAGTGTTGTGTCGTCCATGAAGTAAGAGAAGGTAGAAAGTTGGCCATTTTAAAGACTGAGCCCATCAGCGTCATCCACCTAAAGGTTATTTCACCAGGTAAGTCAGTGGAATTCATTTTGGCTTTGGACACATTCAGTTATTGTCAGAGTTGTTTGGCTGTGAACTGATAACTCAAAATGCATAAAAAGATGTTGCCTGTGATCAGAAGTGAAGCTTGTGTATACCTGACACCTCACACCTATTTCTCACCTGCAGGTCAGCCAGGAGGACACGGAGAGGATGGAGCTGTTGGACTAACAGTTGTTATTGTGCTTTCTATTGCTCTTTTTGCAACTATAATATACTACATAAAAATGATAGAAAATACAGAAGGAGAAAAAAACAGCACTTCCCAGACGAGCAGCAAGCTGAAACGTTCCACTCGTGTCACTCGTCCCACCTTTCGTAGCAAAAAGACAGATGCTTCCAAGACAGATGTGAGTTCACAGTGACGGGAATCCAGCAGACAGTAGTCAGCTGTAAATGTCTAACTTATCTTGAGTTTGTTTTTTCCATCTTTGGAGTTTTTCTGGTTCGGATTGGTGGCGTTTGGGAGTGGGTACGTCTAGTCTGCAAATAGTTAGAAATCAACCATCATAATAATAAGTTAAAATGACAGTTTTCATCGTTTTCCTTTGGGGGACACGGAAATGTCTTTGGAGCGCCTAAATGTTTTTCTATGGAGGAAAAGAGTTGTGTTTGTGAAGATCATGAGAACATTTCTGTAGTGAAGTTACCTGTTTTATCAACTTTCTTCATCAGTTTTGATGCATTTTTTTGTGCCTTTCCCCAGTTTATATCGATTGTGTTATTTTATTATTAATAAAGTGTGAACATGTGCTAATGTTGAGTGTGATTTCATAAGTCCTGCTGTGAGGTTTTTGACTGTCTGTGAAGATGCTGGCTCACAATGAAAACTACACTCGTCACTCATTGTAAAAAAAATTATTTATTTAGGATTACTTATATATTATATTATGTGATATATTTATTACTCTCATTTCTTTCAGATCACAAAACCATGAACAGAAAAAAAACCTGTGATAAGAGCCTGGATGAAGGGGCAAAGTCAGCACTTTTCAGTTGCAGTGAAAATAAAACAAACAAACAAAAAGAAAGAAAATTGAAAAAAAGAAAAACCCACCAATGATAAAATCTACCTCTGTTACCTTTCTGGCACTTAGGCAGTTAGACATTCTTTAGATTCCTACAGTTTACAATCTTGAGATCAAGGTTTAAAGCAGAAAAAAATGATGCAAGTATTTCCATCACAGTCGGATTAAAATCTGTTCACTGTAAAAAAAAAAAAAAAAAAGTAAGTATTTGGGGAGGTGAACCTGAACCACTCATACTAGGTCAGTTCTGATAGATCAGAGAGTTACTGGATCTTATCTGACATCTGTTTCTGCCTGGTTACAGTTGATGAGTAAGAGACAAAGAAAGGTGTTTTGCCGTTTTTTTTTTGTCAAACTTGTTTTGTGGACTCCCGCATGAAAATACTGCTTAAAACAATTAAAGGAGCACTTTAAAAATAGATCAGACGTCAAAGCTCATGCTAGACAGGTATATGATATGGAGTGGGTAGCGTGTTAAAAGGGATGCCACATAGTTTCATGGAAATGAAACTTATCTAGTAGACTGAACTTAAAGAAACATCAAACATTAAGGTGAAAGGATTATGTGGAAGGCTGGTCCATTTTTCAGTAACTCATACTGGTGCTCAGTTTGGATGGCTCCCATGTGCTTGTATGTCTACCTGACAACATCAGGTCATGCTAATGATGGATGGTGTCTCCTCCGAGACCTGGAATAAGGCATCACTGAGCTCCTCGACCATCTGAGGTGGACCGAAAATTTAATGTCACCGAGGTGTTCAATTGGATTTTGAACCGGTCAGTGGCATCAATTTCTTCAGCCTTCAGGAACTGCCTGCATACTCTTGCCACATAGCACTGGGAATTATTGTGCACCAGGAGGAACCCAGGATCCAGGATATGCCAGACCATCACTGACCAACAACCAACTGCCAACCTGTGTAGGGTCCAGGTATAGACTCGTGCTACCAGCAATGACACTGACCCCAGCCAAATGAAAAACTAGTAAAAAAAAAATCAGAAAAGATGAGGGGGGTTGAGTTGCCTGATTGTTGCTAAACTCTGATTTAAAAAAAGACTGTATCCGTTTTTAAAGTTTAGTATTTTCCCATCTGTCCATGAAATGTTAAGTGGTGAAAAAGAAAAAAGAAATTCTTTGTGGCACAATATTATCAGGATCAATAAAAATAAAATATGCATATCAGTGTCACTGGGTCTGGGCCTCTTTGCTTAGGCTGCTGCCCCCGCGACCCGGCCTCGGATAAGCGGTTGAAAATGGATGGATGGATGGATATTTTAAAATAACTTTCATGTTTCTTGTAGCAGAAATATGTCGCTCTGCTGTAATACACCAAGATTACCAACAGATGGCGGAAGACTTTAAATGTGAATCTGCATCACTAGCCTCAGTGGGAGTTTACAGAGTGTGTGGGCTTTGTGCTGACTCAGGAAAAAGGAAAACACGATTTAAAAAATATCTTCAGGCTCAGTTTGAGTCACAAGCTGATGAGTTTTTGAAGTTTGTCAGACACCGAATCATCTCAGCTCTCTGTGTTCATGTTAAACTACTGAGTGAATCTCCGTGGAGGAGGGGCATTTAAAATACAAACATCCAAACAGCGATCTCTAAACTGATAGCCATAGTTTTACTCTGCTTCCTGTTACACCACATGACTGGAATTAGTGCAACTGTCAAATATAATGAAATTATAAATCTAAGCTAACATGTTCAAGTGGTTACTTTCTTTTTTTATGAAATAAAAGTCAAAATTATGACTTTTTAGTCACATAAAACTAGATCGTGATCATGAAATTAATTTAAATCAAGCAATTAGCTAAAGGTTGAAAAATCTGCCATCTTAGTTTGTTTGTGTTGGTTAGTTTCTAAGTGACACACACAGTTTCTGTGCAGTTTACATAACACACAATGACAGGATTACACAAAGGCTTTCCTAAACTCACTTCACTGAGTTCACTGACTATAGTGCCAACACTCAGGACTTACTCCAGAACTTTCACATTACAAATCTTACACCTTCCTTCATTAATGAGCTTTTAATGTGAAAGTACCCCAGCAAAAAGCAGCATGTTTAATAGAAATGTCTGTACAGTGGTGACTCTGTTGTCGTTGTTCTGATGAATCAGAGTTGTAAATATGAGCCTGTGTGTGTATCTGTGTTCCTGTTGTAAACAAGAAATGTGCAGGTAATGAGTCAGCTGCTACATCTTGACACACCAATCTTCTATTCTAGGTCAGGTTTTGTTTATTAAGGAACACACCCAGCTCTTACTTCTAGTTCCCCACCCAAACACAACACTGGATCCGGCCCTGACTCCTGCTCATGTTGCTGAAACACTTCTTGATCATTTTAAGGAACAGTTCAAACTTTCACGAAACAGATTATAACAAACTGAGAAGTGCTGAGAGTCACAGCCAGGTGAGCTGTAAGGGTTACAATGAAAAACTGATGGCCTGTCATGCTTCTGTCTTCAACTGTCACTCAAAGATTCAAAGAATGCAGGGGAATCTCTGCATACCAGGAAGAAGCTGAAAAACAGGATCTCAGGGCTCAGCTCTGAAACACTTCCATCACTCTGACTCCACCTTTCTCAGAATCCATTCATAGAGAGCAGCTGAAGGCATCCACCCACCCGCATACACCTGGTAAAACTCTCAATTCCTTTCACTTTATCTGATAAGTTGTAGTTTACTGAGGTTTTTATCTCTGGAAATATTCACATCATTCTAGGTCATCTGTGTGAAATGCCTGCTGTAGCGTCTGTGTCTCTCTGCTGGACTTTACTGTCTGTCTGCCTCCTACTCGTCTCTGCAGGTGAGATTAAACTCATTTTATACCAAACAGGATTCCCTCATGTTTTGAACAGCCTCTGTTTCTGGACTCTCCTAAATCATGTTGTATTAGGGCAGTGAAACACATCTGGAATGGGGTTTTGTTGCTGTGTATCTATTGCTTTCAATATATTTGTTTCTAAGATCCAGTACAGTTTTACTGTTATGTTTATGTGCACAGTTAAAAGACTGCATTTTTATAATGCAAATATCTTTGGTTCTTTTTTCTTGTTTAGATGTATTATATTGTTTTAGTACTGCGTCATCACAATACATCAGTTGGTGTATGTTCTGACTGCATGAGTAAAGTAGCTCCTCTATTTTATTCTATTTAGCTAAGGTTAAGGACCAGTCAGATCTCAGCTGGACATAGAATCAAACCTAAATCAAAAATGATTTAAGCTCTTTTTTCAAGAACAGATAACCAGCAGATGAGGATCCAGGAACATAGATAATAAAAACTCTACCTGCTACACTCGGTTTTTATCTGACTCTCGCGGCCTCTTTTTTTCATTTCCTCATACCTGAGATTGTTTTTCCATACCGTGACATACCACTGCATACATACCAACCTCGTCTAGTCACAGAAGGTATGCCGTGTCACATCTTATAGACCTCATTGTACCATATCACCCTATTAGAGCACTTCGCTCTCGCTCTGCAGGCCTACTTGTTGTTCCTAGAGTATTTAAAAGTAGAATGGGAGGCAGAGCCTTCAGTTTTCAGGCCCCTCTTCTGTGGAACCAGCTTCCAGTTTGGATTCAGGAGACAGACACTATCTCTACTTTTAAGATTAGGCTTAAAACTTTCCTATGGATCACTCATTGTTTCTTCTTCACTCAATATGTCTGTGAAGCATCTCAGTCATCCAGGTCATGGTAATCTAAGGAGCTTAGAAAGAAAAGCGACTGGACCTCTTTGCGTTTCTTGAAGACGTTTCCCCTCTCATCTGAGAAACTTCTTCTCAAACATCTTCAAAATCTCAAAGAAGTCCTTTCACTTTCTTTCCAATCTCCTTACTTCATTTACTATGTGTTTGTACACCTCTCTGCATTTAAGCATTTGTTACTATTAATCTCTGGCTCTCTTCTGTAGCATGTCTTTTGTCCTGTCCTTCTCCCCTCAACTCAAATTAGCCGCACCTCCCTGAGCCTGCTTCTGCTAGAGGTTTCCCCAAGTTAAAAGGGAGTTTTTCTTTCCCACTGTTGCCAAAGCGCTTGCTCACAGGGTGGTCGTCTGATTGTTAGAGTTTCTGTATTATTAAAGTATCTTTAACTTACAATATAAAGTCCCATGAGGTGACTGTTGTTGGAATTTTTGGCTATAAAGATGAAATTAAATCAAATTGAAATGAACTGGATTAAAATACAGCCACCTCTGTGCCAATGAAAACTGGAAATTTAAGTTCAAAACAGTGCATTAACTCATGAATTTCAGTTCCTTGTACAGCCCCCTGAGCTCTCTGCTCTGGTCTCTGTCTCACTGGATGCTGTTTTAGTTACTTTAACATCTCGGCTATGTGTTGTTTCCTTTTTCAGACCAGAAAAACATCACAGCTGAGTCTGGACAGGACATCACTCTACCATGTCAAGCTCCAAACAACAAAACCATCAAAGGCGTTGAGTGGATCCAACCTGAACTGGAGCAAGAACGTGTCCTTTTTCACTGGGATGAAAAAGTTATTCCAAGCAACCAGGATCCATCGTTTAAGAACCGGGTGGATCTGCAGGACAGACAGATGAAGGATGGAGACGTGTCTTTGATTCTGCAGGATGTGACGGTTAATGACACTGGAACATACGAGTGTCGTGTCCTTGTGAGGGGAGGGAACCGCAGGAAGAGAGCTAATCTGGGTGGTGAACCCATCAGCATCATCTACCTTCATGTTGTTGATCCTCCAGGTGAGTGAGTAGAGTTGAGTGTGTGTGATCAGAGGTGAAGCTGCTTCCTGGTTGTTGATGTTTGTTTCTAAAGATGTTGTTGATGAGACTTTGTAGAAAGCAGCTGGTCTGAGTGATGTGATCAGAGTGCAGTAGATAATGTCTGACAGCAGTTTGAAGAGGAAATGGATTCTGTTCTGTTCTTCACTCATCACCTACCTGACAGCTGACACCTCACACCTGTTTCTCACCTGCAGGTCAGACAGGAGGACACACAAAGGATAGAGGGAAGATGGTTGGAGGTGTTGCTCTGCAAGTTTTTGTTGTACTTCTTGTTGTTGTTAGCTTTGTGATTTTACTAGAATACAAAAAAAGACGAAAGCGCCAAAAGCGACCACGTCGTTTTTGAACAGCAGATTCAGTAATGTTAAAACCATCTAATCCAAGGATGTGAATCTTATATTTAAATGTACACAGTTTCCCCACTAGGGGGAGCCAAGGAATTATAATCAACACAACTGGAAGAATGCATAGGAACAAGAGGCAAAAGGAAGGACTGAAGCCAAAGACAGACACATGTAAAACTAAATGAGGACGTGGAAACATAAACATGATACAGAAACCAAAAAGTAACGACTGTGGCTTGAACACGTAACTTCCAGAACCAGAACTTAGAATATAATGGAAAAAAGGTACAAACTCAAAAAACAGAGTCAGGAACTGTGACAATTACTGTCACAGTTGTTTCCTATTCTTCTCAACAATTTTATTAACATTTTTCGCCCACATTCCTGTTTTATTTCCATGTGGGTTAAGTTGTTATGTAGACCAAGGTCATTTAAATGAATGAAGATGAGCTAAATCCTCTGCTCTGTTTGGTGATTGTTTTAAAGCTTAGTGTGAATGTTTTTGTGGGTTTTTATTTGCTGTGTTTGTCATGTACTTTTGTTTTTGTTTGTATTTTATTTATTGTTTTATACAATAAAATGTTTTACTGTGAGAAGTTTGACTTTCGACAGTGAACAAAGTGAAACAGTGGTGAGAACGAGCACAGAGTTCTTTGCAATTTGAGTCATCCTTTATCATGTACCAGTTTGAAGTTTAAGCTTCATGGTATCATTGCAGTGCGGTGTGCTTGCTGTTACTATGTACCTACAGTGTTGATTTAATGCAGAAGCACAAGTTTTACGTTGTGGGGTGAAGTCTTTATGTGCTACTGGAGAGCAATAATGGTGGCAGGTGGTTTTTAAATCTCTCTGTCAGCCACATCTGCATCTAATCTTGCTGCAACACAGAAGACTTACAGCAACTGGTACAAGTGAAACAAATGCAGCTCAACTGTTAAAACTAATGAGATGTCGGGTTCACATGAAGTTGAGGCAATCAGATTTGCTTTGAGTTAAAGCTGTCCGTCAAAGCCAAAGGTGGGAAAAGAAAAGGATGAAAACTTTTCTATTGTTGCTTTGATGCACATAGTCAGCCTCCTGAAGCCCATTTACAAAGACTGTGAACCACTGAAATATGGATATATAAATGTGACTGACTCTGACTTACTTTTGAAGTTGAACTTTTGAAGTTTTAAATAGTCCTTTTGAGTTATGGAGAACGATCTTTGCTCTGGGTTCTGATGACTTTTTTTGTTGTTGTTGTCGGTTAAAGTCAGCAGCTTTATTTTGAACATAAAACAAACATAAGACAAAATGACACAGGCTATGCAGAAACTACAAACTCACTAACAGTGAGAACGTGTTGGCTAAGGAGGAACCCCTTAAACGCACAAGGCAGACAGCATGAAGGGAACACGACAAAGATAGACACGAGGAGACACCTGGGAATAAGATAAGATAAGATAAGATAGAACTTTATTAATCCCTCGGGTGGGTTCCTCTGGGAAATTCGATTTCCAAAAAAGCACAGCACCGACAGAAGTTACAGAGTTACAGAATGTTATATATATATATATATATATATACACACACACACACACGCACACACACACACACACACACACTCACACACACACACACACACACACATATATATAAATACAGAGACAATATAAATAAAATATACGAAGGGGATAAATAGAATAAATAGGAATAAAAAATAAAAATAAAAATAAAAATAAAAATAGAATAGACGAGGAGTGAGGGAATATCAAAATAAAACAGGTATAACTCTGGCTGTTTTATTTCTGGTTTCCTGCCTCATCATGGACTTCATGGATTTCAGCTAAAAAAAAAAAAAAAAAAAAAGTTACTCTGAAGGTTGCAGTTGTTACATTTTTCAGAGTAAGTTAGTAAGGGTTCTTAAAATATGTGTGCTGGTCAAAGGGTTTTTCTGATATCCACTCCTTAGGATGTGCCACTTTATGACTAAAGGTAATCGGACTGAATGCAGGCTGCTGCTGGACACAGAAGGGTGACATCATTTCCATTTGTCACTTGCATCTGTACTGTAAAAAAAACAAAGAAATTAAATCCAGTTCCAAAATAATGGGAATAAAATAAAAATAAAATAATCAGATCGTTGGCTGATCTGGGGATCTGACGATCAAAATTAGCTAATAATCTTGAGTGAGTTAAATCATGTCTTTCATTGTGCACAGTTTCAGTGTGAGCTTTATTTGTTCTCTGTGAGACTTTGTACTTGTTTGTGTTCATTACTGATAACGTTTCAACAATTATTAGTGTGCTGTGACCTTTTTGGCCATCTTTAGAAACTGACTCATCGTGTCATTTTTTTCCAATGAAATGTTTTCCTGTGAGAAGTTTGATTTTTAGCTGTGAACTGAAACAGAGAAAAGAATATGAACAGACTCACATGTGCTTGGAGTTATCCTGCATCACTGTAACAGTTTGAAGTTTAAGCTTCATGATACTGTGGAAATACACTATGTTTGCAGTTACTATGTGCCTCCAGTGTTGACTTAATGCTGAAGCATAAAAGTTGTTTTGCTATGGGATGTAGTGTTTATCTACCAAGTGTGACTGGAATACAATAATTATGGTTACAGGGTGCAGCTGAGTTGTAACTGGAAAATACTAACTGGGAGGTTCCTGCAGTCAGCTATGACTGAGCTCATGATCAGATCTTAAAGTATTTTGTCTCATCTTCATCTCAGCAAGTCATCAGCCAGGTCTAACGTGACTTACAGCTGCTGTCAGGACCAGATGTGACTCAAATGTGGTGGTCAGAGGGCCCGGTGGCGCCAGTGTCCAGCAGCCTCGCCTCTGTCAGTGCGCCCCAGGGCAACTGTGGCTACAATGTAGCTTGCCATCGCCAGTGTGTGAATGTGTGTGTGAATGGGTGAATGACTGAATGTAGTGTGAAGCGCTTTGGGGTCCTTAGGGACTAGAAAAGCGCTATACAAATGCAGGCCATTTACCATTTAAATGTTACGTTCATCACATCAGACGGCTCACATGAGTTATTGTTGACAAAGGGAAAAAGCTGGAAAAAAGAAGGAAGATACATTTCCTCATGTTGCTCTGACACACACACACACACACTCAGGCTTTTTAAATAGCTCACTTAAGGCTTTTAACCACTAAAATGTGGATATTTGAATGTGGCTGACTCTGACCCCCCTTCACATTTGGAGTCTGAAACAGTCTTTTAAAGTTAGAGGCAACAATGTTGTGTTACTTCCAGGTTCAACTCCATTTAATCCAGAGTTTTATTTTATTTTTTGTGACTTTTCTTCTTTTTAGCACATGCAGGTAACATCAGCAGCTTTATTTTGATCACAAAAAAGATTTCCCATCTGCTTCAGAGAGCCAAACTACGGAAAACGAATAGAGCAGATACAAACTGATACTTAAATCTGAACATTTTCAGCTGACGCTTTGGAAATTACATGTTCCCAAAATCCTAAAAGTACTGTTGCTTTTAGAAGAAGACCTGGTGGATAGTTTGTCTTTTCTCCGAGGAAAAAGAATTCCTCTTAAAACTTTCGAGAAGGTGGAACTGAAACTCAAAATACATGTTTCCATTTGTTGTTAAATGAGGTGGAAATATTTATCAGCTTTCACTGGACGTGAAGTCTGTTTTATGAATTTTTTTTTGCATCAGATGGATGAGAACCATGTCAGAAATGTTGGAATAGACTATGTGCACGTTAGCATATGCTACTTCCGGTGCGGAAACTCCTGTGGGGAGCTTTGTTTCCGGTGTCCTATTCGCGGCTGGTTTACGGTCCAAAACAAGTTAAGCAAGTGAATGAATCAAGCGGCGATTTACATTTCTATAGATGTTTTGGGCATTTACCCAATATATCTGTAAATGATGTTCATCGACTTGTGATAAATTTCCCCGCGCCTTAGGGCAAAAGAGAAAAGGGATTCAAATGTTATATTTCTCAGCTGTCCCTCGTTTATCGCGGGTGTTATGTTCTAAAAATAACCGGCGATAGGTGAAATCAAGTAGCCAATTTTATTTTTTGACGGTGCAAAACGTTACGTTGACATCGTGGACATACAGTACTGCACTTCAGAGTCACACTGCTAGCGATCGATGCAGCGATTCTGTACAGGAGAGACGTCACAGAAGAGATCGTCTGCAGCGATCAGGATGCAGGACACAATGTGACATAAAAAAAAGCATGCAAACTTGCACTAAAAAATCTGCGAAACAGCGAGGTGAAAGGTGAACCACGTTATAGCGAGGGATCGCTGTAATTTTGAAGGTAAGTCACAACATACCCTTCATACATACTAATGTATAGAAACATTTACCAGCAATCATTCATTTTTTTGTGTGGCTTTTTTCACGGTTTGTTAACATGCTGTGTAGGTGTGTACTTGAATAGCTGATCTCGACATAACGGGGGAAACATCTGGTTTGACTATTCTTCACCTGTAGTTTGAATGCTGAACATTTGCCTGTTTAAATCATAATAACTGTCACTATACAGAGATGTGCTTCTGAATGTGGACGATGTGTCTTCTGCTGTAATGATGCAGTTCTGCTTGTGTTGAGTGATGTAAACAACTGATCGATCTAAACTCTTTAAACTCAAAATTGATCATTAGATTTTTTTTTATGACACAACAGTGGTGAGTGTTCCCACCTTCTGCTCTTTGTAACTTAACGCGAGCTTTCTGTTTTTGAGTTTTGGACATGATTGTGGAGGATATCTTTGCAGTAGCGATTGACCGCAACGTAAAGCTACCGGAAATGTACAACCTCACATCCGGTCTCAAACCAGGAAGTTAGCATTTTCTCGTGCACAGGGTCAATAAGCCAACATCTTAATGTGGCAGCATGAGGGCAGAAAACAGGTGAAGTTGATGTTGACAATGCAACATGGGGAGGAAGTTACACCCCAGGAGAGATTACAACAGCCAGTGCAAAGGTTGCAACAGTTAGAAAAAGGCACACAGGCTCGTTAGCAGAGGTGAGGTAGGTCAGTTTAATTAAAACAGCTTTTATTAGACAAAATAACTGAATGTAGCGTGCAGAACAGAAACTTCTTCGGTAGCAGGGCCAGCAATACAGAAACGTGAATCATGACACCTTGTTAGCCAACATCAATTAAAGGAACAAGGTTCGCTGCAATGATACTGCCCTAGTTGAAATAGCAGCTCAGTAAAATATTTTAAAAAAATGGGGGAGATCGGCCACTACAGGAAGGAGTGCCCAGGGGGCCACCAGTTACTCACCCGTGTAGCCTCTCTGCAACTCAAACGGTGCATTAAACCTATTTACCAGTGTGTACACTCACATGCATCAGAGGGAATTCCACCTAGACTCCACAACAAGCTGCTGTGCCTCCACTAAAGCAAAATGAAATACTCCAAACTGCTGAGTAAATGACAAATAAAAGAACAAACACACACACTCGAAACAATCCCACATGCACAAAGCAACAAGACAGCAGCAGCGTGTAGGCCACCCTTTAACAGTTACACGAATCCGATCCGCAATACTAAAAAAACCCTCTAATATTCTCCACCTTGAACAGGAATGAGTGCAAATTGCCACGACAGGAGTAAGCCACAGCTGTTCCTTATAACCAGCCTCGGATTACCAACTAACGGGGTGATAAATGTTCACGTTGCGCTCACAGACACCATGCATGAACCAAACATCTGCCAAATCTGACCCACTCCATAAAGATCAGCCTGAGGATAAAACTGATCAGCTCCTTTTAAGCCTTTAGTGTTGAAGTTTGTCTCAGTGTAGTTTTCACCTGCTCTTGCCTGGAGCTGAATTCAGGTGCTTTGTTGGTTTCTATAGAACTGAATCAGCATGTTTCCAGTGAGACCTTGTTAGATTATAATATTATTTTATGCCATGTTATACCCCTAATTAAAGATTGTGAATTATTATGTAGTTTTAGTTTGCATTATTCTCCTGAGTTAGAAGAAGCTGATAAACTGATTTGCATTACATTAAACTGCTGACTTGTTGTGAATGAATGATATTGTTTATGATGCATTATACTGCTGAGTTATAAGAAATACTGTTCGCAGAAGGTTATTGTCTTATTTGTCTGATTAGAAGAGAACAGAATATGCTGGAGTTTTCTGCCCCATCTCAGCAGGAGCAGATAAACAGGGAGCCAAGGTCGTAGCTTAGGCACTGTGTGAGAGAAAAGCATGTGAATGTTTAGGCTTTTATGATAAGGTGGAGGCACCAGAGGTTATAAAAGTTTGAGCAATGCTCCACCATTTTGAGATCTGAGACTGTCTGCATCAGTGTCCATCTCCCACGTGTGTGATCATTAAAAATCATCGTTTGACTCAACCCGACCGGACCAGTGTTGTTATTGTGGTTTTTCTCTTGTCTCCATCCCCAATATTTTGAACTCGTAACAACCTATATGATTACCCGCAGCAAAAACTGATCACATTCACATGATGATAGTGCGATGATAGAGCCTGATCATTCAAACTTATGCTGCCATTGAACTGCAAACATTTCACCCCCCGGGATACCAACCGATCTCAAAGGACTTAAAAAGAAACAAAAAACTAGTCACATGACAATATTATCCAAAGGTTTAACTCTGTTTTATTTGTGGTTGTCTGTTTAATAAAAAAAAACGTTGTTGACTTTCAGTAACAGAAAGCCCCTCTCCATGCAGAAAAATAACAACTACAGTCTTAAAATAGCAGTTAAACTGAAAATCTTTCACTTACGCAGACTACCTGCAGCTCACTTCCCCTCAGCTAAACCACAGTCAGGTACAGGAAAAAAAATAACTCGTTTCCATTGACCTGAAGCATGATCACCACAAGCAAAGTTTCAAATATCCACAAGTTTCTTTGATTCCTTAATTCTGAGATTGTCACAGGTTTTTGCCAGTGAAGGCATCACACAAGTACTGATGATCCTCCATGATTATAGTTGTTTTAAAAAATTATTTTCAGTGCTTTGTTGCAATCAAAGTGAAAAAGGAGAAAAAAAAAGTTTCCCTTTGATGATAACCACAACAGTGGCATCCTGTCATAGAGGAAAAAGAGGAGGAGGGTTTGAACTGATGTAACTGTGAGTGTCAAAGTGTTGATCTGAAATCCTCCGAGAGTTAGGATGAAGCAAACATCTCTGCTGTGGCTGCTCTGTAAGTACAATGATTACATATCTGAAAAAACTAGAGACCCTCTATTTCTTCTAGTTTCTTGTTAGGTCTTTCTATGTCACAAACATCCAGTCTGGGTTTTTCAGAGGGGGAGACACTCTAACCCTAAAGAAGAAGGAAGACGGTCGACAAGAAATCTGAATATTTGATTAGAAATGCATGCAGGGCAGAAAAAATTATTTCTAGATTCACTTGTAACTCTCACACAGATATGTGACATGAAATGGGGATGCACAAGATCTTTAAGGACTTTTTTTTAAAAGAAACTGGTGAATAAAAACTTTGGACTCAGTATCCTGCGAATAGTTCATTCATTCATTTGTGTATCAATTTGGTGTTATAGATGGAGATTACAATAGTAACAGTACCATATTTTAATACAGATTGTGGTGGAGCCGAAACAGAAAAGTGCAAAAAAATAGAAATACTTAGACTAGCATGGGTGCAATCATGTTTCAGGCCCTAATGTCCAGTAGACATGCTCCAGTGTAAGCGATAAAAGAGAAAACTGCTTCCAATCTTTGTCTGTCTTATCAGTGCATAATTCAACCAAACCAATCATGCATGCATTTCCCAAATTCATTGTTTAGCATTTTCTCTGCTGTTTTGTTAAATCTTAAACTTTGTACTGATCTGAGTGTCATTTCTCTTTAGTTCTGATCTCACTGCTGAGCTGCACAACAAACCAAGGTCAGTAACCTTCTTCTGTCACAGTTTAAACCTGAAATGAACTGTAAGTCCTCTGGTTCTGGATCCATGCCTTCATGTAAAATTATATAATTATTACATCAATTTAACCCTGGAGCTGCTGAAGGTTTAATCAAAAAATATAAAGTGCAGAGTTCCAGCTTTATTAAAAAATGCAATAACTTTTAATAAACTTAAAGCCATTTTTATAAATAGTTGTGCATCATTAGGTTTTTTTAAATTTCTTTCATATGGCTCATCGATATCCTTATGTGGGGCGATCGTGGCTCAAAAGTTGAGAGTTCGCCTTGTAACTGGAAGGTTGCCGGTTCGAGCCCCGGCTCGGACAGTCTCTGTCCTTGGGCAAGACATTTCACCTACCGCCTACTGGTGTTGGCCAGAAGGGCCGATGGCGCGATATGGCAGCCTCGCTTCTGTCAGTCTGCCCCAGGGCAGCTGCGTCTACAACTGTAGCTGCCTCCACCAGTGTGTGAATGGCTGGATGACTGGGTGTGTAAAGCTCTTTGGGGTCCCTAGGTGGGACTAGTAAAAGCGCTATACAAATACAGGCCATTTACCATTTCTCCCACAGGACTATCAGCTTAGTGATGATGACAAACTGACAGGACTTAGACCAGAAGACCAGATCAGGGTTTTGGCTAGTTATTACGGTTATTAGGGTGGAAATAGGAGTCTGTAGTTTACACCAACCAGTTTACCACCATTTTTCCAATCGCTGGCTGAACTTGATGGGCTTGTAGTCAGGATCACCATTTCTGCCCTAGGCAAAAATCAAAACCTTCCCCTGGCAGTTTTTCCTCATAGCTCTTAAAAGTGACTAAATCATAAAAATACATTCTCTTCACAGCTCGTCTGACTGTGAGTCCCAGCAGCTCTCAGTTCTTTAAAGGAGACTTTATGTTGCTGAGCTGTGAGGAGGACGACAGCTCTGCTGGATGGACTGTAAAGAGAAACACAAGCAGAAAACAAATGACAGAGTGCGGTTCTGGGTGGGGAATATTGACTAATTCTTCCTGTAGTATCAGCTACAGCACCACGTGGGACAGTGGAGTTTACTGGTGTGAGTCCAGAGAGGGTCCCATCAGTAACATGGTTAACCTGACAGTCACTGGTAAGCTGAGTGTGTGGAGTTAGTGTTGATGAAGCTGTGTGTAAATGGATGAAATGCTGTAGTTTGTCTCTGTGTTGAGGTGGATCAGTGATCCTGCAGAGTCCTGTCCTCCCTGTGATGGAGGGAGATGACGTCACTCTGCTCTGTAAAACAGAGACCACTCCCTCCAACCTCCCAGCTGCTTTCTATAAAGATGGCTCCCTCATCAGGAAGCAGCCTACAGGTCACATGACCATCCAGCATGTTTCCAGGTCTGATGAAGGCCTCTACAAGTGTGACATCAGCGGTCATGGAGAGTCTCCATCCAGCTGGATCACTGTCACAGGTGAGGAGCTTCACTCTGATTTCGCCTTATATTTTTATTTCCATCCACATGTTCACCTGAGCAGTTGGAATTCTCTCTGCAGGTCAAGCTACAGCCACGCCCACCAACTCTCAAATCCTGTCCACCTCCTCAGCTCCTCCCCTTATCTCCACCTCTCTCCGGGTTGCATTCCTGCAGCTCTTTTATCCGGTGATGTTCTGCCTGTACTTCATCTCCACTCTCCTCATGGTGTCTTCATACAGAAGCAGAGGCACAGGTAACATTCTGATGCTAACCCTCCCCAATTACCTATTAAGCGTCTTTCTTTTTGACTCCATTACAAAAAAAATTATGATTGCTTCATCTGACAGTAAATAATCTCATCTTCATGACAGCAGCACAACAAACCCTTGATGAGCAGAGACTGGCTAAGGGTTGACAGCCATGACAGTTCCTGTTCCATCAGTCAGACAGCTGTTATTAGTTCGCTGTGACTGAACAATGCATGAAGTCACTGCTTTAATATAAAGCTGAAGTAATCCAAAAAATGCTTTCTATTTTACATTTGCCAACTGTGTGTGTGTTTCATTACTCTGCACTTTTGTACTGCTAACATTCATGGTTTCTCTTATTCAATAAAATGTAAATGCAGAATGGGACTTTAATTAAATATCATGTTTGGTTTGTTTGGAACAGCATTCTTTTTTCATATCACAGACAGTAAAGTTTAGAATTAATTCTTTAAAAAACAGAAACAGTCTAGTTGTGATCCTTAGTACAGACCATCTCTCGCCCGTATGAATCAGTTATTTTTTATTATTTCAGGCAATAAAAGATAACACCACAGCTGGACTGTGTTTGTGGATGACAGGTAATGGTGGGTGTTGTTGTTCGCGAGCAGGATCGTCTTTTTTTTAGCCTGTGGTTAATAAAAGCGAACACCTCGCATGTTCTTGAGTTTCCTGTTTCTGGTGAAAAAGAGTCAGCTGAAAGTGAAGCTGTGGGGGTTTCACACATGATAAAATCTAAAATGATTGAACAGGTACTTTTTTTTTTTTTTTAAGTTTGACTCCGTAACAAGAAAACATCCTTCACCTTTAATGAGAGTTCTCCTCAACTTACTTTTTGCTGTCTTAACTTTGGCATCAGTATTGACATTTGTAATAAAACTGTACTTTTATTTTGATAAACTCAACATTTGGGGGTTTTTTTGTTTGTTTCTTTTGTTTTTTCACTGATTCTGACATTAACCAGCTGATAAAATCTCTGTAATCATCATGTCTGCATCACTGTTTGATTCTCTCACAGCAAAAAAATAAATAAAAACGCGGAAAAATGAAGAAAAATGCCGTAGCTGCGGAAACATTTATCTGCAGCACTAATTTTGCTGCTGCATTTGATCCATTTTATACAAAGGATGTTTTAACAGTCTGCAGTAGCTGTATGTGTATAGCATGTAATATCCAGCTGTAACTGTATGAAAAGCTTCTATTGAGCACAACTCCTAGATATATTTAGACAAATATTGTGTTCTGTTCCTTGAATGCTGTAAAGCATGGATTGATATAGAATGAGCCCAAGAAAGTGAAACCTGAGAGGAAATGCCTCAGAGCCCCGTCTGTTTACATTAAAGCGCTAGTGGAAGGCAGTTGCATGTGACACTGAAAATTAAACTTTATTGCACTCTGTTACCTGAAGGAGTGAAAACAAACATAAGAATTGGGTTTTTACTTTCCCTTTCTTAAAATCAGGCTGTCCCTCATATATAAGATTAATGCTGAGAACATTTCCACACAGGCGACTGAGAACCCACCTTGGAAATTCTAGTCAGTACAAAAAGGATTAATCAAGGGTAAAACACACATTTTGACTATTTTGAAAATATGAATTTGGTGCAGTAGATTTCAGAATGTGGTGTGTAAGTATTTAAGTAACCTTTAAGTAAGTAACATTTTCATTAAACCTGGTGTTGCGGCTCTTCCAACCTATGGCCGCGGCTAAACATGAGGACACAGATGACGCGCAACAATAAACGTATAAAATACACTTCTGTACCATTTGCTTCTTTATTTCCACATGCAAATGTCCAATATATAAATCAGCACATGGGATTAACTATTAAACAAATGCACAGACTGCACAAACAAATAACTGCAACTCACCAATAACTGCACTAACTACTATGCCAACTTACAATTTGGCCTATGGCATCAGTTAGTGCATAAATATACAAAAACCATCAAGTTACAGTCAAAATACATCAAAATCATTCAAGCTGCGCTCAAGCTACGGTCAACAGAAAGTTTTGCCTCATGCTCACCCTACCTTTCTGCTCATCAACATCAGGTACTGTGAACAGGTGAGTGCAACCACATTTATCATCTACCACACCCACGAGACACGCCCCACACCCGTGCACCAATACAGTGAGTCCATTTAAACCAAGTCACTTAGTCAAAAAGGAACAACTCATATGGCGCCTACACCTGGGTTTGATGAAGAGAAACTACCCCACTCTAGTAAAGGTTGAAGAAGTGAAGCAACTTCTTTTACTCAAGAAAAAGTGAAGGCTCTGAAACGTACTCAAAGTAAAAAGTCGCCCCTTGAAGAAAAATTCTAAGCATTTGAATAGCAACTATGCGTTGTGCTATATTATTATAAGATTAGTACATAAGGAAAAAATTAAAAAAAAAATACAAAAATTATTCAAATTTAAATTCTAACTCTAATGAATGAACTTAGGAAACTTAGAAGACAACTAAATGGACAACGCCACCTGGGAGGGGGCGGTTCCACCCCAAAAAATATTACATTATCCAGTGCAAAAAGTTGTATAGTTGCAAAAGCACACATGCTCATTATTGACAAGGCAGAGGTGTGGTGAGTCAATTCAAATAAGTCTATTAAATAAAATAACTGAAAACAATACGGAGAGCAAGCATAGAAAACAGCAAATTAAGTAGCAGGACATTTTATTTGAATTAATTTTAAATGTATTTTAATTTTTACTGTTTTACTAATGTAAAATGCATCTGAACAAAATGGCTAATGTGGTTGAAGACAGGCCACTTGGGGAGGCAATCTACAGGGAGGAGTGCCCATAGAGTGCTACCAGTTACTCACCCATGATGTCGCATTGCAATTCTTACTGCAACTTAAATGGGACTTTATACTCAAATCTTAGTGTTTGCACTCACACATATAACAGGGAACCTTACCAGGTATGCTGGCGCCCTCCAGCAAGCACCCATGTCTTTACAAACAAACAGAAAAGTAAAAGAAACCTGTAAAGAAAGCAAAAAAACGCCCTCTGGGAAAAGCTTCACTGTCACTGAGGTTTTATACCCCCCCCCCCCCCCCAAACAAACAAACAAACAAACAAAAAACAACAACAACACAATTAAGGTGGATTTCTGGTTCCTCACTGAATGGAGTCCAGTTGTTTCCTGAGGCTGATGAAGTCATCCTCAAGTGTCAAAGTGAGTGTTGCTGAATGCCACTTGTAGTCAGGTTATCTATCTGTCCTCAGGTCATCCTTCTCGGCTCAGCAGGAGGAGACTTCATCTGGAAAAAGCTCTTAGAAATTTGAGAAAGTGCTGGATGCTCTGAATCCTGACTCTGTTTGTGTTTTTTGTAGATCACAAAACCAACAACAGCAGCAACAAGCACAATAAAAACACTCAGACTAACTATCAGTCCAACAGATCCATCCTCTGTGTGTCCTCCTGTCTGACCTGCAGGTGAGAAACAGGTGTGAGGT
Source organism: Mchenga conophoros (assembly GCF_057382185.1). Lineage (NCBI taxonomy): Eukaryota > Metazoa > Chordata > Actinopteri > Cichliformes > Cichlidae > Mchenga > Mchenga conophoros. Next base: position 41,432,929 of record NC_140528.1, read on the forward strand.
GTCAGCTGTCAGGTAGGTGATGAGTGAAGAACAGAACAGAATCCATTTCCTCTTCAAACTGCTGTCAGACATTATCTACTGCACTCTGATCACATCACTCAGACCAGCTGCTTTCTACAAAGTCTCATCAACAACATCTTTAGAAACAAACATCAACAACCAGGAAGCAGCTTCACCTCTGATCACACACACACTCAACTCTACTCACTCACCTGGAGGATCAACCTGAAGGTAGATGACGCTGATGGGGTCACCATCCAGATTAGATCTCTTCCTGCGATTTGTTCTTCCCTGGACGACACGACACTCGTATGTTCCAGTGTCGTTAATCATCACATCCTTCAGGATCAGAGAGACATCTCCGTCCTTCATCTGTCTGTCTTGTAGATCCACTCGATTCTTAAAAGATGGATGTTGGTTGTCCAAATCAAAGTTCTTGTCTCGGTAAAAGAGGACATATTCTGTCCCAAGCTCAGGTCTGCTCCACTCTAAAACTATCATGGGATCACTTTTGTTGATAGGAGTTTGACACGGCAGAATGACAGTCTGTCCCACTGTGATGGTTATTTTGACTGAAAGAGAAGAACCGATATGCAGCAGAGAGTTAAAAAGGTCAACATTAAATGTGTCATTTGCACAGAACCGTCATGATGAGCTACAAAAAGAGACTGTGAAAAAGCAGACACGGTACACTAGGCACTCAGTGCTGAAATTTCCAACCCGGTATAGCAGGAGTCTGGATTGTACTTCATAGTGATTTGTTGGATTTGAATAGATTAGCACCACCTGCTGGCAGTGAAACTTACACATGCTTATCCATTTACAGTTTTTTCTGAATGCTTAAACCCTAACTGTGATTCCTGTAGCACAATCTCTAAAACTATTCAGACTTATAGCAAAACCACTCACTGAGTTTGCAAAACTAAAAGCACAAAAACTGCTTTGCACTCAGTTTGCAATTTTGTAACACACACTTTGCAAAACTGTAGGCACAATTCACTGCACAACACTCAATTACCAAATTTCCAACACACTCCTAGCAAAAGTATACACATGTATGGCTATCATTAACACTAATTTGCCAACTGTCTGGCACACTTTCACATGTGAAAACTTTTTTAGATAATTAGTTCACTTTGCAATCAGCCTAAGCACTATAATACAGGTAAGCTGTGTGTGCGGAGTACAATGGAGGGAGCAGAAAGAGTGAGAAGTAGAGGAGGCCGAGGAAGAGGACGTGGAGGTGAAGAAGTAGGATGAAGAGGACGACAAGGACAAGGAGGAGCAAGAGGAAGACGAGGAGGGGGGAGAGGAAGATGAGGAGGGGGGAGAGGAAGGGTAGGAAGAGTAAGAAATAGAATTGCTGATGACATCAGAGCTACAATAGTGGACCATGTAATCAACCGTGGAATGACCCTGAGGGTAGCTGGCCAACGGGTCCAGCCTAACTCGAGCCGCTACACTGTAGCAAGTACCATAAGGACATCTTGAAATGAGAATCGGTGAGTACAGTCACTTCGCACAAAGATTTGTAGCACTGCCATATGCCAATGAGAAACACACCAATACCATTGATGTAAAAATACTGAAATTGTTACTTTACAGAATTGCTAGATGACCAGATGCTGGGGCAGAGGAAGCATGTTCACTGCAGACCAAGTAACCCATATAGTCATTATGGCGATTGCAAATAATCCTATACTTGGAAATAAACACTTGTGTTTGTTTTGATGTGTTTCAAGTACACCAGTACTTGAAGTTTGGATCCCTCTATGCTTATGGATCTATGACAGAAGTATGAGCTCAAACTGACATAGCCTACCTTGTGCACAGAGAAAGCAAAAGCCAGATGTGTTTTGTATTCATACCATCAGTGTGCAGTTGGCGCATTGTGTGCTTAGTAGATGATGGCTTGTGTGCACTGTTTGATACGGAAACACTATTTTTACGAAGGTGTGAAGAGTTAATCTAGCTGTGTTTGCTTTTGCAAGAGAACTACAATGTTTTGATGATTGGGTGACAGGTTTTCTTATTTGTGTGTAGAGTTTTGCAAAATTAGCCAATAGTTACAAAAAATGTGCTTAAGCAATCAGAAAAAACTGTAATGCCTAGAAGAAGCAAAGCATGACGTTCATGCAGTGGAACTACACGGGTGAGTAATTGGTGGCACTCCTCTCTGTAGGTTGCCTCCTCAAGTGGCCAGTCTCCACTATTTTGTTTAGTTATTTTTACCAAGCTGTGATTGTTCTAGGGTAGCACTGTGGTAGTGAGTCAGGTCATTTTAATCAACTGTTGTTCATAAAGTGTTTTAATTAACGGTCTTGCCATCTCAACCCTGCTTTTAGTTCTTCCTTCTTTTTTTTTTGCCTGTCCCGTTTGGCTCTTTTGCCATCAGAATTATTGTCTAAAGGCGAAGAAAGATGCCCAACGGATTTATTTTACCAAATAGACCATCCCAGCCTTGCCGTAATGGTCCATTTGATTCACCTTTTATTGTTTATTTTATTTTTTATTTTCACTTGCTAGATACGGGACAGACTTGAATGAGGAAAAGAAAAGGGAGAAAGGAAGAGGGAAAAAAAGTTAGTAGTTCTTCCTAATAAATTTTGATTTGTAACATCCATGTCTCACGTCTGCTGTTAATAACGAGTCTGTGGGCTTTGGTAGCTAGGGAACACTTGGGATCGGTTATCCCGCATTCACGCCACCACATTATGTTTGTAGTTTTACAGTGCTTTCATTAGGGAGACAAATAAACCCTGCAATGACAACTGAAAGTTTTTGCCTCTCCATTTGAGGAACTGCCTATCCACTAAACCAGGCATCTACATCAAGGTACGGGGAGGGCAGAATAGCCATATAATATAGGAAATTTTAAATAATCTTAACGTTTTTTTATTCCATGGTCTCCCTCAATTGGCTGATAGCCTTCAAGTTGTGCGATCCCGCTGGTGTTTCCTGGCATCTGTGCTACGGATACTCCATGATGGCGGATGGACTTTGCAAAATCAATTTTACAAAAACAGACTCGAGTCTGGACCTAACTCACTACCAGAAGAAGCAACACCTCAACGTTTAGCAGTTATTTATTACAGTGTACTTTAAGTATTAGAGGTTATTATTCAATTCAATTCAATTTTATTTATATAGCGCCAAATCACAACAAAAGTCGCCTCAAGGTGCTTCATAGATAAAGAGAAAAATCCAACAATCATATGACCCCCTATGAGCAAGCACTTTGGCAACAGTGGGAAGGAAAAACTCCCTTTTAACAGGAAGAAACCTCCGGCAGAACCAGGCGGGGGGAGGGGCGGCCATCTGCTGTGACCGGTTGGGGTGAGAGAAGGAAGACAGGATAAAGACATGCTACAGCCAGCTTGAAGGCCTGTGGTACGTAGCCGATCATTAGAGATAGGTTGATCATATTTCAGATTGAAGAATTAATTAATGGCAGGACTTCTTTGAGCAGTTTTGTAGGAATGGGGTCTAAAAGACACGTTGATGGTTTGGAGGAAGTAATTATAGAAGTTAACTCAGAAAGATCAATTGGAGAAAAAGAGTCTAACTTAACATCAATGGTACTAAGAGTAGCTGTAGATAATATTACATCTGTGGGATGATTACTGGTAATTTTTTCTCTAATGATTAAAATTTTATTTGTGAAGAAGTTCATGAAGTCATTACTAGTTAACGTTAAAGGGATGGTTGGCTCAAAAGAGCTCTGACTTTTTGTCAGCCTGGCTACAGTGCTGAAGAGAAACCTGGGGTTGTTCTTATTTTCTTCAATCAGTGATGAATAGTAAGATGTTCTGGCTTTGCAGAGGGCTTTCTTATAAAGCAGCAAACTATTTCTCCAGGCTAAATGATGATCCTCTAAATTTGTGACATGCCATTTCCTCTCCAGATTACGAGTCATCTGCTTTAGGCTACGTGTTTGAGAATTATACCACGGAGTCAGGTACTTCTGATTAGAGACCTTAGTTTTCACAGGAGCTAAAGTATCCAGAGTCGTACGTAGCGAGGAGGTGAAATTATTAACAAGATAATCGACCTCTGTTGGGGTAGCGTTCAGATTGCTGCTCTGCTCTATGTTGGTAGAGGACATTGAAGATGATAACAGTGGGTGGATTATATTCTTAAACTTAGTTACAGCGCTTTCAGAAAGACATCTACTTTGATAAAGTCTACTCTCCACCGCTGTGTAATCAATTATTGTAAATGTAAATGTTATCAAGAAATGATCAGACAGGAGAGGGTTTTCAGGAAACACTGTTAAATGTTCAGTTTCTATGCCATATGTTAAAACAAGATCTAGAGTGTGATTAAAGTGGTGGGTTCTTTAACATTTTGAGAGAAACCAATTGAGTCTAATAACAGATTAAATGCCATGTTGAGGCTGTCATTTTTAGCATCTACATGGATGTTAAAATCACCCACAATAATTATTTTATCTGAGCTCAGAACTAAATCAGATAAAAAGTCTGAGAAATCAGACAGAAACTCTGTGTAAGGCCCAGGTGGACGATAGATGAAAACAAGTAAGACTGGTTTCTGAGTTTCACAGCTGGGGTGGACAATGTTAAGCATCAGGCTTTCAAATGAATTAAAAGTCTGTCTTGGTCTTTCATTAATTAATAGGCTGGTGTGAAAAATTGCTGCCACACCGCCCCCTCGGCCTGTGCTTCGAGGTTTCTGGTAGTTAGAATGACTCGGGGGTGTTGATTCATTTAAACTAACATAATCATCCTGCTGCAACCAGGTTTCTGTAAGGCAGAGTAAATCAATTTGTTGATCAATTATTAAGTCATGTACTAACAGAGACTTGGAGGAGAGAGACCTAATATTTAATAATCCACATTTCACTGTTTTACTCTTTGGTTCAGATGTGGATACTGTATTGTTCTTTCTTTGTGATTGTTTATGTTTAAGTTGTTTGTTGCTGGTTTTTAGTTTGTTTTTTGTCTTTTTGGGAGCTGACACAGTCTCTATGGAGATGGGTTTTTGGGGGGGTAGCAGGAGGAGAGAAGCTGCAGAGAGGCGTGTTACACTGCATCTCTGCTTCCTGGTCCCAACTCTGGATAGTCATATTTTGGGGGGTTTAATAAATGTGTCCATATTTCTAGAAATGAGAGCTGCTCCATCCAAAGTGGGATGGATGCCGTCTCTCCTAACAAGACCAGGTTTCCTCCAGAAGGTTTGCCAATTATCTATGAAGCCCACATAGTTTCTGAGCTGTTATACTCTGATCATTTCTCTTAGTTTAAACTATTTGCTTTCACAGTTTTTGTTAACCTAACCAAGACACTTTTTTAATGATAATTAATCACAAATTTTAAGTTCATGAGGTATTATAACATGTAAAAATAATATAAATGAAGCAAAAGAAAGTGCCACGTTTAGGATTCAAACTTCTGTGTGAATGTTGGAATCTCCAAACCCAATAGCCCCCAAAGAAGAGCTTTTTCTCCCTTTTCAAAGAGGAAAACTGTAATTTTGTCTTCCAGCACATGAGTTAGTACATATGATAGCGGGTAAGTCAAAATAGTGCTTTTGACCAACCCACAGCAAGAAAAAAGAAATGGCCATGTATTTACTCCGTGTGTGTAAATTCTGAGCTCACCTTCGGTGGCACAAACCACAAGGAGACACATGCAGAGGAGAGTCCTGCAGCAGAGTGATGCAGTCCCAGCAGTGGTCATCCTCCCTCTCAGCTCCAGCTCTACTCTTTACAAACAGAAGCTCCTCCGAGCCGCTATATTTAGAAAACATAAAACCAGAGTAGTGGTTTTGATAATGACTTTGGTGGTTACTGATAGTTGACTTTTTCAAGCTCAGGTTTTGTTTCTATCTCCTCCCCCTCTTTAAAATAAACACATAAAAATAACAATCCATTTAAAAAAAGACCTCTACTCTGATAGCTTTTCACTTGATTATTATTCTTTATTTCACCATACTAAACCTCTTTAATCACACATTAACAGCTGTTACAGGAAGATGGATTGATGAAAGTGTGGATAGATGGATGTTTTTTTTTAATTTTTTTTAAAAAAGACAGAAAATCAATATTTCCTAAATTTGCTTGACATATAATGATGATATGGCTGTGAAACAACAAAGCTCACCTAACTTCTCTGATTAGAAAAATACACATTTGCATAGAAATATCTGAAATACTGCATTACTGTGTGAGCATTCATTCACATCCTTGTCCATAGTCTTATTACATCCCGTATTGATTACTGTAATTCCCTCCTATTTGGTCTCCCTAAAAGGTCCCTTCATAAACTCCAACTTCTTCAAAATTCTGCAGCTCGGGTCATAACTTGCACTCCGTTAAGTGCTCATATTACCCCAGTTCTTCAGCAGCTTCACTGGTTGCCCATAGAAGCCAGGATAAATTTTAAAATCTTACTTCTTGCATACAAGTGTATCCATAAATCTGCTCCTTCATATTTGTGTGACCTGCTCCATATCACCACTGTTTCCCGCCCTCTCAGATCATCATCCGCTATTCATCTTACTGTTTCGTCCTCACATCTTATCACTATGGGGAACAGAGCTTTCAGTCGCTCTGCTCCTCGGCTCTGGAACTCTCTTCCTCCTGCACTAAGAAATATTGACTCCCTCTCCGTATTTAAGACACAGCTCAAAACACATCTGTTTAAACTGGCTTATTCGCTTTAATGCCTTTTTGTATCTGTTGTCTCGCTCTGTTTTGTAATTTTAACTTATTTTATGTATTTTATGACTACTGTTCCTTTTATTAATTGTGTTTTTTGTAAGGTGACCTTGGGTTTCTGAAAGGCGCCCTCAAATAAAATGTATTATTATTATTATTATTATTATTATTCCATAATTATTATTATTATTTCTTAAAATTTCAAGAGCTAGTGGTGAACTGATGCTTCTCAGTTTAACTGCCTCAGTAACTCATTACCCTGGTATTTTCTTCCTTCCTGGTATTTCTGGTACTGAGAAGGTTTCTACAGAGGCCTTCGTGCTAAACAGTTTTATTTAATCAGGGTGGGATTTAGTGAAACTTGCTACCTATCAGATGCAACATTTCTAACATTTATTCTATGACTCTGAACATTTCAATGACATGAAGAAAATCATATGAGCCTGAGAGGAATGAACAGAAGCTTTGCTGCTCTTTTTAAATCTGCAGAAAACAAGGCAGAAACAGCATTAAACAGTAAATCAACAACACCCATTCCATTGATAAAAATAAGATGAAGCAAATAAATCATTGCAGAAGTGATGAGTAAAAGACAAGGATTTTTAATCTTAATTAGGTATGAGTGCATCACGGTTCAGACACAGCAACATTCACACACGCATACATGGATCCCTGGGATTTGTAGTTCTTTTTTGAGTGGTAGTCCAGCATATGAGCATCCACTCTAATATAGAGAGAAATCAATGTCTTGGTCTCCTATCTCACTTTTTCTCAGTCAGTTTGACCTGTCTGATACACGTGGGCATATGCTGGTTGTTCAGATGTCGCATGCTGAACAAAGGGCTTTGTCCTGCTTGTTTATATGGGGCAACTGCATAATGGGAAAGCTGCCTTTGCCCAAATATGGTATATGCTCTGATCCCAGCCTGAACATGCAGCCACCCCAGTGGTCACAGGTCGCACGTATCACATGTACAATCTGAATGCTGTACATGAATGTTTACTTTTGCTTTTTTTTCTCATGTCAGCAATTGAAAGCCTATGCTTTCTCTATGTTCATGTATGGGAGTGTGTATCGAATGTAGAGGGGTGTGTGTCTGGTGTGTTCGGGCCTGGATAGGTGGAGGTTGTTAAATAGGTACATTTAGCTTTTGTACCTATTTTTATTGAAATGATGGTGTTTTTTCTGTCAGTGAGTAAGTGAATAAAAGATATGTAGATATATTACATCACACCAAGCCTCTTCCAGTTCCAGAGGAGTTACCCTGAATGAGCCCGAAGTCAAAAAAAGCAGATCTTCTTTTCCTCCTGGAACCATGCCTCCAAAAGAAAAACCACTCAAACCACCTGATCTGTCTACCATTACTTGTCAGAGGTTTTTCATAAGAATTTTGTCTCGTCTCTTCCTCCTTACCGGCTGTATGACTGCGCGATCAACTTTTTTCCTACTGCTCCACTCCCCACCAGCAGGTTGTACAGCTCATCAAAACCTGAGCATGAAGCTGACTCCTTTGCTTGCTGGCATCAGCTGCAGGATTTTTCTTAGTGCAGGATCGTGAGGTCTTATCTTTTTTCTCCAGAGACTATTGTTGTTTGCATTGCATTACTGTAGAGAATAAGTATCTTTTGGATCTCCTCTCCTCTGACTCTGAGCTTTTGCAGACAGCCACCATTTTTACAAAGCTGGACTTTAGCAGCACATATCGTCTAGTGTGTAAAAAGGATAGAGATGAATGGAAAACCCCATTTAACACTCATCTGTGTCATTCTGCTGTCTTCCAAGCCTTGGTAAATGACATTCGACGGTACTACCTCAACAGGAGTTTTTTCATATACTTGAATGGCATTCTGATTTTAATCTCTTTTAAAACACATATCTGACGTCTGTGTGTTGTTCCAACGACTGCTGGAGTGTAAGCTGTTAAAGGGGAGAATAGGAGTTTCACAGTCATTCTATTTCCTTCTTCAGCTACATCACAGAGAAGAGGCAGATCACAACTGAGCCAGACAAAATCCAAATGGTAATTGACTGGCCCATGCCAACTACTCAGAAGCAGTTTCAACACTTCTATTGGTTTGCTGACTTTTACCGACAACAAGACTATCACATATCTCAAAGTGGCCAAACAGCTGAACTCAAGACAAGCCAGGTGGGCTCTCGTCTTTGCATGGTTAAACTTTTTAATCACTTACAGACCCAGCTCTCGGATCATGAAATCCAATGCTTTGTCCCACCTATTCAGAGGTATAGCTATTACACCACAGTGGAGAAAACCACTATTCTGCTGCCCTCCTGCATCCATTGGTTCGCTGACCTGGGAGATTGAGTCACTGGTCTGCAATGTGCAGCGAGACAAACCTAACCCTAACTCTTTGTTTGTACCTTCTTCAGTTCAGTCCCAAGTTGGGGACATACAGCCAAATTCGCCTGCCATCCTGGTAAAGAATTTTTTTATTGATTGTTCTGGTGGCCTAAGCTCATTAAAGACGCACTTGATATGTGTCAGCCTGTCAAGTATATGACTAGAATCAATCTGTTACTTCTCGGCCTGCAGGACTATTCCGACTGCTACCAACTCCCTGGCAACCTCGGTCCCATATAGCTTTGGATTTCATCACTGGTCTTCCCCCCTTGGCAGGTGACACTGTGATATTAACCATTGTGGATCATTTTTCTAAGACAGCTCACTTTGTTGTGGATTTTATTATGACATATATACCTGTATACACGTGCAATCATAATTACTCACATAAAAAAATGAAGTGTCTTAAATAGTGAGGTCATTGTGTTAAGCGTTTAACCTGCATGTTCAAATCACATGACCCATATATTTAGGTCAAAAATATCTACCATTATATTAATGAAAAAGTTTGTGTCACTTGTTGTATGAACACATGCTGGTTGAAAATGTAACGATAGGGTCAGTAATTAACATTTGATAGTATTATGGCCAACGGTGACTAGTCCAACATCGGGTTAATTCAGCTGGTACTGCTAAAATATGTGCATAGGCCCCCTTCTCAGCATTTAGCTCTATTTAGCTGTACCGCTTCATGACGTGTACGGCCCTTTCAATGGCTGTACAGCAAAAACACCTGGCCTTCGCAGGGCAGGTGTCTGGGATTCTGTTTCTCGCCTCAAATGCCAGAAGGCAAAAAAAAAACTCTTACTAAGCATAAATAACAGTTTACATCTGGCATGCACACCCAACAAGATTGTCGAATCAACTGCCTTTTTGCAAACTTTCGGACTCAGTTTGGCCATCAAAACGACAAAAGGACACAATTAAATGATGGATGAAAGACTGATTTGCAAGACGTTATGGTGTAGGGTTGTATGTATCGGAAGTGGAAGATGAAAAGAAAGAACAAAGCATGAAAGAGTACCCAGTGGCAGGAGGAGAGGTCGCTGATACTATTTAAGAGAAGGGTCGATATGCCCCGGACTGCTGCTTCATTCCTGTCAGTCTTTTGTGTGTTTTTTCCTGTTTGTGCTTTAAGGCTCTACACCCCAAGGTTGCTTCACTTTTGTTCGTTTTGCTTTCTTTCTTTGTCTTATTTCTGCTGTAAATGTACTTTTCTGCTATTCATATGACATTGTTTAATAGACTCAGTTCTAAACATTGTTCACTTTTCCAGAGGATCTTTTTGAGTGATTTGATTCTAATTAGATCTGAAAAGCTGGACCTCCACAGCGTTGGTGGGATAAGGTTATCATATTGACTTCAAAATTTGCAACTCAACAATTGGCGACTGGACGAAGGGACAAGGAGTCTGAGGCGACAACCGGGGGCCTGTGGGGATTGCCAATCTATGAAACCCAGAAAGCACTAAGCAGCTGCAAAAATAAGGTAAGCAAAGATTTTTTCTGCATAATTGGTGCTTTCTGAGTTCAGGAGGGGGGGTTCTGCCCAGCTTAACTCCTGAACCCCAGTACCGACCACAACAGAAAGTATGGCTCACCATCAAGTATGTTCCATTAGGCACAAAACCTCACAATTGTATTTAACCCTTAAAACCTATGCCCTAATCAGTCCTGTAGCATTTTGCGTGAAGCTGCCATGCAACATGCACATTCATAATGTCTTACATATCTCTTATTTAAAAGCTGATGTTTCTAACTAATTCATACATTACATATGTACTGAAAATGTAAAATTATTAACAAGATAATCAACCTCACTTGGAGCAGCATTCAGGTAGCTTCTGCTCTGTCTTGGTACAAGGAAGTTGTTGATCAATTATTAAGTCATGTACTAACAGAGACTTGGAAGGGAGAGACCTAATGTTTAATAACATAATAACTACATCTCACTGTTTTTACTCTTTGGTTCAGATGTGGATGTTGTATTGTTCTTTCTTTGTGATTTTTTTTTTATGTGTAAGTCTTTTTTGTTGATTGTTAGTTAGTTTTTTGTCGGTTTTGGAGCTGACACATTCTCAATGGAGATGGGTTTTGGGGGGATAACAGGACGTGAGAAGCTGCAGAGAGGCGTGTGAGACTGCAACGCTGCTTCCTGGTCCCAACTCTGGATAGTCATATTTTGGGGGGTTTAATAAATTTGTCCATATTTCTAAAAATGAGAGCTGCTCCATCCAAAGTGGGATGGACAACAAGACTACTTTTGGTTTCCAACAGAAAGTTTCCCAATTTCCCAATAAACTATAAAGCCCACATCATTTTTTGGACACAAGGCAGACGGCACAACACCACACTATTTAAAAGCTTGAAAAAAAGGATGCGTCACACACTATTAACTTTCCCTTTGTGAGCTGCTGAAAGCCGTATTTAAAAGTGAATAATCACTGTGAATACATCAATATATGAAACGAGGAATCTGAGTTGAGAGTTGAAAGCCTCGGGTCTGACGGACACGCGTCCTCGAGTTGGCTCTATTCATCAGACAGGCTCAAAGTTACCAGCAGTGTGTGCTGTGTGAGCCTGCGCACAAAGAGAGTACAGAGGGAAAGAGCGAACAAGAGATGAAAAATGAAATGAAAAAATGAAACCATCTCATTTGGGCCTTTTCCAGTGGATTGCAGTACATTTTGTCCATGTGCAGTTTTTAGTAATCTATTTTTTTCTTTCTCGACTTCTAAAAGTTTGTTTTCCCCTCTTGCCCAGCGCAGAGCCGGCTATGGATTTAGGGTTTTTCTATGAGTCGCCATGAAGCAGGAATAACAGGAAGAAAAGCTGGAGTTTACAGATTTTTGTGCAAATTACACCAGAGGATTAACCAGTGCCCAGCAACCGTCATCTCAAATGAAGTGATTTATACCAGTTCTTTTTTTTATGAATTGTTCTGTTGTCTGAGCTGCTCTCTTGTCACCTGCTAAAATCTTAAAATAAACCTGCAATCAAAGTCCAATTTTTTCGTTTTTATTTAATTGTAAAGCTTCAAACACATGTGTGAGTAAACTAAAATACTCTTAGACAGAGAGCACAGACTTCTAGTGCAGGAATAACTGGTGACTCAGTCCAACTAAGAAGATTCTTTATATTCTGTTTTACAGGATGTTTAGGCTCTAAGCTACTGCCCCCCTAGGCACTCCAGTACATAGGCACAGTTAAGAAAAAATAAATAAAATTTAAAAAAAAAACCCTGAGGTGAAGTAAATTAGTAAATTCATCCAGCTGACAAATGTCTTCCTCCCAAAGCCTTCCCAGCCACCTTTTTCTTACAAAGAAAACACTCTGGTTCGAGACAGGACAAATCATAGGGTAGTCTTTAAGCCTTTTAGTCAGAGCTGGCAGATACACATTCCACAGCTGTTGTTTACACATTTGACCCCTCCAGACGGAGGGTGGTGTGTGTGTGTGTGTGTGTGTGTGTGTGTGTGTGTGTGTGTGTGTGTGTGTGGGAGGGGGGTGACACATATAACACGTCATGTCTTTTTCCATCCCTAAAGACATGAAACAAAGGGCATCATTACCTGTGGATGCCTAAGCTGATATTACAGTTTTTTCTGATTGCTTAAGCACATTTTTTGTAACTATTGGCTAATTTTGCAAAACTCTTCACACAAATAAGAAAACCTGTCACCCAATCATCAAAACATTGTAGTTCTCTTGCAAAAGCAAACACAGCTAGATTAACTCTTCACACCTTCGTAAAAATAGTGTTTCCGTATCAAACAGTACACACAAGCCATCATCTACTAAGCACACAATGCGCCAACTGCACACTGATGGTATGAATACAAAACACATCTGGCTTTTGCTTTCTCTGTGCACAAGGTAGGCTATGTCAGTTTGAGCTCATACTGCTGTCATAGATCCATAAGCATAGAGGGATCCAAACTTCAAGTACTGGTGTTTATTCAAACACATCAAAACAAACACAAGTGTTTATTTCCAAGTATAGGATTATTTGCAATCGCCATAATGACTATATGGGTTACTTGGTCTGCAGTGAACATGCTTCCTCTGCCCCCAGCATCTGGTCATCTAGCAATTCTGTAAAGTAACAATTTCAGTATTTTTACATCAATGGTATTGGTGTGTTTCTCGTTGGCATATGGCAGTGCTACAAATCTTTGTGCGAAGTGACTATACTCACCGATTCTCATTTCAAGATGTCCTTATGATGCTTGCTACAGTGTAGCGGCTCGAGTTAGGCTGGACCCGTTGGCCAGCTACCCTCAGGGTCATTCCACGGTTGATTACATGGTCCACTATTGTAGCTCTGTCGTCATCAGCAATTCTATTTCTTACTCTTCCTACCCTTCCTCTCCCCCCTCCTCGTCTTCCTCTTGCTCCTCCTTGTCCTTGTCGTCCTCTTCATCCTACTTCTTCACCTCCACGTCCTCTTCCTCGGCCTCCTCTACTTCTCACTCTTTCTGCTCCCTCCATTGTACTCCGCACACACAGCTTACCTGTATTATAGTGCTTAGGCTGATTGCAAAGTGAACTAATTATCTAAAAAAGTTTTCACATGTGAAAGTGTGCCAGACAGTTGGCAAATTAGTGTTAATGATAGCCATACATGTGTATACTTTTGCTAGGAGTGTGTTGGAAATTTGGTAATTGAGTGTTGTGCAGTGAATTGTGCCTACAGTCTTGCAAAGTGTGTGTTACAAAATTGCAAACTGAGTGCAAAGCAGTTTTTGTGCTTTTAGTTTTGCAAACTCAGTGAGTGGTTTTGCTATAAGTCTGAATAGTTTTAGAGATTGTGCTACAGGAATCACAGTTAGGGTTTAAGCATTCAGAAAAAACTGTAATAAAAACATATCACCAATACAAAAAATAAAATAAAATACATTTCCATCACACGGTCATGGAGTTCATCACCTGGCAAAGCGTATTGCTCTCATATTGTAATAAAAGCAGTGTGGTCACTTTGCTGAATAGAACTTTTGCAACCATCTCTGCGTTACCCATGTATGAAAAGTATCAAATTCAAGTTCTCACAATACAACATTTTCTGAGGTCAACACGATAAGCGTCTTTTGTATTCTGTCTAACTGTGTAAAACATCTGTAAAACTTCCAAGTGTGAAAGATGAAGCTGTACACTCAGGCTGGTTGGAAAAAGCCTTTTAAAGTCCAAAGCAGCTCTCTCACTCATTTTGTAAATGTAAGAGTCTGAATCAGGGACGACGACTAATCAGAATGAAAAAGATATAGACAAAAAAAGACGGTTAAAAGATGTTCTGATTTAGAATGTGGTGTGGGAGATGTAGCTGAATTCACTTCAAACTACAAAAAACTTCACTCCAGTCCTTCACTTTGTTTCCTCTGCTGTCTTTCAGGAATCTGGCCAAATGAGACCTGAATTCCCCTTCAGAGCAAACATGCATTTTTTGTTTCATTATTAGCTACAGTTATGATTTTCTCTTCTATAAATCAATAAATGACTGATAACAGTCAGAACCTCTGTGTATTTAGTTTATCTTCTGAGTCAAAAGGGAGAGCTTTTTATTTGGAAATGGACTAAAAAGCACACAATAATCCTCATGACTCCTCCAGCCACATAATTAGACTGTAAGTCAATAAAATTCCAAACTGTATAATGAATATAATATATCTTCAAATATATGATAGTTTGTTATGACTATGACACTGAGGGAGAAACCGACTACAGAGCATGTGATGGCAAACACACAAACCACCAACTTTACCGTTTGACAACAATACAATTAGACTGTGAGTGAAGGAGGAAAAAAAGAATAATTAACTTACTCTGATCCACAGGCGTAATATTCAACAGCACAGCAAAATGATTCACGATTCAAGAGTATCCCAGTCACAATGACTATTAGGGAGACATCATGCCTACAATACACTGCATATTTCATTTGACCTACACTGATTAAAATAGATACCGTTGTTGAAAAGCCTTGCTGGGAAATATATTACAGTAATTTCCAGACCTTGCTTCATGTCATATGTGTAAAATGGAGAACCAGTTGGCATCAACTATGCACCCGTTTGTCTCCTGCGAGCGTCTTATAGAGGAGTTTGTCAGGGCAGCGACCTTTTAGTTGAGGCTTAGTAACCAAAGTAAAAAAGAAAGTGCTCAGAAGAGGAAGGAGAGGAGAGGGCTGGATGAGTATACCACTGGGACTGGATTTAATCAGAGCTATCAGGTACTTTGGTAAGTGCTGAGACTGAAAGATGAACTTCTGATGAGTGAGTAGACTGTGTTTTTGAAAAGGACTGAAACTTTCTTACCGATTACATTGTAACGTCGGGTTGCGTTTAGTGGTTGAGAGGAGGCGGCAAAACACCTAGCAGGGTAGCCAAAAGAATACACACTCACGCTGGCGTTGGGGATTCCACAGTGTGTTCTTTAATATACCTTCTCTTCATCAACCATATAAGCCCGGTTGAACGGCTGCAGCTTAACAAACATAGCGCACAGTGTTCGTACAACCCATAACGTTACAAACAAAGGTGTCTGGAGAGGTAAAACATAAAATCCGTCCCTCCTCATGTACTAGCGTGCAAGCACATGTCCGCACAATCACAGAGAGAGAGAGCAGAGAGACCAGTGGCACACACTGATGACACCATCAACCCTCGACTTGGGTGTCTTAAAGGGACACCACACCATAGTGGCTGTTACATATTCCCCCCGGGTTAAACAAAGGCTGCCCTCAGCCGGACCCAGGTGACCCTCCTCCCGCTACCCCCTTTCACCACACATAGCTACTTTAGGTAGTAAGCAGGTCGTGGAGGAATTGTTACACACCTGTACAGCATTGGTACAGTCCAGACTTAACCAGCCTCCATACATGGTCAGCAGGATAAGAAGTTAAAACCAAAACAGGGAAATGTACAGTGCAATATTGACAAACTGGCATACATGACAGTGTCCCACATGGTGAATGTCCATTTAAATAAATGTTATAGAAATAAAATAAACTTAGGATAGCCAGGACAATTGCAGAATGAAATTCCCTTTTTCTTTCATTGCGTTTCTTCTACTTCACAAACTTGCAACAGACAGCATAATATGTGAAAACAGTACCAGAAAGTACTGTAGAAAACCCAAACAACAGTCATGTTACAACAGTAACCAACACGAAATACATAAGAAAAAAAAATTCAAATTCAGGAACTATGGCAAAGCTGCATCGAACCCACGCCCAGGAAACGCAGGTCCACGCGCATCCAATGGAGCCACGACGAAGAGGCCAAACAGAGAACGGCGCCACAGTCCACAAACCATGCTGGGGCAGCTCCAGCCGCTGCCATGGAAATGCACCGCCGCGACCCTTTGATCCTCCCGACGTCCTCGTCCAGGCCAGCCTGGTCCGTTCCCGCGAAACATGGCGGACAGCCACTTTGCCGCGTCGTACCTTTTTATGTACCAATCATCAACTGCTCGAAGATACTGCATACTGAGGTCCAAGAGAAGATGTTCGGGCGCCATTTTGTAACGTCGGGTTGCGTTTAGTGGTTGAGAGGAGGCGGCAAAACACCTAGCAGGGTAGCCAAAAGAATACACACTCACGCTGGCGTTGGGGATTCCACAGTGTGTTCTTTAATATACCTTCTCTTCATCAACCATATAAGCCCGGTTGAACGGCTGCAGCTTAACAAACATAGCGCACAGTGTTCGTACAACCCATAACGTTACAAACAAAGGTGTCTGGAGAGGTAAAACATAAAATCCGTCCCTCCTCATGTACTAGCGTGCAAGCACATGTCCGCACAATCACAGAGAGAGAGAGCAGAGAGACCAGTGGCACACACTGATGACACCATCAACCCTCGACTTGGGTGTCTTAAAGGGACACCACACCATAGTGGCTGTTACAACATGCTGAAAAGATGCTCTCATACTGTAAAATGAGACATTACAAATGTCTTTACACATTATAGCTTTAGCCAGGTTGGATCTATTTTGGGCTTGTGCCATCCAACTTTAACCACTATAATACAGCTGTGTTGCATCTATTCTGGCTTTTTACACTTTTTTTAAAAATACAGTTACATTTAATGGGTTTAAAATTGATCACAGTAAAATACCTGTATTTTAATTCCTTGTAACTAAACCTCATCAAAATTCATAACCTGGATTAATAACACAGTTTTGGTGAATCAGTGCTTAACTAAAGCTGAGATAGTGGATAGATATCGAACTTGAAGTAAAAATCTAGCAACAAATCACAGCGTGATAGTCTTTTGATATGTGTCAGTTTGCTGAGACTGACAATGATAAAGTCGTCCTCAAGTGTCAAAATGAAATTAATGGTTTCTGTGGAGTGTTGCTCAATGCCACCTGTCAAGTAATGATTCCATGCAGAGTCATATTTGGTGAAAAAAATGACTGAAGAAAAAACAGTCAATGCATCATGGGAATGATGGAAGCTGTGGAGGAAATGAAACTGTAAGCTGGTTACTTTACAGAAAACTCAAACTGAAGGCTCTCCCTCCCATTCTACTTTTAAATACTCTAGGAACAACAAGTAGGCCTGCAGAGCGAGAGCGAAGTGCTCTAATAGGGTGATATGGTACTACAAGGTCATTAAGATAAGATGGGGCCTGATTATTTAAGACCTTGTATGTGAGGAGCAGGATTTGAATTCAATTCTGGATTTAACAGGAAGCCAATGAAGGGAAGCCAAAACAGGAGAAATCTGCTCTCTCTTTCTAGTCCCTGTCAGGACTCTTGCTGCAGCATTTTGGATTAGCTGATGTCACGATCTGCGGAGGCAGACCGTGCGGTGGTGTGTGTGGTGGACCCAGGTGCGAACACACGAGAGTAGACTGGAGTAAACTTAACTGAAAGCGAGCCTTTATTGTGGCTGGTGACAAGGAGTGCAGACAAGGAAGAAACGCAGTGACAAACTAAACTATGACTAAACTGGGAAAGTAAAACTAGGAAAAACTATGAAGACACAGGAAACCATAACTATGAGTACTAAGACTGGCTGTGACAACATGGAGGGTGGGAACACAGACGACGTGACACAGACTACACGAAACACAGAGACTAAATGCACATGAGGGATGATCAGGGGAAGTGGCCACACATGGGATCACAGCTGACACACATGAACCTAACGACAGGACAGGAGGGTGCAACTGAATACACTGACATTGAATACAGACTTTCAAAGTAAAACAGGAAACATGGAGATTAGACATGACATGAACTAAACATAACCACGCAGACATGATGCATGAACCAGGGAGACTTAGTACAGGGGGAGATGACATAAACAACTAAGGAACAAGACTAAACAGCAATCTAGAAATTAACTAGGTGAACTACGCTAGGCACAAATGAATACAAAAGATACATATAAGAACTCAAACACTGGGTCACAGACCCAGCCCATGACAGCTGAAGGCTTTTCAGTGAGTTTTTAGGACATCCTGATAATAATGAATTACAGTAGTCCAGCCTGGAAGTAATAAATGCATGAACTAGTTTTTCAGCGTCACTCTGAGACAGGATATTTCTAACTTTAGAGATGTTGCACAAATGGAAGAAAGCAGTCTTACATATTTGTTTAATATGTGCGTTGAAAAGACATGTCCTGGTCAAAAATGACTCCAAGGTTCCTCACAGCGTTACTGGAGGCCAAGGTAACCTCAGTTTTATCTGATTTGACATTCACAGATTTCCGGTTTTCATTCTTATTTTGTAATTCCAAGTTTTGTGTGTGTGGGTTTTTTTTCTTATCCACTATTTGCATATCCTTGAACACTTTTCACATGATTTCTTTCATGTGTATTCAATAACATCCATGTTCAGGAAATAAATATTCTGTGTATAAATGAAATCATGAATAAACACCAAATGGAAAAATCGTCACTTCGTCAATCTGTCTGTTTTGTTCTGAAGTTCTGAGTTACTTTCTTTGTTATATGAATCATGTTTTATTATTGTTGCTTCATGGTCTGTATTGTGAAAAAAAAGCAGGCTGTTCTTTTTATTGCTGTTAAAGACGTCATGTGATCAGAATGAAGCTGACAATTAAAATTCTTTAACCCTTTACTTTGGTGGAAATTTGAATTGATTGAAGATCATGTTTTGTTTTGTTTTTAAAGGTTGTTGGATAGATTGTTTTAAATCAAAGATAACTTGAATTGTCTTTTTTTGGCAATAATTTATCTGATATTGAATGTGAGCTGTCCTATTCAATTTATTTTTTATTTATACCACGCCAAATCACAACAACAGTTGCCTCAAGGAGCTTAATATTGTAAGGTAGACCCTACACTGATTGAGCCATGTTTAGTTTCTGTTCTTCAGGAGTAAATACTACTGAGAAAACAGCAGACAGAGTCACTAATCATCTTCTAAATTAACCTTTAGATAACTTTTTGAAAAGTTACAAAAACCTTGATACATTAATATTTTAGTGTGAGAACCAAAGATGAAATCGGCCACTTTGGATCTGCTCCTGTAATCTGGGACAACAACATGAAGCTCTTATTAGAAAAAGCAGCGGCTACAGCTCACCCACCACAGTTCAGCAGAGTTAAACAGAGACCTTCCTCTTTAACATGTAGAAGTTTCCTCTGTCACATTTATGTTCATAAAAAAAAAATCATTTACTTTTGTTTGTGTTTTGTTCAGTCTACAAAATAAAAGCTTGCCTTTTGCTATTCATCCACCCTCGCCTCCTTTGCGTCCACTATATTCTTACTTCATGTTATCTGCTTCACCAGACGTGACAGCAGTGGTATTAATGTTATTACTGCTGACTCATCAGCATGAGGCATGAATCCTGAGAACCATACGATGACAAAGATAATCATCATCGTCATCATTGATAGGTTTGTAGCTTGAACCTATCCGCTGGAACGTTAAGGACAATCTACTACGCAGCAAAAAGCAAGACACAAGGCACCAAAGTTCTCTGGTTTACTCATGCATGAGGGAGACCTGCCTGGAGCCAAGCGTCGTCCCACCACTTGACCTCCGTCAGACTCTCAGCCAGGCTCCCCATAGCACTCCTTTTATTGTGGTTACATGAATATGCATAGGGTCATTAACATATAACATCTTACATAGGTATACATGTGAACAAAGAATACTGTGTGTGTGTGTGTGTGTGTGTGTGTGTGTGTGTGTGATTTGTGTGAGGTCAAAATGTGACCCTGTGAAGACTCCCCAAAGCTGGTGCCAGGAGTCTAGCGGGTCCATCTGAACAAAAGGCTCTTATACTTAAACAGATATACGTGTGTTTGCTATACCATATATCAACAAAGAGAAGATAGGACCTCTCTTATGCCGCAGTACGATATTTAAGCCCTTATAACACTAGATCCAAAACTAAAAGGGATGAGGCGAGTGCATCTGGTATGCCTGCCTACCCTTTCCATGATACCTTTCCCATGGTGGAGGTTGCGAATCCCCATTTTGGTGTTGAAGATGACCGAAGCCGTGTTATTTGTGTTTACAGGCCATGGACTGAATCTGAATGTGCAGAGGCATGTAAAGATTTAGGAAACCCGTTGACTAATGTTGATGAATTTATCACCCGACACAAGCAACTCTGCTCCTCGTACCGTTTAAACGGTCAGGAAACACAAGCCACTTTCAGGAAGTGTCTCACATATAACTGGGCTCGGGTGCGAGGCACCTACACAGGGAGGGATGGTAATACCGTCCTGCCCTATGGCCATGCAAATTTAAGAGGCCAAGTTGATGGGGTTTATGAGCGTCTTAGAAATACTTTTAAAGCTTCTGTAGATTACAACAAAATCGCCCAATGCATTCAGAAGGCAGGAGAAGATGTTCATGAGTTCAGGGCGAGATTAGAGGAAGTTTTCAAAGAACATAGCAGCCTTGAAGAGAGTGCAGAGAAGGCCAGCCCATATCAGCAGCAGTTAAAACATGCTTTGATGAATGGCTTTCATTCACCCATTGCTGATTTCATCAGAAAACAAAATGTTAGTCATAACACTGACGGGTCCGTTGAATGCATGAACTGGGCCCGCCATGCACAGGAAGTCATTAAAAATAAAAAAAAGAAGTCACAAAGCTCTGAGGCCGCTGCTTTATTAGCAGGTGAAATTTTGTTTCAGGGACAGGCTGGAAGAGAGCAAAATAGAGGCAGGAATAGGAGAAATAGAGGCTCATGGCAATTTGGGAGGAACCGTGGTAAAAGAGATGATAAGTGCTATGCATGTGGGGAAATGGGCCATCACGCAAGGGAGTGTCCTGATCGCATGCCTGAAGAGTATAAACGCCCTGATCCAAGAAACCCTTATTATAATAAATGACTAGCACCTGTTGACACTGCTAACACACATACATGTACAAATGATCCCTTACTTTGTCAGAATTTACAACAGCCTGTGTTTCAAACTCTAGATTTGACAGAAGTATTGTTAATTCTGTCAGGGAAAGAAGTAAAACCAGTTCGCACGTTAACTGTGCAAGGCAAAACTGTTCAATTTCTGTGTGATTCAGGTGCAGATAAAACTGTTTTAAAAGATCATGTGTCAGGAGTTGATCCTTCAAATGGCACAATTTATGTGAAGTCTGCAAATGGTCAGTTAAATCAGCATAGAATCTCTAAACCAGTGTGGATTAGAGATCCTACCACAGGAGAGGCAGCTCAGGGTTCAGTTGTAATGTGCCCAACTTGTCCGGTGAACCTCTTGGGAAGAGATATGATGATGAAACTTGGAATTTCAATAATTCCAACATCCATTGGGATGATAGCTGCAGGAAAAGGTGAAACTGCTGAGACAATGGTTCATCAGGACAGTGGGGATTTGCATTATTACTGGACACTTGACCTGTCGGCCTCCAGACCTGATCAAATAAACTGTAGACTGTTAGCTGCAGCTGAGGAAATGTTGACAACTAGCCATGACATACAGCCACCAGAAGACTTGCATGTCACACTGAGATTTAAGACCATGCCTGGGCCTGATGAGGCCTACACAGATAAAGTGCTGAAATTAGGGCCACAGAGAATCACCTTAAAAGCAATATATACTGATGGTGAAACCATGGCTGGATGCAGTGTGATCCCTTCTGAAGCTGCACAACAACTTTTTACAGGGCAAACACCACATATTTCACTGACAAAGAGTGGCACAGCTGAGTGGACAGACTTAGCATCTTTGGTGAGACAGGGGGAGAGTGTTGGAATGTGGCAGCAAGCAGGAGGGGGTTGGGAGACAGACGTGCAGCACAGCATCTTTCGTAAAAAGCTGGGATGGGTGACACATACTACACCACAAACACATTTACAGGGGAGTGAGAATGACACAGCAGAATGATATGTTGTAGATGTCAAAGATCACCCGGAGCTTAAACAGGTCCCAGAGAAGCTCTGGTCTACTGGGAAGACTGATGTGGGGTTAATAACAACAGCGAGTCCAGTAGTAATAAAGCCCAAAACGTCGTTTAGGCCAAGAGTGAAACAATATCCCTTGAAGCCTGATGCAGTAGAAGGCATTAAACCAGTAATAGAGGATATGATTAAAGCAGGGATACTAGTTGAAGCTCCACAAGCAGTATGTAATACACCCATCTTCCCAGTAAGAAAGGCTGATTCACAGTCGTGGCGCATGATTCAAGATTTAAGAGCTGTAAATCAGGCAGTGGAGAGTATAGCTCCATGTGTCCCCGACCCCCACACCTTATTAAATCAGCTTAAACCAGACATGACACACTTCACCGTGGTAGATTTAAGTAATGCTTTCTTTTCCATACCAGTACATGAGAATTCACAAGGCTGGCTTGGTTTCACGTATCAAAGTCAAAGTCAAAGTCAACTTTATTTGTCAATTCTGCCACATGTACAGGACATACAGAGAATAGAAATTTCGTTACTCTCAAACCCTAGATGAAATAGCAAATGAACATTTAAATATAAGAGAGTGATTAAAAAATGCAAATAAAATAATTAAAAAGTAAAAATTTAAATAAATACAATACAATTTAACAAGAAAGCTATGCAATATACAATATACAATATTCAGGTAAGGGTAAATGACACTGAGTGTAAACCAGGCAGAGTAGTGCAAATAGGCAAATAGTGCAAATGGAGATTTAGTAATATACGGTAAGAGATAGTATAACAACAAAGTCTTATGAGGTAGTGGCAGTCCAATGCTCCACAAAGTGACTGGTAACTGGTGCAGGCCAGTGAGTGAGTCAGAGTGTGTGTGTGTGTGTGTGTGTGTATGTGACAGAGTTCAGTGAGACCGTGGAGGAGAAGAGGGGAGAGGGGGCAGAATCGGGAGGGAGTTAAGCTTCCTGACAGCCTGATGGATGAAGCTGTCCTTCAGTCTGCTGGTCCTGGCCTGGAGACTCCGCAGTCTCCTCCCTGACGGCAGCAGCTTGAAGAAGCTTTGCATTGGGTGCGTGGGATCAGCCGCTATGCAAAGGGCTTTTTTAGTGAGACGGGTGCTGTAAATGTCCTGGAGGGAGGGGAGAGAGACACCAATGATCCTCTCTGCAGCCCTCACTATGCGTTGGAGGGTTCTATGACAGGACGCATTGCAGGTTCCAAACCACACAGTGATGCAGCTCGACAGGATGCTCACGATGGTGCCTCTGTAGAAAGTGTACATGATGGGGGCTGGTGCTCCTGCTCTTCTTAGTTTGCGGAGAAAGAAGAGACGCTGCTGTGATTTCTTGGCCAGTGCTGTGGTGTTGTACGTCCAGGAGAGATCCTCTGTGATGTGCACACCCAAGAACTTGGTGCTGCTCACTCTCTCCACAGACGCTCCGTCAATGGTCAGAGGAGCATGTTGGGTGTGCACTCTCCTGAAGTCCACGACAATCTCCTTCGTCTTCTCCACATTCAGAGAGAGACTGTTGTCAGCACACCACGTGGCCAGGCGTCTCAACTCACTTCTGTAGTCGGTCTCATCCCTGTTGCTAATGAGACCCACCACCGTTGTGTCGTCCGCAAACTTGATGAAGAGGTTGGAGCTATATGATGGAGTGCAGTCATGGGTCAGCAGAGTGAAGAGGAGGGGGCTCAGCACACATCCCTGCGGGGCCCCCGTGTTTAAAATGATGGTGCTGGATGTATTACTGCCGACCCGTACTGCTTGAGGTCTTCCGGTGAGGAAATCCAACAGCCAGTTGCACAGTGAGGTGTTGAGCCCCAGCTGGACCAAAAACTGGTCCAGCTGGGGCTGTTGGGGGATTATAGTGTTGAATGCTGAACTGAAATCTATGAACAGCATTCGAACATATGAGTCTTTTTTGTCCAGGTGTGTGAGTGCTGAGTGGAGCGCAGTGGAGATAGCATCATCGTTTGAGCGGTTGGGCCGATACGCAAACTGGAAGGGATCCAGGGAGGGGGGCAAGACAGTCTTGATGTGTTGCATGACTAGTCGTTCGAAGCACTTCATCAGGATGGGAGTAAGTGCAACAGGACGATAGTCATTAAAGCAGGAGGGAGATGACTTTTTTGGGACCGGAATGATTGTGGTGGCTTTAAAACATGTGGGGACGACAGCCTGGATGAGTGATATGTTGAAGATGTCTGTGAAGACATCAGTGAGTTCCACTGCACAGTCTCTCAGTACACGACCAGGAATGTTGTCAGGACCTGGAGCTTTACGTGCATTGATCCTGCCGAGGGATCTCCTCACGCTGTCCGGGGACAGAGTCATCACCTGGTCACCAGGAGGGGGTGGGGTCTTCTGTGCAGTGGTGCTGTTTTGGACTTCAAAGCGAGCAAAGAAAGTATTCAGCTCATTCAGCAGGGGGATAGTGCTATCACAGGTCTGTGGTGGGGGCTTGTAATCTGTGATGGTCTCTGCTGTCTTTGAAGTGATGAGATATTTTCCTGGAGTACTGTCTCTTAGCCTCTCTGGGAGGCCACGGGAAAGGTTGGCCCTAGCTGTCCTCAGGCTCGCCTCGTCTCCATCTCTGAAGGCAACATTCCGAGCTTTCAGCAGCCTGTAGACCTCTCCTGTCATCCATGGTTTTTGATTTGCCCGGACAGTTATGGTTTTCGTGACTGTTACATCCTCAATACACTTGTTGATGTAGGCAGTAACAGTCTCTGCGTACTCCTGGCAAAAAGGCAAAGGCAAGGCAAAAAATACACATACACCAGATTGCCGCAAGGTTTTTGTGATAGTCCTACAATTTTCACACAGAATATTACAAATTGTCTGTCTGATTTTGTGATTCCATCACATCCACAGATGTTGGTATATGTCGATGACATTTTAATTGAAGAACTGGAAAGACATATCATTGGCATTGCTGACTCACTTAGCTGAGACAGGTAACAAGGCCTCACTTTCCAAGCTACAGTGGGTAAAGACAGAAGTGAAATTTTTAGGACATCTGCTTAGTGCAGCAGGGAGGAGCATACATCCAGAGAGGAAAACAGCTATCTTGGCAGCACCTAGGCCAGTGACAAAGAAACACATGATGCAATTCCTAGGGTTGCTAAATTTCTGTCGATCGTGGATGCCCCATTACTCTGAAATTGCGCAGCCATTATTAGATATGATGTACAGTAAACCTTTGGCTATGTCAGAAAGTTTAAGTTGGACCCCTGAGGGGGAGCAAGCTCTGTGCATGCTGAAACAGATGCTGACAGGAGCATCGGTTCTAGGGCTTCCAGATTATAACAAGCCTTTTGTTCAAACTGTTGACTGTAAAGTACATTTTATGACATCCATGTTAGCACAAAAATGTGAAGGTGGAATGAAGCCAGTAGCTTATTATTCTAAGAGGCTGGATCCAGTGGCTTGTGCCTTACCTCACTGTGTGCGATCTGTGTGTGCAGCCGCTGAAGCCGTAAAGTGTTCTGGTGAAATTGTTTTGTTTCACCCTTTGACCCTGCTGGTTCCACATGAGGTTGATGTTTTATTGCTGCAGACTAAAATGACATTCTTGTCACCTGCCAGACACTTGTCTTTAATGTCACTGTTGCTCTCCCAGCCACACATAACTATTAAGCGGTGTACAACTTTGAATCCCTCTACATTGTTGCCCACAGAGGAGGAGGGTACACCACATGTGTGTAGTGAGCATGTGGAAACACAGTGTAAACCTAGAAGTGATTTAACGGACATACCACTCACTGAGGGCAAGGTTTGGTTTGTTGATGGTTCCAGTTTTAAAACAGCAGAGGGAAAGTCTAAAACGGGCTTTGCTGTTGTGGCTGATGTGCAGGTCATTCGTGCCGGGCAGTTATCACATTCCATGTCTGCCCAAGCAGCTGAGATAGTGGCTCTGACGGAAGCCTGCAAAGCAGCTGAAGGGCAGGCAGTGACTATATATACAGACAGTCAGTATGCATATGCTACACTTCATTTCTTTGCCGCTCAGTGGTCAAGACGAGGCATGACAACATCAACAGGGAAACCGGTGGAGCATGCGACACTTTTACAGGACCTGTTGAAAGCAGTCTTACTGCCCAGTAAAGTTGCAGTTTGTAAATGTGCAGCACACACACGTGGCACTGACCCCATTGTACTAGGCAACGCCTTTGCAGACAAAATTGCAAGAAATTGCGGAGTAAGTGGCAGGAAGACCGGGTACAAAGGGGGGGGGGAAAGCCTCTAGGGCCCTTCGTCTCAATCCGGTGAAGAAACCAACTGAGCCACAGGTACTCATCAGAATGGCTGGTAAAGTGTCGTCTACCCTGCTGGGTGTAATGGCTTTGATGTCATCATGGTCAGCTGTGGAGACCCTGTATGTCCAAGGAAACCACACCCAATACCCTCATGGCTATTCTACAAACTTTTGGTGGCAGTTTATGAATACAACTGCTCACTTGAACAATAGAACGGACTGCTATGTGTGTGCTCATATGCCGTTATCCGCATATACATCTGGACTGTGGCCGTACAGCATACCAGAGGACAGGAGTTGGTGTCTGTTGGGCTTAGCAACTCATCCTGGCAACAGAGTCCTCTGGTCCAAGGCCAACTATAGTACACCTTTGAACATCACCTGGAGTAAGTCGCCACTTCTACACGTGAATTGTTCTGGGCAAACTGACTTATTGGCCTGGCCTCAAGTGTCAGACCCACTGCCAGACATAATATTGCTGAACAAGCTGAACGCAGCTCAACTGCCGTTGTGTGTGATGAACAATGGATCACTGTCAGTGGGGGAGTTGCCGCTTCGCTTATGTGGGTACATATACACCTACTGACCTCCAGAGAATGAGAGCAGGTGTATGAAATGCTTGACCAGTGCGAAGTGCGCTGAGAACTTGACATTAAGGAGGACTGAATGCAAGTCCAACCTGGCTTACAGAATACCAGTAAAAGCAAAGAGTCAGAAGTGGACAGGATGTGCAAGGACGGTGCCGAGCAGTAAAGGAACAAGAGCCTCACCTAACTCTTTTGGAGTGACAGTAGACACTGGAGTGCCGCGAGAATTTCACATTTGGAGTGGAGGAGCTAAATTCTTCCAAGGTCTGATCCCAAACATCGGAGTTGCAGAGGTGCGGGATCATGTGGAGATCAACCACTGTGGAATGCACACCAAGCCTTTGTAGTCTGCTAAAGACCACAGTCCTATCACTACACAATTGATTATACACCTCTAAGCATATATGGTTAAATATTTCCTAATACAAATGACAATAATAAAATCTAAACCCATCAATCATCTTCATCATCGTCATCATCGTCATCATCGTCATCATCGTATTCTCATGAGTCTTACAAACGTGTTATGTTATGTTGCATATGCTATATGTTTTGACTAGTGTTTCATGGGACTTTGTGGCAAGGTCACCATTTAAGAGGTCAAAGTCATTTTCACTGTTGAAACTAGTTTTTTTGGGAAAAACACAAAAGGTCTTTTTTAAAAATGAAAAAAAAAAATTTTGTTCCTGGGTTATTAAGACTTAGGAGAACTGTATTTTGAAAAACAAACAAATATAAAAACAGTCCATTATGCAACTGGTTCCTGTGCAAACATAAAAAAAAAAACAACAAAGAAATATAGATTTTTTTAGATTGTCTGGAGGTCAGAGGTCTGGATTGATAAATTGGTGAGGATGATATTTCTGATATTTCTGTATGATGTCTAAATTAAAGAAATAGCACAGTGAATTAAAGTAGTATTTATGGGATGATGGAAGGAATCAAATCAAATCACTTTTATTGTCACATCACATGTGCAGGTACATTGGTACAGTACATGTGAGTGAAATTCTTGTGTGCGAGCTTCACAAGCAACAGAGTTGTGCAAAATACAATAATGTAAACAAGCAAAATACAAGAATGGCTACATCTGAAACTAATAAATATATGTACAATATATAATAGTATATGCATTTCTGGATGTGTATACTAAATGTTTTTCTACGTGTGTGTGTGTGTGTGTGTACACATATTTTACAAAATTTAATCTATATTAAATCTTCAGTCTTCCTTCTGCTGCTTTTAGTGTTTTTGTTTTTTCTTTATTTAAAACCACGTGACCAACAACAGAGTGGTAGCTCAGTGCAGCTTAATGTTGAATCGCAGTGTGTTGAAATGTCTCGGAGCTTTTCTCAGCCAAAATGATAGTCCACAGTCAACTATCATCCTGGCATTCAGTAAAGAGCAGGATCCAAAGAGGAAAGAGAGAACAACCTCACAGGTTTATGAATGAGAGGATGTAGGGAGGAAGGTGGGTGAGACATATGCTGGACTGAAATTTGGTCTGATGATAATTCCTCTATTTAAAGAAAAACAATGTTTAAAGCTTCTTAGAAGAAGTCTGCTTAAGATGCATTAATGTAAGTTATTACTGCCACCTGAAGCTGACTGAATGTCTCGGAAAGACGAGTGACTGGCTGTGTCTTAATTCAGGGGCTGCATCCTTCGGAGGACCCATGTCACGTTTATTTGGATGATATGGATGTTTGAGTTCTTTAGGGTAGAAAACACATAGGGAAACTAATAAACAACTGAGCTACCCTAAAGAACTCAAACATATCATCCAAATAAACTAAAACTCAAAACACTGGGTCAACAGAAGGCTGAGAAGGCTGAGAAGGCTGGAAGTGCGAAGCTGTGTAATGGGATGGTCTAGCCTTGGTGGAGTTAAACTCAGCCGTCTGCTCCTTACTATCTAATATATAACAGGACACTGGAGAAAATTCTACCATCTCACGCTATTGTTTAATCAGTTTTCTGTTTGGATTTTATGAAAACTGTAACTTTAATCGCAGCCAAACCAATTTACTGATCAACAAATAAAACACTGAAAAAAGCCAAACAATAATATTTTTATGTTATCTATGTTAAAATAATGAGCCAGTAGTTCACTGTTCTCGCCGACTCTACTGAGCCTTGACAGTTATCGATCTGGTGGGTAACAGACATCTCTAAAAATGTCGAAGCACTTTTGCAAATATGTGATATCTTGACAAATCGAGCAGATATTTGAAGCTTACACAGCTACTTTGTCGCCTGAAAATATAATAATTGTTTGTTCTGTGACCCAGAAGGAGTAATATAATAAACTCTTTAGTTGTGCAAATTACAGGCCTTTCTTCTAACTACCTTTTCTTTCCAAAATTCTTGAAAAGAGAGTTGACAGTCAATGAATGACCTTCCTTCCTACATAAAAAAGGCACATATTCCATACAACCATTACTTCAGTGTCTTGATGACATTAAGGCTTGGATGTCTCTTAACTTTTTAAAATTCAATGATAAAAAGACTGAGGTGATGACTTTTGGTAGCCCCACTGAGATGCCAAATGTATATTTAGATTCCTTGGCTCGGTATGTTAAGCCAACTGTCACAAACCTGCTGGTCAAAGTGGACTGTAATGAGAAAAGATGACATTATATGCCACAGTAAATGCACTGCTTAATTGTTACCTCTCCCCACTGTCTTCAGTGGCAGGCAGCAGGAAACAGATCAGGAGGCAGAGATGATCTTTAAGTTTAACATTACTCACAATATTGCCAAAGATTGATATGGAATTTAAGCACAAGCACGTTTCAGTAACTTATCTTTCTTGTAGATCTGTGCTCCAAATAAAGAACTTTATGCTGACAAGATTATTAGTTAAAATAACAAATTTTAAGTTACAAATCAATATTGTCAGCATGGACAGATATTCCACATTCCATATATCATCATTCAGGTCCTGCATCAATACATTTCCATATTTTTATATCTATAAAAAAAGCTGACACTTGCTAGACTCTATCAAAGGTGTGAGCATCACAGCAGATGCCTTTGTGTCGAAGTAGCTGAGGATAAAACACAGAAAAACACGAAGTTGATTTTCCTGGCCTGGGATTTTATAAAAATATTCAGCAGTACATCAAAAATGAAAGAAAACCATTAATCAACATATGAACCTTAGTTGATGCTGCTGAAGTGAAGCAGAGCAAAGTTACAGAGGTTTTATTAGAGACACAGCTAAGTGTTTTGAAATTTCGCATAATTTTAAAAAGTTTGAATTTGTTCAGTAGCCTATTGAACAGCAGAAATGAGACTTTCTTTTCAGAATTAGGTAAAAGGGAAAAAACAGCGGCCGACAGCACTGTAAACAACAGTAGACTTGTGAGTAATAAACAAGCGAATAATGCAGAAAACAGATTTTTTTGACGGGAAACTGTTCTTGAAGTACACATAGACAGAAAGAGAGAGAGAGGGAGAGAGCTGTGCATGAAGTGTGATTTTATTGTTGTGGAAGTAAAACAGGAAAAGTTCATGACGATGTTTATGTGAAGGGTTGGATCTTCTTTAGCTGCTGGTTTAGTCAATATTGTTTGGAGAGAGACAAAACCTGCAGCTTCAGAATCTAGTGGAAAAAGGGCGGGAACTCAAAGCACGGATCAGCGAGCTGTCGGCTTTCAGCCCCGACCGTGTCCGTGCTGTCGTGAGAGAAAGGCGACATCTCACTGATTCTGATCCGTCGGTGGATCCACGCTTTGTGTTTACGTCTTTGTGCAGAATCGTGTTCCTGCTCTCATTTACTATTTCAGCTGTTTGGTTGTTGTTATTTGTTGAAATTTTCTGAGGTTTAACCTGAAATTCTGGCATTTTGGTCAAAATAAATTTGTATTAAAAAATCAATTCAGGATTTTAATGAATCGATATCACATTATCCAAGCTAGAACCGATTTTAATCGATAAATCGATAATTAAAAACCCACCCCTATACATAACTTTGTGGACATGTAGCCAACAGTAATGTTATAACGTTCTTTGCAGATATATAAGTGATCTAAAATTTTATACTTGCTTTTAAAAGTTTATTCTTTGGCCACCACGCTTCAGCCATCTGCTGGGGTTTTTTCTTTGTTGAAAAAAAAAGCCACAGCCACCACTGCGCTATGAATTCTGGCCTATGTTGGGACATAATCAGCCTTCAAATGGGGCCTCGAGGGATGCAGACGAAGTATAGATAGATAATATAAGTGTAGATACTTACATGAAAACAAACATAAAAACTTGATACTGTCACTGGGTTTAAACTAAAGGAGTGTTCACAAGAAATCATCAGTATCAAACTGTGACAATAAAAAAATGTTCATTAAAGCAATCAAGAATGAGTTTGATGTGAATCTTTGGTAATGCATGGGGGAAGCTCTGTGCCAATTTCATCAACAGCTACGGATTTTATCCTTTTCTGGATGCAATACCTTGGCCTCCAGTAACACTATATGGAATCTTAGAGTCATTTTGACCAGGATTTCTCCTTTAATGGAAATATTAAGCAAATATTTATGACTGCTTTCTTTCATTGCTGCAATATCTTGAAAATCAGAAATATCCTGTCCCAGAGTGATGCTGAAAAACTCGTTCATGCATTTATTTCTTCTTGTCGGGAATATTGTAATTCATTATTATCAGGATGTTCTTTTTTGCGTTGGGACACAGGCAGGAAGCGATGGCTGCTGTTTTATCCATGTGTGGATGCACATACCCAGCTCCCAAATTGTACCCAAATACTGTACGTCCCTCCATCCAACCACACACTTCAGGGACTGTGACCACCCACTGCACATGCTCCACCGTGGTATCACTATGAATGACAACATCATCCAGGTGGCAAACAGCATATGCAGTGTGAGGACGCAGCTATCGCAACAGCAGGTGCTGAAAAATGCCCGAGTCTTCAAACAAACCTAACAGAAGTGTGATGAATGGTACGAACCCTGCACTCACTTCTTAATTACCTGGAAGCACCTTAAAGACAACCGGCCCCTCTCAATTGTGACAAATCATCTGGAGAAAAGGTAAGCATAGGAGACCAAACACTGAGGAACAAATCCTCGTTTCATCCTATGATAACAGCATTTTCACCATTTCAGCCAATTCCTTTTGCACAATTTGTCTCTTGTGCTTAGGCAACCTGTAGGGCCATGAACGCACTTTCCAGGCTGCGTTTCAAATTGGTGCTGCATGAGAGTCTTGCAGATGGTCGGGGGATGAACACATCTGCAAACTACTGTTGCAATGCAGGAACATCTGCTTTATTGGAACGTGTGAGATGCTATTCACAATGCATCTTAAACACACTCATGTTAAAACTTCATTCCCACACCTTGTTTTTAAGAAAAATAATCTTTAAAATGGTTCTGATGTGTGCTGCTGTTTTTAACTTTTAACAGTTCTTTGCTGCCACTGTGAATATTGTGTTCTTTCCCTAATTAAATAAAGGTTACACAGCATCACTGCTCCATCTTCTGGAAAAAAAAGGTATTACATGGAAATACAGCCCACATCAAGAGTTTAA
Organism: Mchenga conophoros; assembly: GCF_057382185.1. NCBI lineage: Eukaryota > Metazoa > Chordata > Actinopteri > Cichliformes > Cichlidae > Mchenga > Mchenga conophoros. The sequence continues at coordinate 41,465,724 of NC_140528.1, forward strand.
ATATGAATGAAGGATTGAAATTTAACTGAGGTGAAACACGCAATGAATACATAAAAAATAAGTTAATTTTGGAAAACTAAAAAAGTTCAAATAAAAGAAATGATTTACATATCCATATTTGATTTTTGATAGAATACCAGTTTGGTTAAAAAAAAAGAAAGAAAAGACATTCCTATAACTTTAATAGTACAACTACTAAACACTACTGTGTCCTAAGGGAACAAAGGTTAAAATGTAACTGGGATAACATTTTAGAGAATTAAAATCCCTCAAAGGAAAAAACATAAACTTGATATACATATCTATACATGCAGCTTCCTAAATGTAACATTCAGGATTATTCACTGCAGGGGTCCGTTCTTCGTACCTCGCTAAGTAAGTTAGCTGGATTTGATTGTTGACGATTTCGCGTGATCCTGGATCGTTCGGTTCCCCGAAGCTCATCCGGGACTTGCTGTCATAGCAACAGAGCCATGAGCGTAAACCTGCTCTGGAGCAGGTTTACTTTATGTAAACAGGATTAGATCGCGGCCACGCAGGTATGTCCGCTTCATTTATACGAAAGCAACAGCGATATTCCACCACTGTTTCACCATAAATAAATAACATCAATGTAACTAAAGATAATGCAGCACTTGATCCTTTTATTGATGTCACACAGATACATACAGGTCATTTCCTATAAAAGGGAAATGTACTATTAACATTCTATTACATGTATGTGATTATTACAGATGCAATTCATATTTCAGAGTAGTAATAGTAAATTACTTCGTGTAATCAAGATGAGAGACCACGGCTATAAAAGCGAAGGTGGATTTGGGAAGTCTGTCGCAGCCATGTCCTGTCCGTATACGCGAGCCACCCATTGCGGAAGGTGCAAGATTGATAAGGAGAGTTTTCAGAATCCAGCGTATATTGCGGAATAGACAGGATCCTTTAGCTCAGCGCGACAGTGTGCTCATTGAGAGATATCGATTTTCCCGTGAGGGTATTATTTACTTAACCAACTTGTTGACGTGGGGGTGCAGGACCACCACCTGTCTTTTTTTTGCTCTGCCCTTTTCTTGGTTGCTGTTATGAACAAACAAACAGATTATTTCAATTCAATTCAATTCAATTCAATTTTTCTTTATTGTCCCACAAGGGGAAATTAGTTTAGCAGCAGGAGGATAAGAACAACAGAACAATACTATAAAACAATAATAACAATAATAATGATAGAAAATTCAAGGACAATTATTTGCCATTAAGGAGACAAGACGCAGTAGGGATAAAAGAGACCTGGAGTCTTTTAGTCCTCCTCGGAGGTACTCTAAAACGGCGGCCGGAAGGCAACAACTCAAACTCACTGTGAAGTGGATGGTTCACACAATTAATAATAGAATGAGCCTTTCTAAGCATGTTTCTATTGTAAATGGCCAAAAGTCCATCTTGCCAGCGCCCTGAAATTTTGCTAGCGGTTTTTACCAGAAGTCCCAATCGATTCTTGTTCTTCACCGTCAGGTTACCAAACCAGGCAGCGATACAAAAAGACATCACAGATTTCCAAGAGACAAAAAGCAATATAAGTGATAAATATTACCATTCTGTATAATATATACTTGTTCCCATGTTCTAGTGGGTCCTGTTGTGGCTCTAATGTGAAAGAGGATATAATATAACAAAATATAATATAATGTAATATAATATTGGATAATATAGTGTAATATAATAAATCTACCCTACCGCCTACTGGTGTTGGCCAGAGGGGCCGATGGCACGATATGGCAGCCTGGCTTCTGTCAGTCTGCCCCAGGGCAGCTGTGGCTACAACTGATTAAACTCTGAAACTCCTAAAATCCCTCACTCAAGAGTTCTTTCTCTGCTGCCAAAAAATACCGTGCGTGCTCCTTCGACATTTCGCCGACCAATCAGAGGGTTGCCGATCAATGTTTCTACTATCGATGCGTAGCCCCTTTTACGACACCCAGTTATCTCACATCATTTCATCCAGCTGTACTAATCGTCAACAGCAGGTGTGTTCGGAGAACCGGATTAGCGAGCTCACGGTTAGAGCGATGATTTGGTCTTGGATGTAGTAAGCGACGTACGAAGAACGGACCCCAGGTCCAGAAATCAGAGCTACCTCATCAGATCCAAGTGTGACATCAGCTGACACTCTTTACAGGAGATTCCATCTGAACTCTGTGGAGCCTGATCTCAAGGTTTTTAAGTCTGACCCTGAAACCAGAAGAGGATCTTTCTCTCTCTTCAGATTCATTGTGATCCAGTGATTTCAGTCCTGCATGATCAGGCTGATGTTTGTACAGAGCAGATAATGAAGTGAAGGTTTTTGCACATTGGTAACAGTGAAACAGTTTATTTACAGCGTGGGATCGTTTGTGTTTGGAGTATGAACTGAGATTCCTGAAACTCTTGTCACACTGGTCACAGCTGAAGTTCACTTCCATGTGTGTACATTCATGTTTGTTACGATGACCTGATTGTGAGAAGCTTTTTATTCTACTGTATTTAGTATATTATTTTATTCTATTCTGTACAGCTGTGTACTGTATTTAGTCTTTTTGTATTCTAATTTTTGCATCATAACTTTTGCACTGTCCACTTCCTGCTGTGACAAAACAAATTTCCCACGTGTGGGACTAATAAAGGTTATCTTATCTTATCTTTTGTCACATTGTCTGCATTTGTATGGTGTCTCTCCTGTGTGGATTCCCTTATCCTTTTTCATTGAGCTCACGTCCAGTGGTGAAGGATGACCCACACTAGTCACAGATGTGCTTTTTGACCACACTGTGAAAGAGTTCATGTATTTTTAATGTACTTGGTGTGTGGAAGCCTCTCCCACATTCGTTGCAGTAGTTCATTTGTCTCCAGTGTGGCTGCGTTGATGTGGATTTAGGTCCAGTTGATGATTGGAAGCTTTTCCACAAAGCTTACAAAGAAACTCTTTCCCACCACCACAGCGACGACAGGGCTGAGAACTGGATCCATCTATGTTGCTCTGCTTTGTTTATTTTTATCCTGAATGTCGCCTGAAATAAAGAGCATCTCTGCCAACGTCCAATTACTTTTACTGTTTACATTATAACACTCAGCTTACTGAGAGAAAATGAGTCTTCATTTTCCCAAACAGTTCATTCAGTATAACTCCATAAGTTTACTGATCAAACTTGTTCCAAACAATCAGGTTAAAAATACAGGATAAAAAGGTAAATACATCCTCACAGTAACTGCACTTGTAGAGTTACTTTCTGGTGTGGATCTGTTGGTGTTTTTTCAGCTGATGTGGAGATTTAAAAGTCTTCTCACACAGGTCACATTTATAAGGTCTCTCCTCAGTGTGGCTAAACATGTGTTGTTGTAACTGTGCATCTGTTGGAAACAGTTTCCCACACTGATCACAGCAGTAAACACCATTTCCAGTGTGAATCCGTAGGTGAATATTTCGGTAGTGTTTTTCATTGAAACTTTTTCCACAAAAGTTGCAGCTGTACGCCTTAATTCCAGAGTGGGTAACTAGATAGTTCTGTAAGTTTCGACTTTGAGCAAAAGCTTTACCACACAACTCACAGTAGTGTGCTTTAACTACAATGTGGATGAGTTGGTGTTTTTTTTGAGCCCACACGATACGTAAAAGACTTTCCACACAACTCACAGCTGTAAGGTTTAACTCCACTGTGCACGAGTTGGTGTCTTCTTAAATCTCGACCCTGGGTAAAAGACTTTCCACACAAGTCGCAGCTGTAAGGTTTAAATCCACTGTGCACGAGTTGGTGTCTTTTTAAGTTTCCAGCCTGGGTAAAAGACTTTCCACACAAGTCACAGCTGTAAGGTTTAACTCCACTGTGGACGAGTTGGTGTCTTCTTAAATCTCGACCCCGGGTAAAATCCTTCCCGCAGTCATCACAGCTGTAAGGTTTAAATCCACTGTGGATGAGTTGGTGTGTTTTTAAGTGTCCAGCCCGGGTGAAAGACTTTCCACACAAGTCGCAGCCGTAAGGTTTAAATCCACTGTGGATGATTTGGTGTGTTTTTAAGCTTCCAGCCTGGGTAAAAGACTTTCCACACAAGTCGCAGCTGTAAGGTTTAACTCCACTGTGGATGAGTTGGTGTTTTTTTAAGCTTCCAGCCAGGGTAAAAGACTTTCCACACAAGTCGCAGCTGTAAGGTTTAAATCCACTGTGGATGAGTTGGTGTGTTTTTAAGTGTCCAGACTCTGTAAAAGACTTTCCACACAAGTCACAGCTGTATGCTTTAACTCCACTGTGGATGAGTTGGTGTGTTTTTAAGTGTACAGCCCGGGTAAAAGACTTTCCACACAAGTCGCAGCTGTAAGGTTTAAATCCACTGTGGATGAGTTGGTGTGTTTTTAAGTGTCCAGCCCGGGTGAAAGACTTTCCACACAAGTCGCAGCTGTAAGGTTTAAATCCACTGTGGATGATTTGGTGTGTTTTTAAGCTTCCAGCCTGGGTAAAAGACTTTCCACAGATGTCGCAGCTGTAAGGTTTAACTCCACTGTGGATGAGTTGGTGTTTTTTTAAGCTTCCAGCCAGGGTAAAAGACTTTCCACACAAGTCGCAGCTGTAAGGTTTAAATCCACTGTGGATGAGTTGGTGTGTTTTTAAGTGTCCAGACTCTGTAAAAGACTTTCCACACAAGTCACAGCTGTACGCTTTAACTCCACTGTGGATGAGTTGGTGTGTTTTTAAGTGTCCAGCCCGGGTAAAAGACTTTCCACACAAGTCGCAGCTGTAAGGTTTAAATCCACTGTGGATGAGTTGGTGTGTTTTTAAGCTTCCAGCCTGGGTAAAAGACTTTCCACACAAGTCGCAGCTGTAAGGTTTAAATCCACTGTGGATGAGTTGGTGTCTTTTTAAATCTCGACCCCGGGTAAAATCCTTCCCACACTCATCACAGCTGCAGGTTTTCTCTCCCTTTCTTCTGTGAGGTTTGTCGGCCTCCTGAGAGCGCTGACTTCTCGCTCCATGTTGGTCCTGCAGTGACAGAGATACAAACAGAGGCAGTGAGTGAAATGCAGTCGTGGAACAAACTGTAACTCCGTCTATTAGCAGAATCAAACATGTCAACAAACACATTGTAGGTGTGTTTCCACCACCTTCTGGTCATAGTATCACATTTCAATGATGTGCTACAATGACAGTCGTAATGAAAAATACATATTGAAGAAATATTGATAAGTGGAGAAAATATTTTACTCATAAAAAATTGAGTTCAATTTTTGATATTGTTGTTTCAATGTGTGCCGATAAAAATTATGTTTGTATCTTCTTGTAACATCTGAGTTTTTTGTTTGTGAATGTAGATTCTGTGTATATATGGAGGAGCCCGGGATGGAAAAGATAAAGCTGCTGTTAACATGTTTTTAAAAACCAACAAGCTGTGCAGTTTCAATAACAGTGTAACTGTGATATTTTTCTCACCTTCTGTGTTGAAGTCATTTTTTCCTCTGTAGTGGCTGAGCTGAGTCCAAATGGCTGAAATTGTTCCTCTGTTGCTCCACCAGACTCTTCTCCTGTTACTCAGCTGGGACACAAAAAGTATATGTATTTTATCCCTGATAAAAATTAAAAAAAAAGCAGAGCAAATAAACATGACTAAACTCCTCAGTGACAACAATACCTATGAAACTTCAATGTGGAAACTGAGAAGCAGCTACAACAAGAAAGTCATCAGTTGTCACAAGAACCTGAAAGGGGAAAAAGCCACTGACCCCCCTGCATATCACTACCTTTACCCAGTGGATGCTACACCCTGTATATATGGACTTCTATAGATCCACAAGTCCGGCTCACACTCAATGGTAGCAGTACCACCTGAAGCACCTCATTAGATTCCACCTACTCCACCCAGACAACCCACATGGAAAGGATATATATAAATCTTATAAAGTTTGTATCCGTCTTGTGTGAAACTTGTATGAAAAGCATACAAGAGTGAAAACAGATATAAGACCCCTTGAAAATTATATAATGAAACTTCTATGTTTTGGATACTTACTAAAACAATATATGAAAGTAATGAGAAAGTGGCCGCTTTCATGAGTAAATCATATAATTTTTTACTATTTCTTTTCCATATGGGAAGGTAAAGGGTGGTTGTATGTAGGGATGGGTATCGTTAAGGTTTTATCCGATACTAGGGCTGCATGATTAATCATTAGAAAATCGCGATCTTGATTCATACTTTTGTGCGATCTCATTTCCAAATGACAACGATTTAAAAAAAAAGAAAAAAAAAAAGACGACGACTGTACCGCATTTTGATCCGGGACGTAATCTGCATGAAAACAAGCGCTCACTCTTCCTGCTCAACAAATGACAAGGGCGGAGCCTTATACCACGTGATACAGAAGCTGTGCCGTGTGATGCTAAAATTAGTAGGGAAAAAACAACGGAGAGCACGTCAGGGAAGACGAGAAAGTGACAGGAGAAAATCCATCCCGGTCAACCACCCAAACATCAATAACGGGAACCTTATACAGCACTTCCCTATACCCGTCGAACTCCCGCAGGCACAAAGAAATTACAGAGGCCATTACTTATCACCTGACCAAAGATATGGCTCCCATCAACACTGTGCAAAACGAGGGATTTAGGGAAATGATCAACACCCTAGACAAACGCTACACAGTGCTGTCCCGCAACTATTTTTCTATTGTTGCACTACCTGCTCTATACACGCAGTGTCGAGCAACGGTGGAGACGGAATTTCAAGCAGTACAACATTTTGCAGCAACAACAAATGTGAGACATTTGTTGTTTTTATGTTTATTTATTGTTTTTATGTTCAGTCTCAACTGTTATGAAGTTGATGTGCAGTTAATAAGTGCAATAAATATTTATCGTGAGAGAATCGTGATCTCAATTCTAAGGGAAAAAAATCGTGATTCTCATTTCATGCAAAATCGTGCAGCCCTATCCGATACCAGTACCAAACTGGTACTTCTGAAACGGTGACAGTGCTTAAACGGTACTCAAACTGGTGCTTAAAGAATGGAGAACACAAAATTGGTCCAAAACCCTCTCATGTTCAGCTGTTTTTTTTGTAAAAAGATAACAATGTTAGCCTTTTCTGCAGCCATAGGGCATATATGGTATCACTCTTGGCTGGAAGCAATGCTTAAACAATGGAAAAAACACAAACTTGGTCCAAAAACCTCTCATGTTTAGCCGTTTTCCATTTTTTCTTTGGTCATTTTAGCCTTTTTGGCCAGGGTGAAGGGAGTATCTGCCATCAGACAAGAAGAAAGCCATGTAACTATGACGGTGTTTGCTAGTTCACCTTACATGCATTAATGTAATAACGTGGTTAGCCTACTCAATGTAAATTACACACGAACAACATTAATCTACATATATTGTTACAAATATATGTAAGAACTGAGCCAAATTTAGTAATGCCAACAAAATGAAATAACAATATTTGTATCTTATATATGATACAGTCTTCCACAGGAGCTGCTGATCCAGTTCTACACTGCGGTCATTGAGTCTGTCCTGTGCTCCTCCATCACAGTCTGGTATGGAGCAGCCACTAAACAGGACAGGAGCAGACTGCAGCGGACTGTACGGGCAGCAGAAAGGATCATCGGCACCCCCCTGCCCTCCATCCAGGATCTGTACCTCTCAAGAACCAGGAAACGGGCAGGGAAAATCATCACAGACCCCTCACACCCTGCACACAGACTTTTTGATCTGCTGCCCTCTGGCAGACGGTACAGAAGCCTGCAGACCAGGACCACCCGACACAGGAACAGTTTCTTTCCCCTCGCCATCTCCCTTCTTAACAGTTGACCTGCCACACTGCTCCCACTGCCAGACTGCAACTGCACCTTATGTACATTTTGTAGTATTCATTCCACCTCATTCATTTCTGTATTTTATGTATATAAGTTTAGGTTCGTTATTTATAGTTGGTTTACACAGCTTTGTGTATGTATGTGTATATATAGACACGTGTGTGTGTGTGTGTGTGTGTGTGTGTGTGTGTGTGTGTTACATTGCTGTACTTGAGAGCCACCATCTACTGGAACCAAATTCCCTGTATGTGTCTGCACATATACTTGGCCAATAAACACGATTCCGATTCCGATACATCTATATATACACTGTAGGGCTGCCACGATTAGTTGACTAGTCACGATTACGTCGACTATCAAAATCGTCGACGACTGATTTAATAGTCGACGCGTCGTTTGAAGCTTTGTAAGATCCCAAAAGACGCAGGAATAAGTAGCAGGATTTAAGAGTGTAATAACGGACTGAAACAGAAGATGGCAGCACTGCATGTACAAGGATGCCAGCTGCCGTTAAACCCCGAAGAAGAAGTAGCTCCGTCCCAGTCAGAATTCATAGCGCAGCCCAGCCAGTGTTGCCAACTTAGCGACTTGGTCGCTATATTTAGCGAGTTTTCAGACCCCTTAAAAAAAGACGTGAAAGCGCTACTCTCAACAAGCAGCGGGTGCTGTAACGCAGTCAGTTCTTCTTTTACTCTTATGCTGTTTTGTGAATCACAAGGTTTAAAACTACTTATAAACACACACACAAAGTAACTCCACCAGAGTGTCTATTTCGGGTCACTTTTGCCGGTCCAAGCCCGGGCAAAGGAGCAGGGTTGGAATTGTGACATTAAAAAAAACAATAATTGCTAAAAGAAATTTAATTTGTAGTTCTAAATAAACTAACTGCATTTAGGACGTTTTTACTCACTTTATGTCTCTTCCATGATGTTATTTCTCTCTCCAACAACATAGGTTACAATTAGATTAGCATGACCAATTATGCAAATTATGCGATGACATCATTTAGCGACTTCTAATGACTTTTTTGGACAACCAATAGCGATTTTCCTTACTGAGGAGTTGGCAACACTGAGCCCAGCTCAGTTTCCAACAATGGCGGCAGCTAGTTAGCTTTAATATTACTCTTATTATTCTTTCTGGGTCACAAAATAAACATTTAACATGTTTTCAGGCAAGAATGTAGCTGTGTAAACCTCAAATATCTGCTCAGTTTATCAAGACACCACATATTTTCAAAAGCGCTCCGACGTTTTCGGAGACGTCTGTTAACCACTAGCTCGACAGCTAGACGGGGGCAAGGCTCGCTAGAGCCATGAGAGCACTGGACTCCCGGCAAATCGTTTTCAAACCCACCGCCGTCTTTCGCTACTCAGGTTAAACATGATATATGAGTCACTTAGATTACTTAAAAATGTTATTGTTTGGCTTTTTTCAGTGTTTTATTTGTTCCTGAGTAAATCGGTTTGGCTGAGATTAAAGTTATAGTTCTTACACAGCTGAATAAACTTCAAGCAGACAGCTGATCATCAGAAGTGTGAGATGCTGGAGAATTTACTCCGGTGTCCTGTTATATTTTAGATAGCAAGGAGTTTATTAAACTTCACTGAAACAATCTGCAAATTTCATTAAAATTTAATAAACTATCATTTTGTCTTTATTTTTAGTTAGCACATACCTTAAACACTTAAAGCTGTAAGCTAATGATAATTATATAAGAGCAGATGCTGCTGGTGCAATAAGCTGTATGTTTTACGTTCAATGGATGATGATCTGATTAGTTGACTAATCGCAAAAATAATCTGTGACTAGTCGACTATCAAAATAATCGTTTGTGGCAGCCCTAATACACTGTCAAAGATACTTGTCTTTGAGTGAAGATTTAAGGTGATAGGACATAAATAAATGCAACTTGAATCTTTACTGAAGCTCAGTATTTGACACAGAGTTCAAGTTCAATGCTGTAATAACTAATAATGATTAATATAATAATAACTGTAATATTGGCAGTATAATATTTACATCACCAACATGAAATGACTTTAGTCTCATGAACAACATTAGCTAATTGTTATTTACTAGCTAATCTTAAAATGACTGTTCAGTACAGAAATGAAGCCCAACAATCATGTTTTTACAGTCCCGCGGTCTCAGCCTCAGATACTCAACAAATCAAACAAAGCTCATAAAAAAATAAACAGATGAACAAAAACTGTTTCTCTTCCATTTCAAACAATGCTGTATGAAACGTTTCAGCGGTTAGTGACATGGTTGCTAGGCAACCTGAGCAGCGCCATGGAGGCCAGACCGTCCCATTACACAAGCATCTCACTTTCGGTCTTTGAGGATGATTCCCGCATGGCCCGCATCCTCCAAGGCTGCAGACCCTGAATTGGAATACAGCCTATAAAGGTGTGTGTATGAGAAGTACTTCTCAGAACCACACAAGAAACATACTTCAGCCTCATCTGACCCTTCTTCTCCAGCTGGGATATCAAAAGAATCGGTGAAGTCAAGAGAAAGTGAACCTCAACAGCACCTAGCCACACGAGAAGTCCGATCGTTTTCTCTCTTAGACTTCTTAGACTCAGAACAAAAGTTGTCCGGCTTTGTGTGTCTGGCAAAACGCTTTTTACAAATCCTGCTGGAATAGGTCTGGTTACAGCCGCAGTCAAAGCATGATGGAAATAATTGAACAAGAAAGAAAATGTAGCCCTTTCGCACCCTTCGCAGTAGGCTTCCACTACTCTCTCTATAGGGCTTTGGAGTTGACATCACGGAACGCTGGGAACGCTGCGCCATCTTCCGGGGAAATGAATCAAAACAAACACACTGTGTTGTAACGATGACTACAAGAAAGATGCTTAAAAGTAGCTCAAAATAGCAGAGACTGTATAGAGACTGATTGCGTTGGAAATGTGGACCCGCATGAAATACAGCCGTGACGTAGAATCCCTGAAGACCTACTGCTATTGACGTAGCGTGACATTTTTTCGTACCTTGTCAGTGGAGTCAGCGCGCACAAGTCGTTAGATATCGTCATATCGCCCAGCACTATCGTGTGGACAATAGAAAAGTGTCTAGTGCCATTTGTCTTCTATTGTTTTTAACCCAAATTTTATAAATTATTACATAAAATATATAATTAACCCTTTACAACCGGTCGGAGAAGGCACTCCGTTTTACCTAACTATTTTTAAATCCCTGTAGAACTGGAACCAAAAATTATTTTTTTGGCATGTGAAACCGGAGGAGTTGTACTTACATCTTATGCCATTAGCTTGTCCTAGGTCACGGTTTCCTTCCACATACAGGGAGTGCAGAATTATTAGGAAAGTTGTATTTTTGAGGAATAATATTATTATTGAACAACCACCATGTTCTCAATGAACCCAAAAAACTCATTAATATCAAAGCTGAATGTTTTTAGAAGTAGTTTTTAGTTTTAGCTATTTTAGGGGGATATCTGTGTGTGCAGGTGACTATTACTGTGCATAATTATTAGGCAACTTAACAAAAAACAAATATATACCCATTTCAATTTTTTTTTTAACCAGTGAAACCAATATAACATCTCCACATTCACAAATATACATTTCTGACATTCAAAAACAAAACAAAAACAAATCAGCGACCAATATAGCCACCTTTCTTTGCAAGGACACTCAAAAGCCTGCCATCCATGGATTCTGTCAGTGTTTTGATCTGTTCACCATCAACATTGCGTGCAGCAGCAACCACAGCCTCCCAGACACTGTTCAGAGAGGTGTACAGTTTTCCCTCCTTGTAAATCTCACATTTGATGATGGACCACAGGTTCTCAATGGGGTTCAGATCAGGTGAACAAGGAGGCCATGTCATTAGTTTTTCTTCCTTTCTTGCCAGCCACACTGTGGAGTACTTGGACGCGTGTGATGGAGCATTGTCCTGCATGAAAATCGTGTTTTTCTTGAAGGATGCAGACTTCTTCCTGTACCACTGCTTGAAGAAGGTGTCTTCCAGAAACTGGCAGTAGGACTGGGAGTTGAGCTTGACTCCATCCTCAACCCGAAAAGGCCCCACAAGCTCATCTTTGATGATACCAGCCCAAACCAGTACTCCACCTCCACCTTGCTGGCGTCTGAGTCGGACTGGAGCTCTCTGCCCTTTACCAATCCAGCCACGGGCCCATCCATCTGGCCCATTAAGACTCACTCTCATTTCATCAGTCCATAAAACCTTAGAAAAATAAGTCTTGAGATATTTCTTGGCCCAGTCTTGACGTTTCAGCTTGTGTGTGTTGTTCAGTGGTGGTCGTCTTTCAGCCTTTCTTACCTTGGCCATGTCTCTGAGTATTGCACACCTTGTGCTTTTGGGCACTCCAGTGATGTTGCAGCTCTGCAATATGGCCAAACTGGTGGCAAGTGGCATCTTGGCGGCTGCACGCTTGACTTTTCTCAGTTCATGGGCAGTTATTTTGCGCCTTGGTTTTTCCACACGCTTCTTGCGACCCTGTTGACTATTTTGAATGAACCGCTTGATTGTTCGATGATCACGCTTCAGAAGCTTTGCAATTTTGAGACTGCTGCATCCCTCTGCAAGATATCTCACTATTTTTGACTTTTCTGAGCCTTTCAAGTCCTTCTTTTGACCCATTTTGCCAAAGGAAAGGACGTTGCCTAATAATTATGCACACCTGATATAGGGTGTTGATGTCATTAGACCACACCCCTTCTCATTACAGAGATGCACATCACCTAATATGCTTAATTGGTAGTAGGCTTTCGAGCCTATACAGCTTGGAGTAAGACAACATGCATGAAGAGCATGATGTGGACAAAATACTCATTTGCCTAATAATTCTGCACTCCCTGTATAGCTTTAGAAAAATTTGCATAAGAAGCACTTGCAGCAACAAAAAGATAATATTCCAGAAACACGCTTTGCCGATGTTCATAACACTTCTTACGTTGGCATATACATCAGTGCAAATTATTGCATGTCCGCCATTACCTGCCCGAAACCGGAAGTGACGTCATTTTTGTGGGCCTTATAAGCCTATGTTGATGTTCATAAAAGTCATGTGCATATTAGTATTGTACAACACTTTGGTCTACTAGGTGTGTTTTTAAAGTGCTATATAAATAAATGATGATGATGATGATGTTTGACTTTGTGCTTTTCCGTATTGTTTCTGGGATGCTTAGAACTTAAATTACACTGTTCTAAATATTATAATGCATCAAAATAAACTATTTATTTCCATTTTTCCTGTAGTATATAAAAATTAGTGTATCTCAAAAATAAAATTATAAATACACTCAAAATAAATTTCTTGTGGTTGGAAACTTTTCTATTTACAATTTCGAGAGATACACCTCTTAATTGTATTTTAACTAAAAAGATATGTAAAAAAAACAAATCAAACAGATTTTAAATTTTTTTGTAGTTTATTGCACTACAAGTTTTCCAATTTATGTAGTTACTATGGACCTAATGGATACATATGCATACAGATTATTAAAATTTGGGCTATAACGGTTGTATTAATATATGGAAACTTGAAATGCTCCCACAAATGGCACTACTACAGTTAAAGAAATTGCAATAATTTGTTCATATTTATTATAAATAATTCTAATTATACATCTTACTTCCATTCTTTTATCCTGTGTCACTAAAAATACATTTTATTTTAGTTTTATACATTGATTAATGACCTGTGACCATGGGTCATTGTGAGCATCACAGGGAAGGTTGAAGCCGTCCACTGCACCTGTATGGCCGGAGTTGCGGAGACCTGCAGCCATGTCGCTGCTCTTCTGTTTAATGTAGAAGCAACAGTGCGGATCTGTGGCACAAGGACTGTTACAGATGAACTTGGATACTGGGTTTTGCTGGGTAATATGACCAAGAAACAGTCAGAGGTTGGCCATAAGATGGACTTCTCCTCTTCAGCTGCCCAAAAAAGGCTCTTGATCAAAACATAAACAGACCATCCGTATGGAAAGGTAAAACTAGCCGTCAACAAAAAAAGAAAAATCCTACCTGCTACTGTGGAAGAGTTGTCACCGCCATAGGGCTTTGGAGCGTGATGTCACGGGCGTGGGCGTGGAAAGTATTTTGGCCTGATGCGCCATTTTCCGGGTCCAAACAAAGCACAAGCGAAAAAGGAGCGAAGGCACACACAACAGCCATGGTTCGTACTTGCCGTGTTGCCGGCTGTGGAATAAGCTTAAAAAGGGTTTGTCTTTTTTATTCTTTCCCAACCTGGAAGCATCATGAGGGAGCTGGGAGGGATGTGAGATGGGCAAATGAACCGAGTCATTTCTTCAACAGATTTGATTCAGCCATGAGGCAGTCTGCAACATCGGCTGCAGACTCACCCACCCCCACTGCTGCTGTTCCACCTCAGACACTTCACACCTCCTCTATTCACCCTGCTCACTCCCCCCCACCCCCAAATGCAGCATCCAATACACACTCAACACAAGGCTCCAGCGTGTCTCTCTCAACCACCCAGGTTAGGAGGGAACTGAGGAGGATTAATGGCAAGAAGGCAGCGGGTCCAGATGGCATCAGCTTGAGGGTCGTCAGGTCCTGCGCGGACCAACTGTGTGGGGTGATGGAGCACCTCTTCAACCTGAGCCTGAGGTTGGGAAGAGTCCCACAGCTCTGGAAAACCTCCTGTGTTGTACCAGTGCCAAAGACTTCACGCCCCAAGGACCTCAACAGCTACAGGCCGGTGGCTCTGACATCCCACCTGATGAAGACCCTAGAGCGGTTGGTCCTGGCTCAGCTTCGGCGCCTAATAAGCTCATCACTGGACCCACTTCAGTTTGCCTACCAGCCTGGCATTGGAGCGGATGATGCCGTCATTCACCTCCTAGATCGTTCCCTCGCTCACCTGGAGACCGCTGGAAGCACTGTGAGAATCATGTTCTTTGATTTCTCCAGTGCCTTCAACACCATTCTTCCCTCGGTTCTAAAGGACAAGCTGGTGAACTCTGGAGTGGACCATCACCTCACTTCCTGGATCCTGGACTACCTCACCGACCGACCACAGTATGTGAGGACTCAGGGCTGTGTGTCGGACAGGGTCGTCTGCAGTACGGGGGCCCCACAGGGAACGGTTCTGGCTCCGTTCCTCTTCACCATCTACACTGCAGACTTCTCCCACAATTCCATCCAGTGCTTCCTGCAGAAGTTCTCTGATGACTCTGCAATAGTCGGCCTCATCACTGATGGGGACGACAAGGAGTACAGAGGTCTGACCCAAGACTTTGTGGACTGGTGCCAGCTGAACTACCTCCAGATCAACGCCAGTAAAACCAAGGAACTGGTGGTAGACTTCCGCAGGCACAAGCATTCTCCACTGCAACCACTGAACATCCAAGGTATGGACATTGAGGCTGTGGACAGCTACAGGTACCTTGGTGTTCATCTGAACAATAGACTGGACTGGACTCATAACTCAGACGCCCTCTACAGGAAAGGGCAGAGCAGGCTGTACCTGCTGCGGAGACTCAGGTCGTTTGGAGTGGAGGGCCCACTCCTGAAGACCTTCTATGACTCTGTTGTGGCTTGTGCTATCTTTTATGGTGTGGTCTGCTTGGGCGGCAGCATCTCTGCTGGGGACAGGAAGAGACTGAACAGGGTGATCCGAAGGGCCAGCTCTGTTCTAGGATGCCCTCTGGACCCAGTGGAGGTGGTGAGTGACAGGAGAATGGTGGCTAAGCTGTCATCACTGTTGGACAACATCTCCCACCCCATGCAGCAGACTGTGACAGCACTGAGCAGCTCCTTCAGTGGGAGACTGCGGCACCCACGATGTGGGACGGAGAGATTTCGCAGGTCTTTCCTCCCCACTGCTGTCAGGCTCCACAACAAAGACTTTAACTGATCAAACACACACATCCATACATATGCAATAATACTAAGTGCAATAATCCTTTCTGTCATCGTTGTACTTTTACTCAGTTGTATATAGCATTTGTATTTGTATTCTATTTTTATCTTATTGTATATTTATTTTATTTTATTCTACTGTATATAGTATTTTATTCTATTCTGTACAGTTGTGTACTGTATTTATTCTTATTGTATCCTAATTTTTGCCTCATAACTTTTGCACTGTCCACTTCCTGCTGTGACAAAACAAATTTCCCACGTGTGGGACTAATAAAGGTTATCTTATCTTATCTTATCTTATATGGCGGACCTTACAAAACGAAGGCGTCTAGCCTGGATAGCAGCCATGCGACGGCTTGATATCCAGTTTTCTTCCATCTCCAGATATCTGTTGGTGTGCTCCAGACATTTTAACTCCGGCAAGTTCTGTATGTTCATATCACTCTTTATAGCTTAATAATATTATCGTTGGGGTTCTTGGAGGTTATAGAAATTGCAAACAAACATAGAATTGAGTGACTGTGGAGACATACCTGCTATGTAACGATTTGCTAACTCTTTCGCACAACTGTAGGGAAGCCTGCCTATGAAATGAATCAAACAAATCCAGACTGGTTACCAACGTTACACGTAGGGCACTCTGAAATCCGAACGTGAGGGTTAGGGTCAGGGTTAACAAGATACGTGAAGATATCGGGGTAGGACAGTGGCGGTAAGTACTCTGGGTCTTTACTCCACTGCCCTACTTCATAGTCCACACCAGAGGCGGAAGCAGACATCTGAAACACCCGGGGCTTAGCCCTAAAGGATGGATGTGGGATTCTTTTTTTTCTTCTTTTTTTTTTTTTTTGGGGGGGTGGTGGGGGGGGGGTGGGGGGTGGTAGACATTACTGAAAGATTAATTGGAGCATAACTGAGCCACTGTGTGAGAGCTGAGCAGCAAAAGGAAATTAAGTGAGGGTAGAAATGACTGAAATGGGCTTTATTATGAATTTTGTTCAAAAAAGAATGATTTCATATAGGAAAAAATATATATCACATATGCAGGACACCTTAAACTAGTATTTTAATTAATCAGCAAGGCAGAACAAAGTTGGGGCTGCATCAAGACACGAGGACTAAACCCCAATTCAACCAGACCCAGAACTGATCCGGAATTAAAACAGGACTACAACAGTTCAAAATCAGGACCACTTAGGACTTAACCAAGACAGAACCAGAATCAGAACTAGATGATAGTAGCACTAAAAATCATCATAGACCCGCACTACACTTAGTTTTTTAATTCTACCAAAAGTACACTATTTACATTCAGAAAAGTTTATATAATTATTTAGCCTTCATAAGCCTGCATAACTTAATAAATATATAACTTGAAAAATAACAAACCTGAAAAGAAACACTAGGTACGAGATACACAAGTACCTATGATACGGATTTTGGTAAACAACCATTTGACTAACATGTGTTTCTCACCTGCTCTTGTTCCCTTACTGTTCTGTCCTCATTCTCCTCTCTCTCCCTCTTTGTGCTGACAATCATCAAATATACAGTTGAAACCAGATATTTACATACTCTTCAGATCAAAACAGATACACTTGGTAAAGATACACATCAAATCAGACTACCGTAATTGTCGGGCTATAAGCCGCTACTTTTTGCACAAGCTTTGAACCCTGCGGCTTTTAGTCAGGTGCGGCTTTTCTATGGATTGTCCATGATTTTTATCATATCGTAAGACAATTTGTTTTGTTTGTTCCGCTGTTGTACGGCACTACGTTGCCTGGCGGAAGGGCATGTGATCAGACACACAGTATCGGGGTTCAAGAGTGGTATGTTGGTCACGTGTCCATCCGCCAGGCTGGCCGTGCTGTACAAGTAGCACGAAAAACAAACTTCAAATTAACGCTACGCGTTCAGCGGGAGTCGTGGATGATGAGCGGCGATAAACTTGCGAAAAGCAAGTTATGCTCAATTCCACCGGTGGAATCTGACAGCGTGGAAAAGTGTGAAAACATCCATGATCACCAACGGATGTCGAAGGGCTGGACTGCTGCATGATGGAGAGGAGGACACCACGGCCTTTCTGAGGGTGTTCGACTCCGACACTGACAACGAGGATTTCTTTGGTTTTCAAAGTGACAACGAAGGAAAGAAGCTGAGAGTGGATGACGTAGCCATCCTGAGCCTGTTCGTATCTGACACTGGAGGAGAGGACTTTGGTGGTTTTAGTGCGCAGGAATATGGTGGTGAATGACTGACTTTTCTTCTTGTTAAAGCCGTGTCACTGCACCTGAGCCTAAAAGGTAGTCCGAATCTATTTTTCTGGTGTGCTGTAGGTTATTGTTATGTACTACATTTGTTACTCATTCATGAAGCACAGTACATGTTTCGTACTTGTAATTACTGCTACTTGCACATATACCTAAAAAGTTATGCAAATATGTACCCATAACTTGTTTTTCAAAATATTAATAAAAGAGGTGTGTCTCCAAACAGCCATCTCTTTCCTGACATTTCGCTTTGTGCATATTCTCTTACATATGATAAGTCAACATTGAAACACCTGCGGCTTTTAGTCAGGTGCGGCTAATGTATGTACAAAACAGGATTTTCCCCTGATTTTAGCTTGTGCGGCTAATATTCAGGTGCGCTTTTATAGTCCGGGAAATACGGTAAATGTTTATTTTTTTAGATTGATAAATATAAAAAACATATTTGTTAACTTTAAGAGTAAATAGAGAAACTATCTGTATTTCTTAATTTTAAATGGCACCAAATTGTATTCAAAATTGAGCCACACTTATGGAGCTCCACAATCCTTTTCCTGGTGTTTTGGTTGACATCTCTTAATTTTCCATTTCAAAGAAACAGGCTCTGTGTTTTGCCTTATATGCATCCACAGCTGTTCCACCAATTTACTCACATGGACTCTACTAACCTATCAGAAGCTTCTTCAGCGCAGAATGGAATCGTCTGGAGTTTTTTTTATTAATTAACAATAAACTTAGTGTATATGTACTCCTAAATTTGATGAAAGTGATAAAAAATAGACAGCTCTGTCTCTCTTTATTCTGACATTTAACTAATTCAAAAGATATTTCAATATTTATTTATCTAAAACAAAACAAGTTTACTCTAAATTGATGTTGTACAGTAAAAAAAATGTTCTTGTGTTTTCCATAAAGTGTATGTAAATATCTGGTTTCAACTGTGAATATACTGCTGTGTATTGAAAGTCCTCTTGTTTTGCATAGATATACTGAACAACATACAAAGCATAATATATAAAATAACATCTACCTGAGTTTTTTCTTTGAAAGAAGCTCCTTATGTCCATTCTTGTATATCAGTGCATTACTGAAACAGATTTATTTAGCCGTGGAGGGAAACAACTGAAAATATGAAATAAACACACATAAGCTAAGACTCTCTAAAGAAACAGCATTGTTGTTGTTCGGCTTTTCATTTCGCCATTTGTTGATTAACTTGAAGAGCAAGTAACGTAATATTGGTCAAGTGATCAGTTTCATATCAATGAAACTCATATCAATCTTTCGTGATACACCGTCATATTTACATTTTTTATACAGTATGAATGATTTACTTTGGTACCTGGTCAATCTTCAGTTCTCCTCTGTCTGCCTAGCTCCATTTCTCCAACAGCATATTTTAATTTATATTTAATTGTGTTGTGGTTTGCAGTGTTTTGTGTTGTTTCACTTTAAATTTGTTTAAAAGGAAAAAAGCTGAAAATTTAAATAGTTAAAAGTTGAAATGTAAATAGTTGGTTTTTTGTATTATATTATTTATTTATTACATTTTGTGTGGAGTGAATAAATAAAAGTATATTTACAGTGGCCCCTAGAGACAAAGCACGTAAAAACTCCAAAACACGTACAAAAGACAACAGAAGTGCTCCAGGATGCTCGGGCGCAGTGTTGAGCTTTTGTTACCTAGTGGCTACACAAGCCAGCAAGTACCAACGACCGGATTTGGTGTGTGGTAGTAACAGGTAAATGAACTTTTTTTTAAATTATTTGAATATATATGAGTGCTTGTGTATAAATACACAAACAATACACACATGCTTTCAATTGTGTAATTTAAGTGATCTAGGTAGCGGTTTTGAAAGTTCAGTTAACGTTAGAAATGTGTTTTGGAGTTTGTACGTGTTTTGTCTCTAGGGGCCACCGCATATATTTATATATAAACATATATAAATAAAACCACTTCTTTTTTTACATTAGTAATTCCTTTTGTGCATAATTTTATATTATTGTTAATAATAAATTAATTAAAGCAACAAAACAACCTGAAGAGCCGGTTTGGAGCCGAAAGAGCAGACTCTTTTTAGTGAGCCGAGCTGAAAGAGCCGGAAATCCCATCACATCATCACTGCGGGGCGATCGTGGCTCAAGACTTGGGAGTTCGCCTTGTAATCGGAAGGTTGCTGGTTCGAGCCCCGGCTTGGACAGTCTCGGTCATTGTGTCCTTGGGCAAGACACTTCACCCGTTGCCTACTGGTGGTAGTCAGAGGGCCAGTGTCGGCAGCCTCGCCTCTGTCAGTGCGCCCCAGGGTGGCTGTGGCTACAATGTAGCTTGCCATCACCAGTGTGTGAATGGGTGGATGACTGGATATGTAAAGCGCTTTGGGGTCCTAAGGGACTAGTAAAGCACTATATAAATACAGGCCAACAATCATGTTTTTGCGGTCTCAGCCTCAGATACTCAACAAATCAAACAAAGCTCATAAAAAAATAAACAGATGAACAAAAACAGTTTTGTAATAGAGTGAATTGTTGCCCCCCAGTGGTAAAATACAGAAGTGCCTGTTACAGGGCTAGTTCTTGGTTGACCAATATATAACAACAAAAAGGGTAGATTTCTGCACGCTAAGAAAACAACAAGTTAGTGTGTGATGTCCTGCTGTTCAATAAAGGCACCTATCCACGTCCGATCTTTTCAAAGAGCCTAATCCAGAATATCACAGTTTCTCTAAATACAGGCAATTTACCATTCACTAACTCGCAGGCAGTAGCTGCCCCGTCCTGCTTAGTGCCTGAGCTCAGATCATACCAATATTAGGGGGGGGGGGGGGGGTTACGCACAGTCGTAAACACATACACATACAAATACAAATCCTGATTTACAAGTACAAAATATTTATGATCACATTTTGAGCCCATATTTGAGCTTTGGCCCAGAAAGTGGCGCGTCAGGCCAAAATCCTTTCCACGCCCACCCCTGTGACATCACGCTCCAAAGCCCTTTGGCCTCCTTCTCAGCAAGCTTCCACTACTCTCACCCTGGAGTTGCGCTCCCCCAGGCTTGTACCTGTGGCTTCAGGTCCTGGGGTGGGGGTTGGTTGTTCTCCTGCCCTGCACCCCATCCTTTTGTTCATATTCCAAGACTATTTTTCTTTATGTATTCTTTCCCCCCAGCAACCGCCATATTATGATGTTGCAAGCAATCACAAACTCTACAGTCTGTCTAACTCCAATGTCTACCAAGCAATCTATTATTCTCAACAGAGCTAAACTCAGCATAAACTGAACCCACATTAAAGTTAGCTCGATGCTTACCTTTAGACGAGCCCACAAACCGAGAGAAACTCCGTGATGAAGCTGGAACACTTTCCAAAAACAGGAAACAGATCAGGGAGCAGAGACCCACGTGGTTCACGCTGATCTCAGCTACGATCCAGGAGACAAGGGTGTGCAGATCGATGCAGATATCGATCCAAACGTTGGTAGTGGTATATGTTCCTGTAAGTTTACTACTTTACAACCGTTTCATAAAAAAGCAGCTCTCTCTGCTCGACTCCTCTCCTGCACACACACTTTGCTCCGCCCCCTTTATCTGACTCCGCTGTGATTTGTTGCTGTGCGGTCACGTGACTCAGCTGCACAACGTAACCCAGTGGAGTGTTATTTCAAAAGTAGCGCCAATCTCCTTTTCCTAAACTCTTTTCCTTGGCCTCGATGAAAACGTCATCGTGGGGAGGACAATATGGAATCAGAACGATGCCACCTTGAAGCGAAACCGAAAAAAAATATTGTAACTGAAATAAATGTACTGCTCTTGTATTGAAACCGAAAAAAACAATTGATAGTGAATAAACAATTAATTGAAACTGTAATTTTTTTGTTTTCGTTTACAATTTTTTTTTTCGGTCTCAATCCATTTTTCGGTTTCAATCCATTTTTTTTCGGTTTCAAACCATTTTTCAGTTTCAATCCATTTTTGTCATTTTTGTCATCCACATTGTCAGATGTAGCCCCCAAAATTTTTTACACACTGTAGTCAAACACCTGTTTAAAAAAAACCTGTTCTTGATCTTACGATTCTTGCAAATTACAGGCCTTTCTTCTAACTACCTTTTCTTTCCAAAATTCTTGAAAAGAGAGTTGACAGTCAATGAATGACCTTCCTGAAAAAGCAAAATGTTTTACACGTTTTCCAATTTGGTTTTAAACCCTTTCATAGCACTGAATCAGCCATTTTACAAGTTTTAATGACATATTTTTAGCCACTGATGCTGGGGACTGTGTTGTTCTTGTACTTTTAGATTTGACAGTTGCATTTGAAACTGTGGATCATGCATTTTACTCTGTCATTTGGAGCACTGGGTGGGCACTTGAGTGGTTCAGGTCCTACTTGGCGGGGCAAACATTTTGTGTCAGTCTCTGTGACCATGTGTCGTCCTCCGCTCCTCTCTTGTGTGGTGTCCCACAGAGCTCAGTTCTAGGCCCCCTTCTCTTTTCTTTGTATCTGCTCTCTCTTGGATCTATACTGAGAAAACACAGCATTGCATTTCACTTCTATGCTGATGACTGTCAGATATATGTCCCTCTACATCATAAAGGCACATATTCCATACAACCATTACTTCAGTGTCTTGATGACATTAAGGCTTGGATGTCTCTTAACTTTTTAAAATTCAATGATAAAAAGACCGAGGTGATGACTTTTGGTAGCCCCACTGAGATGCCAAATGTATATTTAGATTCCTTGGCTCGGTATGTTAAGCCAACTGTCACAAACCTGCTGGTCAAAGTGGACTGTAATGAGAAAAGATGACATTATATGCCACGGTAAATGCACTGCCTAATTGTTACCTCTCCCCACTGCCTTCAGTGGCAGGCAGCAGGAAACAGATCAGGAGGCAGAGATGATCTTTAAGTTTAACATTACTCACAATATTGCCAAAGATTGATATGGAATTTAAGCACAAGCACGTTTCAGTAACGTATCTTTCTTGTAGATCTGTGCTCCAAATAAAGAACTTTATGCTGACAAGATTATTAGTTAAAATAACAAATTTTAAGTTACAAATCAATATTGTCTGCATGGACAGATATTCCACATTCCATATATCATCATTCAGGTCCTGCATCAATACATTTCCATATTTTTATATCTATAAAAAAAGCCGACACTTGCTAGACTCTATCAAAGGTGTGAGCATCACAGCAGATGCCTTTGTGTCAAAGTAGCTGAGGATAAAACACAGAAAAACACGAAGTTGATTTTCCTGGCCTGGGATTTTATAAAAATATTCTGCAGTACATCAAAAATGAAAGAAAACCATTAATCAACATATGAACCTTAGTTGATGCTGCTGAAGTGAAGCAGAGCAAAGTTACAGAGGTTTTATTAGAGACACAGCTAAGTGTTTTGAAATTTCGCATAATTTTAAAAAGTTTGAATTTGTTCAGTAGCCTATTGAACATCAGAAATTAGACTTTCTTTTCAGAATTAGGTAAAAGGGAAAAAACAGCGGCCGACAGCGCAGCAAACAACGCTACACTTGTGCGTAATAAACAAGCGAATAATGCAGAAAACAGATTTTTTTGACGGGAAACTGTTCTTGAAGTACACATAGACAGAAAGAGAGAGAGAGAGGGAGAGAGCTGTGCATGAAGTGTGATTTTATTGTTGTGGAAGTAAAACAGCAAAAGTTCATGACGATGTTTATATGAAGGGTTGGATCTTCTTTAGCTGCTGGTTTAGTCAATGTTGTTTGGAGATAGAAAAAACCTGCAGCTTCAGAATCTAGTGGAAAAAGGGCGGGAACTCAAAGCACGGATCAGCGAGCTGTCGGCTTTCAGCCCCGACCGTGTCCGTGCTGTCGTGAGAGAAAGGCGACATCTCGCTGATTCTGATCCGTCGGTGGATCCACGCTTTGTGTTTACGTCTTTGTGCAGAATCGTGTTCCTGCTCTCATTTACTATTTCAGCTGTTTGGTTGTTGTTATTTGTTGAAATTTTCTGAGGTTTAACCTGAAATTCTGGCATTTTGGTCAAAATAAATTTGTATTAAAAAATCAATTCAGGATTTTAATGAATCGATATCACATTATCCAAGCTAGAACCGATTTTAATCGATAAATTGATAATTAAAAACCCACCCCTATACATAACTTTGTGGACATGTAGCCAACAGTAATGTTATAACGTTCTTTGCAGATATATAAGTGATCTAAAATTTTATACTTGCTTTTAAAAGTTTATTCTTTGGCCACCACGCTTCAGCCATCTGCTGGGGTTTTTTCTTTGTTGAAAAAAAAAGCCACAGCCACCACTGCGCTATGAATTCTGGCCTATGTTGGGACATAATCAGCCTTCAAATGGGGCCTCGAGGGATGCAGACGAAGTATAGATAGATAATATAAGTGTAGATACTTACATGAAAACAAACATAATAACTTGATACTGTCACTGGGTTTAAACTAAAGGAGTGTTCACAAGAAATCATCAGTATCAAACTGTGACAATAAAAAAATGTTCATTAAAGCAATCAAGAATGAGTTTGATGTGAATCTTTGGTAATGCATGGGGGAAGCTCTGTGCCAATTTCATCAACAGCTACGGATTTTATCCTTTTCTGGATGCAATACCTTGGCCTCCAGTAACACTATATGGAATCTTAGAGTCATTTTGACCAGGATTTCTCCTTTAATGGAAATATTAAGCAAATATTTATGACTGCTTTCTTCCATTGCTGCAATATCTTGAAAATCAGAAATATCCTGTCCCAGAGTGATGCTGAAAAACTCGTTCATGCATTTATTTCTTCTTGTCGGGAATATTGTAATTCATTATTGAATTGAATTGAATTGAATTGAATGAATGCTTTATTGGCCATATGCAGGTTGCCCCGCAGAGGAATAGGACCCCCCCCGACTTAGACACACAACAAACACATCACATAGGAATACAGTCGGAGATCGGCAGCGTTGCAGAGAATAACACTGAAAAATTACACAACAATGGGAAAAGTACAAGAGGAAAAAAAGAGACCTCTTCTCACGCTGGGCACCTATGGGAGGACAGCATGAGAACAGGAAACAAAAAAAAAAACTCCTCTGCACAGAGAGCACATTAATGTCCACATCGCAACATTAGAGCACATGACAAGCCACAGGGGATGGATAGGGGGGTGGGGGGTAATCCGAAGGAACACAGCAGTCATCCTACACAGCGCTACCATTTCAGCGCGGCACGCAGACCCGCCGTCTTCCCCCGCAGGAAACAAGCATCGAAGGCGTTTGGAAAGGGAGGGGGATGAGTGCGTGCTTATCAGTGTAAGTGTATGTGTGTGCATGTCCAGAGTCCAGCTGAGACAGTGTCCTTCGCTCTATCAGGCTAAGTAAACAGTCTGCCAGCCAACCCAGGTGGCCTTCATGGGATGGGAAGAATAGTCATCACACAGTCGTTATCAGGGAGTTGTTTTGGTGGGCTCCAGCCTCGGGCCTGAGCAGCTGGCGCCGTGGTGTCCATATGTTGAATATTGTCGATTTCTCCTTTATGCGAGCAGCGAATTTAGCACTCTGACACTGGTCCCTCGATCTCCCGTTGGAGAGCCGCGAGCCTCCCCATGATGGTATCAAACTTCCGTTCCGTGGTGTTGTCATTCTTTTGATTCTGAGACCCCACAGCTGCAGTGATCCGTTCTGCGATGTGATCCAACTTTCGCTCAAAGGTGTCATTGCGAGCAGGCCCCTCTCTGATGTATCCCATCATACGCTCAATGGTGTTAGTTTGAGTCTTCACGGCAGCTGTAAGCGTCTCCAAGGTGTTAACCATGGTACGTTCGGTGTGAGAGGCCGTGCCTCGTCCGATCGCCTCAATTCCAGCGGTCAGCTTAGGGGTTTGAACAGCTGGTTCCGCTCTCTTATTTCTCCGATAAGTAAGGGCCAAGCCAGCTCCGATCAGCAAGAACCCTGTTATCATGGTTCCGAATAGGTAGATATCTTCAGCGTCCTCGATAGACAGTCCCGCCAGGCACAAGATCCTCCAGGTCTGCCACCCATCCATCGTGTATCTGGCAGGGAAAGTCCCTCCAGGGCACTCGGGCTCTCCCGAGCCCAGACTTCTCGTTGAGAAGAGGGTGTCAATATCATTCAGAGACCAGTTATCAAATTCATAATTCTATTAGGTTTTAGAGAACGACAGTGAGAGACTGTTCGAGGGAAAAGTAATGCACACGAGACAAGACAAGGACACAAGAGGCTAAGCAGGGAAGATAAGGGGAAGAAGGAGAGGAGAAAAAGTGCGACCGCCTTCACCGTTATTACATTATCAGGATGTTCTTTTTTGCGTTGGGACACAGGCAGGATGCGATGGCTGCTGTTTTATCCATGTGTGGATGCACATATCCAGCTCCCAAATTGTACCCAAATACTGTACGTCCCTCCATCCAACCACACACTTCAGGGACTGTGACCACCCACTGCACATGCTCCACCGTGGTATCACTATGAATGACAACATCATCCAGGTGGCAAACAGCATATGCAGTGTGAGGACGCAGCTATCGCTACAGGAGGTGCTGAAAAATGCCCGAGTCTTCAAACAAACCTAACAGAAGTGTGATGAATGGTACGAACCCTGCACTCACTTCTTAATTACCTGGAAGCACCTTAAAGACAACCGGCCCCTCTCAACTGCGACAAATCATCTGGAGAAAAGGTAAGCATAGGAGACCAAACACTGAGGAACAAATCCTCATTTCATCCTATGATAACAGCATTTTCACCATTTCAGCCAATTCCTTTTGCACAATTTGTCTCTTGTGCTTAGGCAACCTGTAGGGCCATGAACGCACTTTCCAGGCTGCGTCTCAAATTGGTGCTGCATGAGAGTCTTGCAGATGGTCGGGGGATGAACACATCTGCAAACTACTGTTGCAATGCAGGAACATCTGCTTTATTGGAACGTGTGAGATGCTAATCACAATGCATCTTAAACACACTCATGTTAAAACGTCATGCCCACATCTTGTTTTTAAGAAAAATTAATCATCTTTTCCTTGAAGATCATTTCAGAGTTTTTAATGAGCTGCAGGAACCGTGCCGAGAGCAGCCAAGTCTCCTCCTCTGATAAACCTCCACGTGTACCACTAAAAACATTTAAATTAGTTTGAATCGGAAATCATGGCTCAAACTACTTGCTGTGAGACCATTTCTTTATTTTTCATACCAAACTGTTTAATAAACTTTACACAGAGTTCATCAATTATAACTGATGCTTTAACAGTATCAGGATTTCATAATGCAAACTTCAAATCAAAAGGCAAACAGCTGCAGAACATGTGGATCAAAATGAATTCATTAAAAAAACAACGTGGACTTCAAGGATACAGTAAATACACTAAAGTGAAAGGAGGATCCAAAAATAGATGTTTAATAGGATTTGAATTAACTAAAATTAGTCACCTGTAATCTTTAAAATGGTTCTGATGTGTGCTGCTGTTTTTAACTTTTAACAGTTCTTTGCTGCCACTGTGAATATTGTGTTCTTTCCCTAATTAAATAAAGGTTACACAGCATCACTGCTCCATCTTCTGGAAAAAAAAAAAGGTATTACATGGAAATACAGCCCAAAACCAGTTCAGCTTGAGTTTCTTTTTTCTGGACATAAAGTCACAGCAGGTGTTGTTTCAAAGCCGGTGGACAGATTTAGTTCATTTTGGAAGTTTTAAGAGCAACTGCTGTGAAAATATTTGCAGTTTTGGGAGAAAAGGATTTAAGAGAAGATTTTATCACAGCAAAAGTTTAAATATGAATGAAGGATTGAAATTTAACTGAGGTGAAACATGCAATGAATACATAAAAAATAAGTTAATTTTGGAAAAGCTAAAAAAGTTCAAATAAAAGAAATGATTTACATATCCATATTTGATTTTTGATAGAATACCAGTTTGGTTAAAAAAAAGAAAGAAAAGACATTCCTATAACTTTAATAGTACAACTACTAAACACTACTGTGTCCTAAGGGAACAAAGGTTAAAATGTAACAGGGATAACATTTTAGAGAATTAAAATCCCTCAAAGGAAAAAAACATAAACTTGATATACATATCTATACATGCAGCTTCCTAAATGTAACATTCAGGATTTTTCACTGCAGGGGTCCGTTCTTCGTACCTCGCTAAGTAAGTTAGCTGGATTTGATTGTTGACGATTTCGCGTGATCCTGGATCGTTCGGTTCCCCGAAGCTCATCCGAGACTTGCTGTCATAGCAACAGAGCCGTAAGCGTAAACCTGCTCTGGAGCAGGTTTACTTTATGTAAACAGGATTAGATCGCGGCCACGCAGGTATGTCCGCTTCATTTATACGAAAGCAACAGCGATATTCCACCACTGTTTCACCATAAATAAATAACATCAATGTAACTAAAGATAATGCAGCACTTGATCCTTGTATTGATGTCACACAGATACATACAGGTCATTTCCTAAAAAAGGGAAATGTACTATTAACATTCTATTACATGTATGTGATTATTACAGATGCAATTCATATTTCAGAGTAGTAATAGTAAATTACTTCGTGTAATCAAGATGAGAGACCATGGCTATAAAAGCGAAGGTGGATTTGGGAAGCCTGTCGCAGCCATGTCCTGTCCGTATACGCGAGCCACCCATTGCGGAAGGTGCAAGATTGATAAGGAGAGTTTTCTGAATCCAGCGTATATTGCGGAATAGACAGGATCCTTTAGCTCAGCGTGACAGTGTGCTCATTGAGAGATATCGATTTTCCCGTGAGGGTATTATTTACTTAACCAACTTGTTGACGAGGGGGTGCAGGACCACCACCTGTCTTTTTTTTTGCTCTGCCCTTTTCTTGGTTGCTGTTATGAACAAACAAACAGAGTATTCCAGGGTCTCTTTCCAAGAGACGACAAGCAATATAAGTGATAAACATTACCATTCTGTAGAATATTCTTATATTCCACTTTTACTTGTTCCCATGTTCTAGTGGGTCCTGTTGTGGCTCTAATGTGAAAGGGGATATAATATAACATATTATAATATAATATAATGTAATATAATATTGGATAATATGGTGTGATATGATAAATCTACCCTACCGCCTACTGGTGTTGGCCAGAGGGGCCGATGGCGCAATATGGCAGCCTGGCTTCTGTCAGTCTGCCCCAGGGCAGCTGTGGCTACAACCGTAGCTGCCTCCACCAGTGTGTGAATGTGAGAGTGACTGAATAGTGGCATTGTAAAGCGCTTTGGGTGCCTTGAAAAGCGCTATATCAATCCACTCCATTATTATTGTTATTATTGAATTACTTACGAGTTTAATTTGTCAGCAACTTTCTGCCAGCCCTCTCTCCTTGCTTTTGCAGCCTTTGCAGTGTTCCCTTGCGTTTTAATTAAACTCTGAAACTCCTGAAATCCCTCACTCAAGAGTTCTTGCTCTGCTGCCGAAAAACACCGAGCGCGCCCCTTCGACATTTTCGCCGACCAATCAGAGGGTTGCCGATCAATGTTTCTACTATCGATGCGTATCCCCTTTTACGGCACCCAGTGATCGCACATTACTTCATCCAGCTGTACTAATCGTCAACAACAGGTGTGTTCGGGGAACCGGAATAGCGAGCTCACGGTTAGCGCGATGATTTGGTCTTGGATGTTTCATTTGATCTTGGATGTAGTAAGCGACGTACGAAGCACAGGGCCCTGTGCTCAGAGTGAACCAGCTCTAATCTGTGAAGACAACAGGACACCTCATGCTAATCAAGCTGCATGGTGCTGGTCATTCCACCTACATTTAGTGTATTTCAGAAACAAGTTACCTGCTGGGGGTCATTTTGTAGCACTCTGGCAGTACTCCTCATCTTCCTCCTCACACAGAGGGTCAGACATTGGTCCACTCTTGAGAATGTGCTGGGAGACACAGGAACTCTTGTAACGTTGCACATGTTTATGCCATCCTGGAAGAGCTGGATTTCCTGTGTGGCCTGAATAGGCTGTAAGTACTACCCTGTGATAGCAGCAGTGACAAGGCCTCTAATAAAAATCTAAACTAGTCAGAAATTCAGAGATACAAGAAGAGATCCTTGGCCACCACTGGCAACCGCTCCCTTTTTGAGTGTTATCTTGTTATTGTTTGGTTAACATCAAAGCAAGATAAACGAATTCACAGTGGTTTATGCTTCTTAACTGAGCAGCCTTTTGTTTTAGCTGCTACCTCGAGCACATTCTCTCCAGGAGGCTAACACACCTGAAGAGTATTACCTATTGTAAATCATTTAAATTGGACTTTTCCCCACCTAATTCCTGAGCCTTCACTCTTATCTCCAATATGTAATTAAAGCAATGTTTAATGACCACATAATACAGTATATACATAATCGTACTGTACAGTACACACAGTACAGTACATAATTACCAGTACATGATGAAGAACAGATACAAGAATTAAACAGATGTCTTAAACAACTTAAACAATACTTTTGCTGCAGGTATTATTTTTGTTCTTTGTTTAAATCTGCAAAAAGCTGAAACAGTTACAACAAATGAAACAACTGGGACAACAGGGGGCAACACTGTGGGGCTGCTCTTACAAACAGACATATTTTGAACTGCTCTTTGTGTCTTATCCACGCTGAAAGTTATCTGAGTGAAAGAATATAATACAGAGTGTGTATTGTGCAGCTCTCACAAACATCAAATAAACATGAATAAATGAGGGGAATGCAGCTCGGTAGGTTTTGGATGAGTCAGCCTCTCAAACTTGCTTGAAGTGAAGTCATGTGGCCTATTTTGTTGTGGCTGAATAGTTTTGTCCAAATATGTCCCCATACTGCTTCCTTCCTGTTTCTGTGTCTACAAAACAAGTAGAGAGTATACCTCTTATATATACAATGACTGTTTATATATGAAGTATAAGCTTCCTATTTATTTATTTTTTCAAGATTTCTGTGACCTTCTGTGTACACGTCGATTCAGATTCTGACACTTTTTGATCTCTCCAAATCCAAAATAACGTCTAACTTATATGTAGTGATTCATAACAAAACATAACTATACTGTATAACCCTCAGTACCTCAGTGCAACAATCCTGAACCCTCATGCTTTATAAAGCAAGCAAACAAAAAATGCGTCCTTCACTCCAACAAAGCATCAGGAACAAAACCACGTGCACTGTTCTTCTTCAGTTTTACATAAAGCGACTATAAAACCACAACAACACCCACACACCTCCTCTTGGGAGTTCCCGATTTTGATATTTGGGTCCCTTTCTGTAGTTTTATGAATTTTCAAGGAACCTTCTCACTCACCCTGACTTAACAACCCAAGACAGTAGAAGTGAATGTAAAAGAACATTAAAACTGCAAACCCTATTCTTTACTGCCAGTGTTGTAGAGAATGCAAAACTCTGACCACAGGGCTGCACTATGAAGTAAGTTCCACATGCCTAATCTTGATTCACCTCAGCAGTCAGGATAAACTGTCACATGGCTTCCAGGCTTTCCCCTGCACGTTCCTGTTAAAGGGGTGACAGTGGCTCCAAATGACTAATCACAAACTAGTTTTATATATAGAACAAAAAAACAGAACACTATTCAGTAAGACAGGACAACAGCTGATATATTTAAAATGATGAGGCTATTTAAAGACAGTAAAGACAGTAAAAACTGCCAGCACTGCTAGTTCACAGACTTGTGATTCACGGCTCATTTCAATTTCTCATTAGAGAAATTTTGTTGGATTTAATCAAATGAAGTTTGAAGGGCAGCTTTAGTTTTCAGCTTTATCTTTGGGTTTTAATGCTCTGGAAGTAAAAAAATAACATAAAAACTGAATTAAGGGAGTGTCCAAATTCATAAGCTGCATCCACCTGAGGACTCGGCCTTTGCGGCCTATGTGGGCCGGGTCCTCAGGAGGATGCAGCTTATGAATTTGGACAACCACAATAAGAAGGTCAGAATTTGATATGAGGACAGCAAGCACAGTGTTTTGCCCTATTTTATAGTTTGCTGCCAAATGAAACAAAACACACAGTATTATCTCAAAATTGTGATGTCAGTTTCCGGATCGTTCCATGATTGTAGTGATAGGGGCGGGGCTACAGCCGGTATAACAGGCAGGTTTTTCTGTGATTACTCACTGACTTGTGTTCTGACCGAAGAAGAAGTCAGACAGACTTAGATGTCAGCGAATTTCATCACAATGAAGGCGATTTAAACTAAAAG
The DNA here is from genome assembly GCF_057382185.1 of Mchenga conophoros. NCBI lineage: Eukaryota > Metazoa > Chordata > Actinopteri > Cichliformes > Cichlidae > Mchenga > Mchenga conophoros. The sequence goes on from NC_140528.1 coordinate 41,497,941, forward strand.
AACTGCACAAGGTAGGCTAAATGTCCTGTCCTCCTCATCTGCTGCGTGCAGAGTGACGACTATGACACCCCGTGTCGATGCTCGGGTCACTTTTTTAGATCGTGGCTGATAACATAGATGCTCACTACATCCATTCATTCTGAAATGAGGTGATTTTAGGAGGCGCTTAATTTAAATGTTTATATTGGTATATGAGCTGTAGAAAGGGTTTATATATATATATATTTATATATATATTGCATATATATTTTTAAAAGGACGTTAAGTGTTCTTATGACTGCTTTATTGTACTTGATCTGCGTTCTTTATTAGCCTGTAATCCAAATCATCCAGAACAGTTATGGTATATTTAAAATTTCTGCTGCCATCTTAGCCACATCTCACTGAAAAAGAAATAATATTAGTAATGATAATAATAATAATAATAATAATAATAATAATAATAATAATAATAATAATAATAAATTAATATCACTGAGACGCTTTACTTCAATTAAATACATTTTTTGTAGAGTTAGACGTTTTTCTGTGGTGTGACAAGAATGTTCTTCCTCACTTAATATTATAGATTTTATGTCATTTATAGCAGTTTAAATATAGTACAGAAACATGTTGTTGCTATCATACATTACTTTTATCTTTTATTTCTCAGCGTGCGTTCCAAAAATGCCCCTATCTCCTATTCCTAACCAGTGATGGGAATAATGGCGTTACAAGTAGCGTTGTTATTAACAGCATGATTGCTGCTGTTACTGACTGAGGAAGAATAAATGAGTCGTGGTAAGCCAATCCTACGACCACTTTAAAATGACAAAGCAACAAGGTGATATATACCAGGTTTTAAATTGTGTTGATGGGCCACGTAAAACCAGAGTCATGATAAACAGTAAAAATATAACGTTTTCTACTCGGATTTTATGTTTTTTGTCCGATTTTAGATCAAATGTGTTAATACAGTATGTCAAAATAAAAACATAACACGTGAGGTTGTGCTGAAAAGAATGAGACCAAACAAGGCAAGTAAATAGTTTTTAAAGGTGAAATGTAGAGGTCAAATCAAAAGTAGTTAAAAATGGCCAATTATACCCTAGGCCCCAGAGGGTTAAAGATTTTTTTTAAAGTAACGCAATAGTTACTTTTCAAGTAATTAATTACTTTTAGTATCTTGTAACTCACTAACTCAGTTACTTTTTTGTAGAAGTAACTAGTACCTATAATTAATTACCTTTTCAAAGTAACTTGTCTAACACTGTTCCTAACCTCTTTTTATTGATCTCTATACAAGCACCATAGAGGTCAAGGAAAAGTGCATATGAGAATTGCTAAGGACTTAGGAAAAGAGAAGAGTTGTGCGTTGAGGTGTGGAACTACCTTACTCTAGTCTATCCCTAAAAATGTGCTGCCGTATGTTTTGAAAATACAATGTGCAGGGCCCTATTTCAGGAAGCCGGTTTGGAAAACTCAGAGTGAAAAACGACACTCACGGTTGAGTAACCCCGAACTGTCCAACTCGGAATATTCCGTTCCAGAAAGGCTGATAACAATTAGTTCAATCAACGCGGAGTTGCTTTAACCCCAAGTCAAGCGCGCGGACGAGGATACATAAAGCCCTGATAAGCGGAGCACAGATTAAGCGAGTCACCATGGAGACGGAGGGAAAGAAGGCGCGGTCAATGTATTTTACAGCGCTTGAGGCCGAAATTCTGATGGCAGCATATGCCGAAAACATGCAGATTACGCGGAAAAAAGTAACACAGCCAAAGCTGCAAAAGAAAGGGAGCATGCATGGCAAAACATAGCCGACAGAGTCAATGCGTGAGTGTTAATTTAAACATTGATCGAGGGATTTCCACCCATTTAACACGTTATTTTATTATATGTTATTTTATTTGTTATTTTATTTTGTGACGTGATGTGAGCGCAGGTGCAACCCAACAGGCCCCAAACGTTCCTGGCAGCAAGTAAAAATGAAATATAAAAATATAGTCCAAACAGGTGAGGTGTAATTGTATTATGAGCCATAGTGCTTGGTCTGTGTGTCCCATGTAAATCAATTGCAGTTAGAGGCTACATTAATTTTCTGTCTGTAAGCACTTATTGAAATTATCTGAGCACATTACAAGTACATATTTGCTTACTCTGTATGCTCAAATGTGGCCCGTTATAGCCAACAGAAAAAAAGCGGAGGCCCGAAAAACAGGTGGGGGTCCTCCACCACTCACAGAGGCTGAGCAGTTGGCCCTCAGCCAAAACAGTGGGCGCCCTGTGGCCGAAGGCATCTCTGCGGGGACATCCTCTGAGTCAATAACCCCGCAAGACACAAGTGCCTACATAGGGGGTAAATCCAAAATAATACATGATGTGCATACATCCTTTCTTCACAGTCACCTTTGCAGTGCTACTCATTCATTTGATAAACTCTTTACCATAATGGATTATTTTGTAGTGAAGTTATTTTCCTACTGATTTTGCCTTCCCTCAGTCTTGGTTGTCTTTGAGAGCATAATGACAATGAAGTGTAAGGTGATTGGTATGTTTGTTAATTGCCATTTGGTCCCTTGTAAGTTATAAGTGACCTGTATAAACCTCATATTCTATCAGTTGATGGTGGTGGTGTACTGCATCTGGTGCAGCCTCCTGTTGAGCCAGACCAACATGCAGTTGTGAGTAATACTCCACAGATTATATGAGTTTACAGTAGAACAGCAATGTTGTTTATTTCTTTACTACAGGAAAATAATGAAGAAACATTGACAGCTGTTACAGAGGAGGAAGCAACAGAGACACTTTATGAGGTTTACATCTTTTAATACTTTGTGTACAGGAAACACAGGTGACCAATAAAGCCAGTTGAACAAAAAATCAGTTTATTCTTCTTTCAACATGTTGAGGTGATGGGTCAAAAGAAATGATTGTGACATATGGTGTCTCTGACTGCGCTTCCATCTTGTATGTCCGTGGGAGGGTCAGGATGTTCATGGTTTGGATCACTGCTGATGTTTGGTTCAGAAGGACAGTGTTCTCCTCTAATTGTGGCAATGTTGTGTAGAATCACACATGCCACAATAATGTCACATGCCCTTTCTGGGGTGACCCTGAGTCTTTGCAGGCACTGGAACCGGGCCTTAAGCATTCCGATAGTCATTTCAATTCTGGCTCTTGTCCTGCAATTAGCCAGATTATATCGCTGCTGTGGGCCTGGTTCAGGGTCAGGGTAAGGGGTAAGCAAATAGGGTAAACATGGATACCCCCTATCACCAAGCAAGTAGCCAGTGAACTCTCCTAAGACAGAAGGATACACTTCAGTTCAAATGTCCCTGAAGCAATTGGTCTTTATATATTTTAAAGTATTCTCAACTCACCATGTCCAAATTTTGTGCTCAGTGTACATTCACGGAATATTTGTGAGTCATGGACAGAGCCTGGCCACTTGGCTTCCACATTTGTGATAATGTTGGCAGCATCACATATGATCTTCACAGTGCAGAGAACACAAATTAGCATCCATTACTATAATGAAATAATTTGTTAGTTTGAAATGCTACAGGGAACTATGTACCTGTACATTAATGCTGTGGAAAGACTTCCTGTTCACTTAGTCTCCTTCATTTACTAAAGAAGCAATGATTGGAATGTGAGTGCCATCTGTACAGCCAATCACGCCTGGGAACCCTGAAAATAAATGTAAAATTTAAGTAGTAGTCCAAGTATCACCACATCATGAATTAAGTTTTGTTCATCCTGATACCTGCAATTTTGTGGCATCCCTCTTTGATGAATCTTGTGGGTCTGTGACCGGGGAACACCACAAACGTGTACAGGAGACGTTTCAGTGCAACTGTAACATTCCTGACTGCCCGACAGACGGTAGCCTTGGAAACGTGCTCAGCGTCACCAATATTATACAGAAAGCTCCCGTTTGCAAAAAACCGAAGTGCAATACAAATAATATGTACAGAACTGAGAGCATGTCCGCGATGTGTCACATGCGTAATATATGGCCTGAGGATGTTATCCAAATGACTTATAGATTGTGCTGAGAAACGGTAACGTTCGCACAGAAAATCATCAGGAAATGATAAAATGTCCAAACGCGCTCTAATCACTCTCTCCCGGCGGAGAGCTCTGCGGAGAATTTGGGCTTCACGATCTACTGGCTCTTCAAGGAAGAGCACGCCATGTCCGACACTTCCTACTGTCAGGTTTCCGACAAAGGGGCGGAGACAGTCAGGGTTAGTTGTGGTAAACCTGCTAGGGGGCAGGTTAGCTTCACGGCGTGTGTCGTCATAGTGACTCACTCAGGCTGCAGCTGAACTCGCTTTGTGAAACCGAAAACCCAGAGTTTTCGTTAACTCAGGGTATACTTACTCAGTTTTTCCACTAAACCGGCTTCCTGAAATAGGGCCCAGAAGATGAACTGCAAGACCAAAGGTTTCTAAACCAGAGGTCTTGTAAGGTCATGCAACGAGAACAGCCTGTGAAAAATATCCTTCATTATGAACGGTGGAATTTTAGATTTATTAAATACTAACTCTGCCTCTTGATTGACTGAAGAGGCTCATTGTCACTTTATGACTGACAGTTGAACTTGTGTCGTATATGTTTTTAAGAGTTTCATTTCACAAGAAGAATAATTCAATTTCTTGTTTTATTGCCAAACGTTTGGCTCTGTCCTAATAATATTAACTCAGTCCTCACACCAAACATTTAGATCATCTTGTTGTTCCTCAGTAATGCTGGGAGTTTCATAAAACAGAGCAGAATGAACTGAATGAGCTAGGCTCTCAGCAGTGAGCTAGGCTGTTGTTCAATTTATACATTTCTTCCTTCAGGTCAGGTTGCAGCAACTCCACTGTCTGCACGACCCGTCATAGATGAATCCTCTCACTGTCCTTCTCATTTTGTCTCTGAGTTCGGCATCTACGGGTGAGTCAAAAAGGGGACGTTGATTTTAGTTCGTTCAAAACAAAAAACTCATGAGGAAAAAAGAGAAATGTTCTAAACAGTATTTGTGTATCTAACAGGGTTGTGTGTAGCTTGTCTGTCATAATGATATGATTGGAAAAAAAGGTGTTGTTTTTCTACTTGTTTCTGCATTTATAACGTCACAAAGACTGTGTGTCCCACTTCCTCATTCTGTCTTTTGCTCAGGCTTAAAAGAGATAGATGTGCAGGCAGACAGGAATGCCCAGCTGGAGTGTCAGGGTCCTAAAAAAGCCAAACTTGTCCTGTTAGAGTGGAAAAGACTTGATCTGTTGTCGGATGGATATGTCTTCTTCTACCGAGATGGTCATCTTCATAAAACCTTCCAGCATCCAACTTTTAGAGATCGAGTGAAACTGAGAGATCCGCAAATGAAAAATGGGAACATGTCCATCATTTTGTCCAACACCACAATTAAAGACACTGGAACGTATGAGTGTCGTATCATCGCACAAAACATAAGAGACAGTAGCAGCTCTACCTTTGAGCTCAAGCATGAAATCAAGCTGACAGTTGTTCCTCCAGGTGAGTGAGGAGAGTTGAGTGTGTGTGTGTGATCTGACAGCAGTTTGAAGAGGAAATGGATTCTGTTCTGTTCTTCACTCATCACCTACCTGACAGCTGACACCTCACACCTGTTTCTCACCTGCAGGTCGGCCTCAAGAGATCACCGCTCTTAGCGATGAGGAGAATGGAGGTATGGACGTTGGGAACAAGGATGAAAGAGATGGAGGATTTATTGGACTGGCAGGTGGTCTGTTAGCTTTGGTGGTGATTCTTGTTGTTTTGTTGTCTTACAATGTCTTACAATCTCTTCCTCCTGTTGATATGACAAAACGGTCGCAAAGGTGACAAACTAACAGCAATTGGCTAATTGCCAATATGCATTTAAAATATTATATGAATCATGTCATTAAAACACACATTGCGTGCATCTTCTGTTTTCTTCTAAGCATGTGCAGTCGTTTGCATTTTTTGTTCCAACACAGTATTGTTTCCCCAACACAAGCCCGTGGGGAGTAGGGTTGCTGCGGTTTGCTGCTCCAACCCTTGTCGCAAAAACAAACGTCTTCAGAAATGTTTTATTTAGGAAGTAGAATTAATTAATGAAACAAGTAAAGAAAGCCCCCCGTAAAGCATTATAGTCAAATAACATGCATACTAGATACCAGTACAAGTGGTGTATTTCACCAAAAGAGCTAACAGACAACAACTGTCCCCAGCTAAATGCCCTCCCTAACATTTTGAACACTTTGGACATCACTGCTCCTCCTGAGGAAATTTATCACCAAAACTTAAAGTCACATTTAGAGTATTAATAGCACACACTCAGACAAAGGTTACACTTTAGCTTATTATGAGATGTCATCACAAAGTTTAACATTATACTTACGCAATAATTTCACCTTCCCACTTTTGTTTCCAAAGGGTTCTTGACTATGTGTGTAAATTTGACTTTTGGCTGAGTGAAATATCCATATATGACTTGGTTCTGTTACATTTTGGCTCTTTATGTGAGCACCGGGATCTGTAACTGGGGCTACACTGACTATAGTACAACAATCCAGTATTGAGTAGCACAGAGCTGTTGCCTTAAGTAGTGGCAGGAAAATGCAGGAACACGAGTTACTTGCAGGTGCATAGGTCAAATGCGGGAACCTGTAATGAGTTCTACTCAGTTGGAGAGGAGTGGAAGAGAGAGAGAGAACAACATAACAAAAACCCAGCTGACATCAATTTGGAGGCAATTTGGAAGGATCATGACATCTGCCTGTTCATCACTGGGATGAGAAAGTGTTGCAGCTCTCAGTCTGACAAAACCTGCAAATATACACATTGTTCAAATGACTTGATATCTTCCACAAAAGATATGTTTGACAAGTTATGGGCCATACTGGAAATCACTTTTTGGCAATTTGATAAATAAATTAATTTTTGGGAAAACTGTGAACTATGAGATTTATTTTAACACAGTTACATGCTTTTTTTTTTTTAAATAATTTTATTACTGGTCCTGGTGGCAATAATAAACTTCATAAACTTACCTTTCTAAATGCTGTAACACTTTCATTTGTGGGCACTGACTCTTAGAATGAAAACACAGCTACCTAAAACTAATGTTATTCATTTTGTGTTGGAATTGCAATCAGCTGGATGCGTGAATCGTTTGAAAGTTTGTGGCTGCTATAATTGCAGCTGACCACCAGATGTCACTGGTAGGGCCTGTTTTTGACGCTTGGAACTTTCATATCTTTTACTTGTACAATGAGAAAGAAGTCACAGAAGCTTCACAAGGCTTCATGGGCCTATCTCTAATATGCGGAAGAAAGTGAATGGGTTACAGCATTTGTAAATTATGTGCACTTGCGACATTCATTCTCCTCATTCATTCTGATTGAGAGGAGGAGTGTCTGAAAGTGAAAATATGCAATCCTGCATCAGATCTGACGCACAAACACCCACAGTTAAGCTGCTTTTACGTCACTCTGACATAGTTCATCTGTCAAGGAATGCATTTACCCAGTTTGTTTTTCAAACCTTGTCTCATGTGATGAGGCACATGATCAATTGTGGGTCAATGAACCTCTTATGGGACAGACCCACAACAGTTTGAATAACTAGAACCTTCACCATTTGATTTTTGGAGTTGAGGAAGCCTCTTGGATGAGAAGTGAAACATCTTCAAGAAACTTAGAGAACTCCAGCTGCTTTCTTTCCAAGCTCCTTAGACACTGAAACAGAGTGAACTTCCACTGCTGGTTTATGTCCCTCACTCAACTCACTCACACTTATACACCAATCACCATAAGGCAAATACGTATTTTCAAAATACCATCTTTTAAAATGACAAATATTTCAAGATTAATTTTGCAGAATAATGAAATCTCCCTTATTCAGCTTATAGCTTCTCTCTGATTTTTTTGCTGTAGAAGTGATTTTTTTCCACCATAATTTCACACTGGATAAATTGAAGGTCCTGTGCTTCCACCTGGTGGCTGCATATATACAACATTTTGATTTAAAGGCCTGACAGTGTGTCTCTGATTCACACTCACAGCAGATATTGTTAACCAAGATTTAACTGATAATTAAAGGTGCACTTCAGACGCTGCAGGAGGAGTAAGTGAGGAGGATGTGTTTTCCGCCACTGCCACTGTTATCAAACCTTTTGGGGGAGACCATTCTACTTCAATATCAACTTTCATGATTTTCTGAAGTTCAAGTTCCCTACTTGATAAAGCTCCTCTAGAAGTCTTACAAACAATCAGGCTGGGAGAGATCTAACTGATTTAAATGTCATCCTTTGAAAATTTTCACTTGTCTGACCCTCAGATTTGTGAATGTGATCTGAAGTTTGTGGTGGGTGATCGATCTCCACGTGAGGACACTGCTGTAAGTATCTCTGTTTAAAAAACAAACAAACAAATAAACAAAAAATCATCTTTTAACTGACCACTTTATTATTTGACTCTCATTAATATGAAACATTAAGAACATACAATCAAGTATGCTTGTGTCTGAAGACGTTACATTAAAAATTGACATTATAAAGATTGCACGTTTAGAGTATTCCAATGAAATGCACATCTTATTTCTCTTTAAATCAGTGAAGACCTTCAGAAAAGCAAAGAACACATACTTGTCACAATGTTGTCACCTATGACAATAGTGGTCTCAACATGATCTCAACACTTAGAAGATTCTTTAACCATTCAACCAACCATTTAGAGTTTGATATGAGTTTGACAATCAACTCTTTGAACCTAATAAAATGATATGTTTGTTAAACCTGCTGTTAACAAACAATGTCAGCTACATCAAAATAAAAGTCTCAGTTAAACTAACGTAAAGAGTTAAGGTGGGCTATTTATATGTGTAGGAGCCATATGAGTTGTTTCCGTCTGACTAAGTGGGTTAGTTTAGATAGACTCACTGTATTGGTGCATGGGTGTGGGGCGTGTCTCATGGGTGTGGTATAAGGTAAATGTGGTTGCACTCACTTGTACACAGCACCTGATGTGATGAGCAGAAGGTAGGGTGAGCACGAGGCAAAAACTTTCTGTTGATCGCAACATATCGCAATTTGAATGATTTGATATTCTGTGCGTGTGTTTGACAGTTGATCCCATGTGCTGATTTGTAGTTTGGACAGTGGCATGTGTAAATAAAGAAGCAAATGATACAGAAGTGTTTTGTGCGTTAATTGTTGCGCGTCATCAGGTGTCCTCATGTTTAGCCTGCCGCGGCCATTGGTTGGAGTAGTCGCAACAACTTGTCAAAAGAAAGTTGCTCTTTTTAGGTTTTATTGGATTATTTATAAATAGATGAGTTTTATTGATGATAGTTTTGTAGTTTAGTCTAGTTTTTGTGCATCAGGCGGCTGAAGCCATTGGCTTGGGAGTACCGCCGCAGTTTGTGTTTAAGACAGTTTGTCTTCCTCACAGCTGACGGTATGGAGGTACATAAATACCCACCGCTAGTATGTACGGAAGACTAGGTTAAGTTAGTTAGGTTTAATAGGCAGTTAGTGGGGGATATTGCTCCTGTCAATTGTGTATGGCCAGGGTTTATGAAGTGAATGTCATCAAGTTGATGCTTTGGAATGAAGCTGGGTGGCATAGGTGCAGTTCAGCGTTTGGATTTTTTGTAATATTTTAAAGAAAAATGGAGACACACCAATTAACACAATGTGGTGATGTGGATGGAAAGAAAAGACAGCCGAAATCGACTGCTAAGGCTTTGGAGAATCAGATTGAAAGGCTGCAAACAGAACGTCACGTTAATAAAATTAAAAAGGTCATAAAGATTATTAAAGAGTTAAAGCAATCTGAGGATAATGTTTCCACTGTTCAGGCTCAGTTTGAGAATTTGTCTGTGTTGCTTAATGAGGCGACTCATCTGCATGAAACCTTGCTTCCTTTGCTTCCTCACAAAGAGCAAGAAAAACAAACTGCTTGGTTCATAAGTGTGCGAGCACATAATACTGAGTTTATGGAAGAAATAAAGAAATGGCTTCATGATGCAAAGGGAAACCCTCAGAGCAAAACTCAGGTGTCTGAGCTTGATTTGCCACATTTAAATCCACCTGGTGTTGATTCCTCTGATGTATTACCTGCTGGAAATGGTTCTGGTGCTTCTAAGATCGCTGGGAATGTTAGTAAAGGTGCTGCGATAGATGATGTTAATCCAACTGATAGCATCTCTAATGTTGGAAACAAAAGTAGGAAAAGCAGATCATCACTCAGTGGCTCAATGGTTTCATCTGCCTTGTCAGCACGCATAACAGCAGAGGCTGACATGGCTGCCCTTCTTCTTCGTCAGAGGTTGTTGAAAGAAAAGCATGCTTTGGAAGAACAAGAAATACAGCTTAAGAAAAGAAAGGAGCTGCTTGATTTGGAAACTGAAATAGCAGCCTCAGCAGCAAAGGTGAATGTTTTAAAAACTTCTGAAAGGTCCCGAGTCTCAAGTGCTGTTAAGGTTAAATCTGATGGAATGAATTCGTATTTAGAACGAGAGCAGGGGCGTTTAGCTGTTTTAAATCCTAATGCTCCGACGTTCAAACCTGTGTTACCAGAACAACCATATCAGGGTGTGGACGCTAGTGATCATCAAGCACAGGTATTAGATGTAAGGACCAATGTTAAAAATACTTTTCAACCCAAGGTCGTTTCATTGGAAAAGTCAGAGACGAAGTTACATCAAGTACTTCCAGGTGCAGTTTCAACTACTCAGATGATGTCGCAGTCTCACGCACAATCAAAACCTCTCACACATACAGTGCAAGGTGGTGAGGGTCATGATCATTTAGTCACAGTATTGAAGAAACAAAATGAAATTACAACTTTATTAGCTGAGCAGCAGTCTCTGTTTTTGTTACCAAGACGTGACATTCAGTTATTTGATGGCGATCCTTTGGAATATCAAACATTTATGAGAGCTTTTGAGCACATGGTGGAGAGTCAAGCTCACAGTGCTAAGGATTGTTTATATTTTCTCGAGCAATACACTAGAGGCCATCCAAGAGAAATGGTCAGAAGCTGTCAGTATATGCCTGCTGAGTATGGATATGCTAAAGCTAAATCTTTGCTCCAAGAGAACTTTGGCAATTCACTGAAAATTGCTGCTGCCTACATTGAAAGGGTCAGTAAATGGCCATCTATAAAATCTGATGATGTGAAGGCTTTGCAGGAATATGGGTTTTTATTAAGGCAATGTTGCAATGCAATGGGAGACGTTGAGTCCTTGCATGAGTTGGATGTCTCTGCTAATATGCAAGCAGTTATAAAAAAGTTGCCTTACAAGCTCAGGGATAAATGGAGAAATGTTGCCTGCGATCTGCAGGAGAGATTTCAACGTAAAGTGTCTTTTTGCGATGTCGTTGAGTTTGTTGAAAGGCAAGTTAAGATTGCAAGTGATCCATTGTTTGGAGATATACAGGATCCTCCGACAGCCACCAGAAAAGATGCGAGGAATAGTAAGTCTCAGTTTTACCCTAAGGCTAAGCGGAGTAGTTTTGCTACTACAGTGGCCAAGGTGGAAGGGAAGATTGAGCCAGCATTGAGGCGAGAAAATGGTTCAGTTGTGACCAAGGCCTGCTTGTTTTGTGGAGCAGGGCATATGTTCGAGTTGTGTCCTTCATTTGAAAGAAAGTTACACTGTGAAAGATTCTCTTTTTTGAAAGAGAATGGCGTGTGTTATGGTTGTCTGCGCATTGGGCACAGAAGCAGAGACTGTAGGAAACGTCTCTTGTCTAAAGTTTGTAATCAGAAACACCCCACACTCTTACATATTCACTCCAAGCGGAGGGAAAGTGTCGCAGTGCAAACTATAGAGGGATACACCAAAATAACATGGGAATGGTTGGTGATATTAAAGTCCTGTTTGTGGCACATTAGTATATGTGAGGGGGCAAACTCCTCAAGATGGGTGGTGACCATGGTGACCATTTAGAAGTCGGCCATCTTGGATACAACTTTTGTTTTTTCAATAGGAAGAGGGCCATGTGACACATCAAACTTATTGGTAATGTCACAAGAAAAACAATGGTGTGCTTGGTTTCAAGCAAGAAATTCAGAATGCTGAAGACAAATAATGAGCTGCAACAAGTTAAAGATGATTATTTTCGTGTAAAGTGGGGAGCAAATTTTCCACCAGTAATGTTTTTAATTGTGACGGATACTCTGGCTCAGCATGCAAAAAGTTCTGAGACGCTGAGGCAACCATTCTCCGGTTCATAGAATATTTTCTGTAAATCAAAACAACAACAATAAGAAAAAGAACAGCAGAAACTACCAGACCCACTCTCAGTCCAACAGATCCATCCTGTGTCTCCTCCTGTCTGACCTGCAGGTGAGAAACAGGTGTGAGGTGTCAGCTGTCAGGTAGGTGATGAGTGACGAACAGAACAGAATCCATTTCCTCTTCAAACTGCTGTCAGACATTATCTACTGCACTCTGATCACATCACTCAGACCAGCTGCTTTCTACAAAGTCTCATCAACAACATCTTTAGAAACAAACATCAACAACCAGGGCCCTATTTCAGGAAGCCGGTTTAGTGGAAAAACTGAGTAAGTATACCCTGAGTTAACGAAAACTCTGGGTTTTCGGTTTCACAAAGCGAGTTCAGCTGCAGCCTGAGTGAGTCACTATGACGACACACGCCGTGAAGCTAACCTGCCCCCTAGCAGGTTTACTACAACTAACCCTGACTGTCTCCGCCCCTTTGTCGGAAACCTGACAGTAGGAAGTGTCAGACATGGCGTGTCCCTTCCGTGAAGAGCCAGTAGATCGTGAAGCCCAAATTCTCCGCAGAGCTCTCCGCCGGGAGAGAGTGATCAGAGCGCGTTTGGAAATTTTATCATTTCCTGATGATTTTCTGTGCGAACGTTACCGTTTCCCAGCACAATCTATAAGTTATTTGAATAACATCCTCAGGCCATATATTACGCATGTGACACATCGCGGACATGCTCTCAGTTCTGTACATATTATTTGTATTGCACTTTGGTTTCTTGCAAACGGGAGCTTTCTGTATAATATTGGTGACGCTGAGCACGTTTCCAAGGCTACCGTCTGTCGGGCAGTCAGGAATGTTACAGTTGCACTGAAACGTCTCCTGCACTCGTCTGTGGTGTTCCCCGGTCATAGACCCACAAGATTCATCAAAGAGGGATGCCACAAAATTGCAGGTATCAGGATGAACAAAACTTAATTCATGATGTGGTGATACTTGAACTACTACTTAAATTTTACATTTATTTTCAGGGTTCCCAGGCATGATTGGCTGTATAGATGGCACTCACATTCCAATCATTGCTCCTCCAGTAAATGAAGGAGACTATGTGAACAGGAAGTCTTTCCACAGCATTAATGTACAGGTACATAGTTCCCTGTAGCATTTCAAACTAACAAATTATTTCATTATAGTAATGGATGCTAATTTGTGTTCTCTGCACTGTGAAGATCATATGTGATGCTGCCAACATTATCACAAATGTGGAAGCCAAGTGGCCAGGCTCTGTCCATGACTCACAAATATTCCGTGAATGTACACTGAGCACAAAATTTGGACATGGTGAGTTGAGAATACTTTAAAATATATAAAGACCAATTGCTTCAGGGACATTTGAACTGAAGTGTATCCTTCTGTCTTAGGAGAGTTCACTGGCTACTTGCTTGGTGATGGGGGGTATCCATGTTTACCCTATTTGCTTACCCCTGACCCTGAACCGGGCCCACAGCAGCGATATAATCTGGCTAATTGCAGGACAAGAGCCAGAATTGAAATGACCATCAGAATGCTTAAGGCCCGGTTCCAGTGCCTGCAAAGACTCAGGGTCGCCCCAGGAAGGGCATGTGACATTATTGTGGCATGTGTGATTCTTCACAACATTGCCACAATTAGAGGAGAACACTGTCCTTCTGAACCAAACATCAGCAGTGATCCAAACCATGAACATCCTGACCCTCCCACAGACATACAAGATGGAAGTGCAGTCAGAGACACCATATGTCACAATCATTTCTTTTGACCCATCACCTCAACATGTTGAAAGAAGAATAAACTGATTTTTTGTTCAACTGGCTTTATTGGTCGCCTGTATTTCCTGTACACAAAGTATTAAAAGATGTAAACCTCATAAAGTGTCTCTGTTGCTTCCTCCTCTGTAACAGCTGTCAATGTTTCTTCATTATTTTCCTGTAGTAAAGAAATAAACAACATTGCTGTTCTACTGTACACTCATGTAATCTGTGGAGTATTACTCACAACTGCATGTTGGTCTGGCTCAACAGGAGGCTGCACCAGATGCAGTACACCACCACCATCAACTGATAGAATATGAGGTTTATACAGGTCACTTATAACTTACAAGGGACCAAATGGCAATTAACAAACATACCAATCACCTTACACTTCATTGTCATTATGCTCTCAAAGACAACCAAGACTGAGGGAAGGCAAAATCAGTAGGAAAATAACTTCACTACAAAATAATCCATTATGGTAAAGAGTTTATCAAATGAATGAGTAGCACTGCAAAGGTGACTGTGAAGAAAGGATGTATGCACATCATGTATTATTTTGAATTTACCCCCTATGTAGGCACTTGTGTCTTGCGGGGTTATTGACTCAGAGGATGTCCCCGCAGAGATGCCTTCGGCCACAGGGCGCCCACTGTTTTGGCTGAGGGCCAACTGCTCAGCCTCTGTGAGTGGTGGAGGACCCCCACCTGTTTTTCGGGCCTCCGCTTTTTTTCTGTTGGCTATAACGGGCCACATTTGAGCATACAGAGTAAGCAAATATGTACTTGTAATGTGCTCAGATAATTTCAATAAGTGCTTACAGAAAGAAAATTAATGTAGCCTCTAACTGCAATTGATTTACATGGGACAAACAGACCAAGCACTATGGCTTATAATACAATTACACCTCACCTGTTTGGACTATATTTTTATATTTCATTTTTACTTGCTGCCAGGAACGTTTGGGGCCTGTTGGGTTGCACCTGCGCTCACATCACGTCACAAAATAAAATGTATAAAATAACAAATAAAATAACATATAATAAAATAACGTGTTAAATGGGTGGAAATCCCTCGATCAATGTTTAAATTAACACTCACGCATTGACTCTGTCGGCTATGTTTTGCCATGCATGCTCCCTGTCTTTTGCAGCTGTGGCTGTTACTTTTTTCTGCAGAATTTGCATGTTATCAGCATATGCTGCCATCAGAATTTCGGCCTCAAGCGCTGTAAAATACATTGACCGCGCCTTCTTTCCCTCCGTCTCCATGGTGACTCGCTTAATCTGTGCTCCGCTTATCAGGGCTTTATGTATCCTCGTCCGCGCGCTTGACTTGGGGTTGTGGCAACTCCGCGTTGATTGAACTAATTGTTATCAGCCTTTCTGGAACGGAATATTCCGAGTTGGACAGTTCGGGGTTACTCAACCGTGAGTGTCGTTTTTCACTCTGAGTTTTCCAAACCGGCTTCCTGAAATAGGGCCCAGGAAGCAGCTTCACCTCTGATCACACACACACTCAACTCTACTCACTCACCTGGAGGATCAACATGCAAGTGGATGATGCTGATGGGGTCACCACTCAGATTTGCTCTTTTTCTGCGATTATTTCCTGTCTTTACACGACACTCGTATGTTCCAGTGTCATTAATCGTCACATCCTTCAGAATCAAAGACACGTCTCCATCCTTCATCTTTCTGTCCTGCAGATCCACCCGGTTCTTAAAAGATGGATGCTGGTTAAAGTGCCCGTCCCGGTACAAAAGCACATATTGAACCCCCAGGTCAGCTCTGCTCCACTCTACAGCTATGATGTTGTTGTTTGGAGCTCGACATGTCAGAGTTGAAAGGAATCTCTGTCCGTAGATAGAGCTTTCCCTCCTAAGGCGTGAGCACCAATAAGCAGAGTTCATCCTTTAACATATAACAAAATTAAAACATTCTCATGCATGATCAACGGGCAATCACGATACCGGAAGAGTACCGGGAGCAGTTTGGAAGAACAAGAAGACACAGAGACTGTTCTAGATTGCCATTCCAAACCAACTCAGAGTTTTAATTCTTGTGTAACAGTTTTTATAAACAGACAACACATTTCAGTTCAAACCCTGCCCACGGGTGGGAGGGGTCCTGACAGTTGAACTCCTTTGTTCAGCAAGGGCAATAAAAAAGCACTCACAAGATCACTACATCTTGAGTTCTGACACAAAAACCAGATGGTCTTCACATAAACATTTTGAGCAAGGTAAAGAGAGAGTGATTTGTTGGTGTTTTTTCCCCATGCTCAGCATCAACTTTCACACCATAAATCTTGAGTTGACAAGGCAAGATAAAACAACAGTTAACATAAGGAGCTTTGTTAAGTTACAGAATCTTCAATCTAATCTCGATCCATTAAACACTAAACAGAATCCTTTAGTGATATAAGTTTGCACATGGTAGAATACTGCATGTAGTTATTTGCATTAGGAAATATTTAACCATATATACCTAAGGGCACAATCAATTGTGTGTGTTCCTTAGCAGACTTGCAAGCTTGAAGTGCACTGAAGAATGCACTCAAGGAATGCACTGTCCCAGTTTAAGTACCTTGTTTACATATAGATGAACTGTTGGATTTTCCAGACCAGCAGGCCACAGGGAATTGCCCTGAGGCAAGAGGAGATGAAGTAAAGTTTAAACAAAGGGCATTTGCAGAAACAGGATCCCTCAAAACAATATTCAATACGTGCTACCAAAATACTAAAATTTCTAACATGACGTTCTGTCCAGACTCAGCTGTGATGGTTTTCTGGTCTGAAAGAGGAAACAACACAGAGCAGATATTTCTATGATATATTTCTGGAGATTTGGGGAGATTTTCATACACCTGTTAGAAAAGAGCCAATCAATCAGAAGTAGGAATTATGAGCCAATTATGGTGGTGCGTTAATGCACAGTGGACGTTTGGGACAATGTCAATTACTGGTTATTGTTGGGTCTGTGTTTCCACAAGCCCCGCTAATTCTAGAGACTTTTTCATCAAGAAAAAAACAAGACAGTTGATCGATCAATTATTTGCGAAAATGACCTCCTCCTGCTGCCTTTTATTGAGAGACAGTTCACACAAAACACGTCAGAACAAAGCCGTGTGTGTGTGTGTGTGTGTGTGTGTGTGTGTGTGTGTGTGTGCGCGCGCGCGCAGGGGAATTTCTTTCATCAGAGTTAAAACAATGTACAAATGGTAAACATAAAAAATGACAAACATTTAACAATTCACTCTAATTCACTTGCTATAAATATTTATTGTAGTATAAATGACGTTCAGAAGTTTGAACTTTTAAAAGTTAATTTAAAAGAAATAAATGCTAAATGATTGAAACGTTTCTGCAAAACTAAACACAAACGATAAAAAACTAAATGTGAAAATCGTCACTTCATCCTTCTGCATTTTTTTTCTTGAATTCATAGATTCTTTGTTTGGATGGGAGGTTGATTATTTTATATTGGTCACATTTTTTAATGGTAAAGTGGATGTATTTGAGGAATACATCCTAAAGAGATTTGTATTTGGGATAACTTGAAATGCAGCTGGGGTAGACTTCATCTCCCTGTGAACCTGAGCTGGACGTGCAGAATCCAAATGAAGAGGGGACTTGAAATATCTCTTCAGTAATTTATGTGATGCTGAATATGAGGAGTACCTGAGCCACCGTTAGTTTCTGTTGTACAGATGTGATTATAAAAGCTGTTGTTCTGCTCTGTGTTCCCTCTGGACTCCTGTTAAATCATCAAACAACACACAGCTCACCCTCCTGAGCTTTGCTCCAAGCAACCGACAGTGGATTCTAGAGGGATCACTGATCCTCCTCCTTAACCACAGCACACTTTATGAAAGCAGTCTTAAATGTCTGTTTGATAAGCTTTTATCAATCAGGGACAATCAGACTCATTGGTTCTGTGTTCACTTTTAAATCACAAAGATTAAACAAAATTGAAGCTCTTTACTGTTATTGTTAACCTGTTATTGTGTGCCTGGGAATCAAAGATATGATCTGGCTCTAATTGGCTGCTATCGGCCTTTGGCTGTCATTAGAGGCACCAAAATGAAGCTGCTGTTACAGATTTCAGCTGTTACACTTCTTCCTGTGATCTGTCACTAAGTCAGTTTAACTAACTTTTGCAGGATGTCACAGGTTGTTTTTAAGTGTTTCAAAAATACTTTCTTTTTCTTTTTGTTCTCTCATTTTTAAAACTTGTATGGGAGGATTTTGAAATCCAAAAATCACATATTGTGGTAATGCAGAGTTAGAGGTAGAGGACTGGCTGAGGTGACCTAATCCTCTGCTTCTAAATTCAGACAAAACTGAGGTTATTGTAGTCTGTGCTAAAACTCAGATACCTACTTTTTATGGCATTAACTTGCCATGAAGTAAACGAGTATGGAGGTGCAATCACATTTCCGGTCCTGCATACAGTTGTGGTCAAAAGTTTACATACACTTGTAAACAATATAACATAATGGCTCTACCGAGTGTCCCATTATTTCTAAAACTCTGATTTTTCTCTGATAGAGCGATTGGAACAAATACTACTTTGTCACAAAAAACATTCATGAAGTTTGGTTCTTTAATGACTTTATTATGGGTTAACAGAAAAAAGTGATCACATCTGCTGGGTCAAAAATATACATACAGCAACATGAATTAGCAATTTTGGTGACTTAGAAAGTTGTCAGTGAACTGAGCTTCATAGCATGGCCTCTTAACTGCTTGTGAGTGATTATGAGCGACGACAGCTGGTGACTTCTCTCAGGCCAGTTAAATAGGGCTCATTGGATACAAACGCCCACAAACGCCACAATGGGAAAGTCAAAGGAGCTCAGCATGGATCTGAAAAAGCGAATTATTGACTTGAACAAGTCAGGAAAGTCACTTGGGGCCATTTCAAAGCAGCTGCATGTCCCAAGAGCAACAGTGCAAACAATTGTTTGTAAGTATAAAGTGCATGGCACTGTTTCGTCACTGCCAAGATCAGGAAGAAAACGCAAGCTATCACCTGCTGCTGAGAGAAAATTGGTCAGGAGGGTGAAGAGTCAACCAAGAATCACCAAAAAGCAGATCTGCCAAGAATTTGAAGCTGCTGGAACACAGGTGTCATTGTCCACAGTCAAACGTGTTTTGCATCTCCATGGACTGAGAGGCTGCCGTGCAAGAAGGAAGCCCCTGCTCCAAAAGCGGCACCTTAAGGCTCGACTGAAGTTTGCTGCTGATCACATGGACAAAGATAAGACCTTCTGGAGGAAAGTTCTGTGGTCAGACTAAACAAAAATCGAGCTTTTTGGCCACAATGCCCAGCGATATGTTTGGAGGAGAAAAGGTGAGGCCTTTAACCCCAAGAACACCATGCCTACAATCAAGCATGGTGGTGGGAGTATTATGCTGTGGGGCTGTTTTGCTGCCAATGGAACTGGTGCTTTACAGAGAGTAAATGGGATAATGAAGAAGGAGGATTACCTTCACATTCTTCAACATAACCTAAAATCATCAGCACACAGGTTGGGTCTTGGGCGCAGTTGGGTGTTCCAACAGGACAATGACCCCAAACACACATCAAAAGTGGTAAAGGAATGGCTAAGTCAGGCTGGCCTTCCCAAAGTCCTGACTTAAACCCCATTGAAAACATGTGGACAATGCTGAAGAAACAAGTCCATGTCAGAAAGCCATCAAATTTAACTGAACTGCACCAATTCTGTCAAGAGGAGTGGTCAAAGATTCAACCAGAAGCTTGCCAGAAGCTTGTGGATGGCTACCAAAAGCGCCTAATTGCAGTGAAAATGGCTAAGGGACATGTAACCAAATATTAGCACTGCTGTATGTATATTTCTGACCCAGCAGATGTGATCACTTTTTTCTGTTAACCCATAATAAAGTCATTAAAGAACCAAACTTCATGAATGTTTTTTGTGACAAAGTAGTATTTGTTCCAATCACTCTATCAGAGAAAAATCAGAGTTTTAGAAATAACGGGACACTCGGTAGAGCCATTATATTATATTCTTTACAAGTGTATGTAAACTTTTGACCACAACTGTATGCAATGACAGTTCCTCCAATAAATAACAGTAACAAACAAGGCAAATTGCCATATTCAATAAAACAAAATATCACAAATTAGCTCTTATATATAAATGTCCCAACATATGTCACACAAAACTGTAGTATAAATACACTTTAAATGGAGCTGTCCCTGTTACTCACAGTTGTTTTCTCAGTAGAGGATGTCCAGATTTTAACAGTGTACAACTACTGCAGTGTGAACTTCTGCTTTTAAATGGAGGGATTGAAAAAGAAGGAATCAGAAGAGCCGCATGTCTCCTCCTCTGCTCACATCTCTGCTCGGAGGATCTAGGACATCAGGACTAGGGCTGTTCGATATAACGATATATATCGGACGATGATATAAAAACATCTATCGTTTCATTTTACGCTATCGTTTGTTTCGTGGTGTCGTAAAATAAACTCTTTACGGAAATATTTTTTCATCGTTTTGACGGTCACTGTAGTGGCTATATTAATTTCATAAAGTTCTCTCTTTCTTTTTTATTTTATATAACCACACTACAGACAGACAAGCACCTGTTTTTATGCGTTGTGGTTAGCAACAATGACAGTAACACCATTGCGTGTCCGCTTGTTTATGTTCCACATAAACCTTTCACAATAAAGCTCAAGATCCTGTTGAGACTTCTCAAAATAAACTGAATCACGTGAAAGAGCAGATTATTTACGGATGAGAAGTAAAAAAGAGCCGCCAGGTGCTAAAAAATAAACCTTAGACTCAAACGTTAGAACAGGCTTTTCCCCGCAGCACGCCGTGTAATAAATACTCACAAAGAAAATGGCGGCTGTTACAACTTATGTCTAAAAATGTATAGTTTCATACATCTGTTAAAACACTCGACTCCAGCTACATGACGCGCAGCTGGAAACACTTCCTGCAAGTCGAGCTGCCCAAGATTCACAGAATTTACAAAAATGTTATATTTTTGTGATTTATATCGTTATCGGACGATAGAATTCTTATATCGGGATATGAGATTTTGGTCATATCGCACAGCCCTAATCAGGACAGGGTATTACTTGAGTTAGACACATGCAATTGATGCATTTCAGCAAATAAAATTCACAACTAAAGAAATACTGACTGAGAATTAAACATCTGTATATTAAAACCTGGTTTTGTTTCAGTGGATCTTCTGCCTGTGTATTAATGCTTTGGAGATAAAACAACAATTTCCTGATGCGGACAAAAAGTGGAACAGGACTGTGGTTATCTTTCATGAATGCTGCAGAAACAAGTCGACTCCTAAAAATGGACTATGTCCACATGTTTCTGTTTCCAGTCTATCCCTGGAGAGTGACCCAGTTGTTCATTAACATGAACTCATGTTTACTGCTTCTTTGTAACAAAAATTATTATTTTTACAATGAAAATACAGAAAAAGAAAATACACAGTACGCCACAGCAGATCATCTGCCTCCATCTCACCCCGTCTCTAGCATCCTCCTCTACCGTGCCAACTCTGATTTGTCTATTTTTGTTGCTGAAAAGTAATCCAGATACATCTGAGTTTTAAACTGCTAGTGGGATGAAAAATGAAAATAAATTTCAGTAGACAGAGAATTCTAAATATAAATTATGAATCCTGAAATAAAGTACATTCACACATGATCAAGTGCACATGTGAAAAGTTTGAAGTAAATTAGATAATTATTTTCTTCCAGTTGTCCAGTTTAAGTTAGGTGCTGGTCTGGGAACTATACAATCACAAAGCCTCAAAAACTGGGGCAGAAGTAGAAGGGGAGCAGCTGAAAGTAACTGACAGGAGAAGGTTACTGGCCTTGGTTTGTGTCTCTCGGCAGTAAAAAAAAAAAAAAAAAACTTCCATAGACACTGTTGGATTGATGTAGAATAAACAAACAGTTCTGATTTCACTTTATGTGCGTGAGGAGGAAAATAGTGGGGTACTCTTTTCGGGGCAATGAACCACAGGTGTGCTTGATGCTGATGTGGAACCGTGGAGGGGTAAAGGTGAAAGGGCCAAAAACAAAGCAAGAACAGGAGGAAAGGAAAGTGATGAAAACGATTTTTCACCACAGTGAAGACAACTCACAGTTTCAGAGAGTCTTCATGAGGTACATGTAGACTCGGCCCTGAAGCAGCAAACACACAGGAGAAAAACACAGTGGGCACATCTTGGTTTCACTTTCACTTTGAAAGGTCAGCAAACAAACAATGAATGAAGCTCAAATATAAATGTGCCAGCTTGGACACTGTTGTGGGGCACCCAGCTGATTCCAAAGGGTCCTTAATGGTTAGTACCCACATTTCTTTGGCGTGACAGGAATGACTCATTTTACCAACATGAGCTCATCACAACCGTTAACAACAGAGAAGTGAAACTGTGTGAACACCCGTCCTCTCTTTCCTCCCTCAGGCCTGTTAGGGACACAACCCTCTGTTATGCCACAGACAAACAGAGAAGCCACCATCAGTTACAAAAGGATTGTCACTATTCCTTCTCATTTTTAGATAAAGCTACAGATGACTAAAACACACACACACATTTTTTTGCTATTTTTGTAAATACAGCGAGCCCAACACTAGGAATAAGACAAGGAGCCATCAGCACAGCGTCAATGAATAAATCATTAAGATGATACTCCAAGATGAGCTGACAGTGTCAGAAGGAGGATCCAAAATCATGTAATCTATCACTGACACACAGACAGAGGATGAAACATGAAGAAATCTTACTAGTGTCTAGAAAAAGGCCATTCCTAAAAGACAGCACAGAGGCCCTGAGCACCAGATCTATAGAAGCCAACACGACCCTGCAGGCTGTGTAAAGGTGTCACAGAGACTATCCAGCACATGAGATGCAAGCTAGGACAGCGTACAACCAAGTGGCTGGGAGATGGATCCCCAAAAATCCATCTGGGACTGATGATGTGAAATCTTTGCTTCTTTGGTGAATCTTACATGTGGAATCAACCTGAATACACAATCACTGCTTTGTGAAACAATTACATTTCACTGTGAAAACTTCACAATGAATAACAAACACAACCATCCTGATCTTCACTCAGTGCAGTTACATTGCTCTGACATTTTCTCAGAAGCAGCTCGAATTCCTGTAAAATCCCCGAGAGAAGTGACATCATCTAAACTGTATGTCACAAGCTTAATGTTTTGCAGTTTTTATTAGTAAAGCATGTTTCTCACTATGAGCAGATTTGTCTTTGTGGTTTTGTGGTTCACTGTGGGTTAATAAAAGACTGTTTAATTGTATCTCTTAGTCTGCACCTGAGTCCTTCTCGATTGCCTTGACTCTTAGCCAGTTTGAATCTACTTTAGCATCTATATTTTAAATAATTTGGAGTTCACGTTCCACTCACTGTGAGAGATGTTGACATAAACGTGGAGCAACAAGCAGCTCAAACAATAATGCACATTATTAGCAGTAATTTTAATATAGGAGACACTAACAGTATCTCCCATATTATACATGACACATGCTGCTGCTTTGTGAAAACTTGTTTATGTGGGAAATGCACATGATTAATAACATGCCACCCTGAAAACAAGGGTCAGGAAAGGTTGCATGGTTTTAGTTAAGAAGCAGTTTTAAGAAGTTTCCAACAGGGGACAGCAGATCATCTCTTTAGTTCCAACACTGAGAGAGATTCACTATTTAAGTTCTGTGTAGAGCAGGGGTCCCCAATCCCAGTCCACGAGGGCCGGTGTCCCTGCAGGTTCTAGATCTCACCCTGGGTCAACACACCTGAAACACACACACACGTTCTTACAGAAGTTCACACATATACATACAATGCCTTGTCTTAGAACCAAGGGGGTGTTGCTTTGCTATGACGTGTTTTGTGTGAACTGTCTCTCAGTAAAAAGGCAGCAGGAGGAGGTCGTCATCGAGGTCATTTTCGTGGTGGACACAGGCCTCCCTTGCGCAAGTGATCAATCGATCGACTGTCTTGTTTGCTTCATGATGAATACGTCTCTAGAATTAGCGGGGCTTGTGGAAGCACAGACCCAACACCATCCTCTTGTTCTCCTGCCTGTGTATTTTAGTACTCAGCTATCCCGCTGCTTCCCTGTGTCAAGTCTGCTTATGTCTCATGCTTCCTGTTTTATTTCATAGTCTTTGTCCTACAACAGTCTGTCTAGTTGTTTCTCCTTATTATGTCTGACTAGTTCCAGCTGTGTTTCCTCCTTTTCGCCATCCTCTTGTTCTTCTGCCTGTGTATTTTAGTACTCAGCTATCCCCTGCTTGTTGTCACATTGTAGTTCTGTTTGCAGTTTAGTTTTCTAGTTTCCCAGTTTTCTGGTTAGTGCTTAGAGTTTATAGTTTTGTTTCCCTGCATTCATGTTCAAGCTTGCCAGCAAATAAAGCTGCTGCTGCCCTGAAATTAACTTCTGCCGTCTGAGAGTCCTGCATTTCGGTCCAATCCAGCCTGCCACACAGCACGCACCATGACAATAAATTACTAAAACATGACAAAAAAAACATTAAGAAAATAAATAAATATGGTGCTGTGCATTACATTGTTCAAAAATTCATGACAGCTACTTCAATTAATGTAAAAATATAAAATAATATCTAGCCATATTGTTCTGCTTATGTATCTAAAATTGGATTGTGGGGCAGCAGCCAAAGCAGGGAGGCCCAGGGAGACCTCCCTCTTGTCATTTCCTTCACCTTTTCCAAGGAAAACATCGAGTTGTTCGTAGGCCAGCCGAAGAATATGCTGGGAGAAGCTTTTTGATGTGGAGGAGCGGCTATACTCTCAATCCCTCCTGAATGACTGGACTCATCATACTGCAAAAGGAGACCCCATCCACCTTTCGGGGAAAGCTAATTTCTGCTGCTTGTATCGTGATTTCTTTAATAATAATGTTAACAAAAGGATCAGCCCTAGATTAACATATTTATGGCAACAACGGTGCTCCATTTGGTGGATGGCTGCATAACATTTGAATGTAATAATTTACCAGCACTGGGAATTAATTAAAAATTAACAAAGGCAATGATTAGTTGACTAAGACACAGTGGAACCTAATGAGTAACTTTGTGAGGAAGACTCCTCATTTACATAGCAAACTGTAATCTCTCAGACAAATAAAATTGTAACCATCGCAGTCCATTTCCTTTATTTCTAATTGTGCTTTTTAAAGCTTTTGTAGTAAATGTAGTAATGTCTGTGAAGGTTCTTAGTAAATAATGTCATGAAATATATTGAATCCTGTATTGAGATTTAGCTGGATAATCGCTGTAAGTAGGGGAGACCGGGGAAAGTTGTAACGTGGGTCAGTTGTAACACTTCTAATTTCTCCAATCAGGGCTAAGTTTCAAATGATATGACTCATCCTGTGCATGCCCAACTCAGTTCTGCTATCACATGTGAAAAATCAGCACATTTTGTCAAACGCAGACAATTTAACATGAAAAAAAGTAATTTGTATAACAAAAAGTAAGTTTTTCTACTATATTTAAATTTCTAATAGCATTATCTGCTTTGCAGTTAAACTCATCAAACTTAAATTATGTTATTTGTATGTCTATGGGGATATATTCTGTGTAGGTCTTTAGTGCTAATGTTTTAGCCGTTGGCTGTAATGTTAGCTAGTTCATGGCTATAGGAGTCTGGGTCAGTTGTAACAGCAACAGTCTGGGTTAGTTGTAACAATAATGCAGATGTTACAACTTACCACACTATTACTTTAACTTATATTAAACAAGTTGGGGCAACGACATCAGCAGAGAGAGGTTCACTGGTTGCTTTTGTATATGCGGTTAATGCCATTGGCAACACAATTCCTCCACTGTTTGTGTTCCCACACATGCATTATGCAGACCACTGTGTCAGAGATGGACCAGTAGGAAGTACTGGTAGTGGAAATAAATCAGGATGGGTGCAAGAAACAGATTTCCTCATCTTTCTGAAGCACTTTGCAAACCACACCAAGGTAAGCCATGATAAAAAGTAATGGAATTGCGATGCTGGTGCACAACTACATTTTTTCAGCTTCATTGTTATGTTCAAAGTTGGTGCAAGAGTTGTAGGTTATAATGCCCACTGAGCCAATGAGGCCAAACTCAAGGAAGACCAACCAAAATTAATGAAATATTCAGTTGCAGAAAATTCCATAATTTGTCTTTTTTTTGGGGGGGGGGGGGGGGGGGGGGGGTTCAAAAGTTAGATTTCTGCATTCTGTCACACACACACATAGCTACATAAATGGCTCTAAGTGCATTCATGTGTTGAATAAACAAAGATCACATGTTAATGTTTTGTTAGTACCCTTATTTCATTGTGTTACATTTCACCCCAGGATATGTTACAACTAACCCAGACTATGGGGTTAATTGTAACATTTCACTCTTTGTGTTTGAGAGCATACCATGCAATGGGTAATTGTGCTGCAGAGAAAATAGCTGCACTATTTAATAGCCGAGACATGTAAATACTTTGCATTACATTTTGAATCCACTACCTTAAAAGAGCTTCAATTTACAGACAGAAATGTGAAAAATGTTACAACTATCCCCGGTCTCCCCTACTTACTAACCCACAGTGATGCAATAAAATACCAAATACTTTACAAGGCAGACTTAAAATTAATGTGTGTTTACCTAAAACGGTGCACTACGAGACCTTGACAGTTTAGACGGAGTGGCTTCCTCTTCAATCAGATTTTCAGCAGCTTTGAAAATTTCTTCCCATTGCTTCTTCTCTATCATTTTCTTCACTTCATTAGTCAGCTTTTCTTTTGCCTTTTTCCTTAAAAACTCTTTCCGCACCATCCCCTCTTCCTCTAAAATCAGTTTGTAATAGCATTTTCTTCTGTCAAAACGATTTGATATTTTACAGCATTTCCTCCAATTAATTAATGTCATCAGGGATGCTGCAAAAATGACAAGCAGGAGAGAAAAGTATCCATATCTCTGGAAAAAAACAACAACATGTTATTACTGTGTCACAGGTTAAAACACATGATGTACACAAAGCAAAAAAAGACACTTGCCTTGGACTCATTGTTCAGTTCAGTGATGAGTAGTTTCTCCTCAGCAGTGAGCTTACCGGTACTCTTGCAGGGCAACTGTGCCTGTCCTTCAGAGAGATGGTTCGCACAGCAGACATACCAGTCTCCAATGAAAAATACGTACACAACCCAAAGCACGCTAACCAAAATTGCCTTTAAAAAGTGACGGAGAAAAGAACTGTAAAATCTGTGGCATTTAGAGCGACATGTACCATCACATGTGTATTTAAAAACTCTCTGAAAGGAACTGTTTGTCCACAGCATCAAGAGAAATATCATTAGAGCAGGCAGACCCATGTAAATTTTGCAGTCAAACGTTTGTGACTTGCAAGTGCATTCAAATCTCCTGTTCAACAAATTGGTGATGGCAAAAGTCACAATGATGGCAACGTAGACACGCTGTTTGCTAGAAGCAACACTTGCGATTAAACTCTCCATCTCTAATCTCATCTGCTGAGATCCTGCTTGTGCCCTCAGAAAATATACAGGACCAACCGGAAACCACATACTTCCTGTCTTGAGTGTCTGTGCAAATATAAAACTGCAAGCATCCTCATTTTAGGTTTTTTTTTTTTTTCATTTTTAAAAGAGTCAAAAGCAGTTTTTGAGTTATTCAAAATTATATTTGCCTCAGGCTGGACGCACATTGATGCTATTTTATATTATGTAAGTGACAATTTGGAAGCCACCTCTACAAATGCAACATTTATTGAGAAAAATTAGAGAGTGCTAGCTGTGAAGCAGCATTCAGCTTCATATAATTTATGGTCTTGTTGTCTGAGCAGACTGGAGCTCTATTTGTTGTTTTGTTGGTCTGTTCGCTTTCCTGTGGACAGGTGCGCTTGGGGCAGAGCTGCTAATTGAGATGTTTGCTCTGCTGTGTCTGATCTGTTTCATCACGGCAGCTTCGAGGCTGTCGGTGCAACAGTTCTGCTTCTGTGATAATGTAAAAAAGTTGTTAATAACAATTCTTGAGTTCAAAACAATCATCTGGCTAAGTCAATTATGCCCAAAATGTTGTTTGGCATCTGTGCCCTAATGCACTGGAATATAGGATTAGTGATTCGGGTTCCCACTTGTAGTTGGGAACTTGCTTGCCATCAGCAGTGTGTGAATGTGTGTGTGAATGGGTGGATGACTGAATGTAGTGTAAAGCGCTTTGGGGTCCATGGGGAATAAGCGCTATACAAATACAGGCCATTTACATTTTTTTACCATTAGTCACTAATAGGGATGGGTACCAGTGTCCGGTGCCATGATGGTACCGGTTCTGACATAAACGGTAGTAACCAGACCGAAAAGCAGCGCACATTTTGGTGCTTTATTTCGGTGCTTTTTTTTTCCTAAGCTGTGATACACTTTAGATTCTAGCCAATCATTTTACGTTTCCGAGGATAGTAGGCGGGGCCAGGTACGTACGTTCTTTTATGCAGAGCTACAGATTAAAAATGACCAAGTCGAAGCGGTCAAACTCTGGCTGTACTTCACAGCAAAATATGCAAACTCAGCAGCCTGCAACAAGTGCTTTAAGGTGATACTGTGATACTGTCAAAGGAGGTAACACCTCAAATCCGATGAAACACCTGGCGACGCAAAGCGTTTTTTTTAAAAGCCGAAAAATGCGCCGTATTTGATAGCTTGCTGCGAGACCT
This sequence comes from Mchenga conophoros, assembly GCF_057382185.1. Lineage (NCBI taxonomy): Eukaryota > Metazoa > Chordata > Actinopteri > Cichliformes > Cichlidae > Mchenga > Mchenga conophoros. The sequence continues at coordinate 41,526,703 of NC_140528.1, forward strand.
CACACCGTGCACATCTACTGCGGGTGGGTTGCCTGTTATCGGACCCGGATTTAGCAACATCCCCAAAAACCCGAAGAGGAGAGTCCTGGCCCCTAGCCCTGCCAGTGTAGCAGAAATGATGAGGATGATGATGGCAGCAGCAGCCGTTCTTCTCTGCGTGAGTAGCTTAATGTTGTTCGTGTGTAATTTACGTTGAGTAGGCTAACCACGTTATTACATTAATGCATGTAAGGTGAACTAGCAAACATTATCATAGCTACATGCGGCTGTCCTCTTGTTTGATGGCAGATACTCCCTTCACCCTGGCCAAAAAGGCTAAAATGACCAAAGAAAAAGAGGGAAACAGCTAAACATGAGAGGTTTTTGGGCAAAGTTTGTGTTTTTTCCATTGATTAAGCACTGCTTCCAGCCAAGAGTGATACCATATATGCCCCATAGCTGCAGAAAAGGCTAACATTGTTATCTTTTTACAAAAAAACAGCTGAACATGAGAGGTTTTTGGATCAATTTTGTGTTCTCCATTCTTTAAGCACCGGTTTGAGCACCGTTTAAGCACCGGCACCGTCTCAAAAGTACCGGTTTGGCACCGGTATCGGATAAAACCTAAACGATACCCATCCCTAGTCACTAAGCACACATACTAAACCACATCATTTCCCAAAATTTACAAAGAAAATATCTAACAAAGCAGTTTCTAGTGCCCAAACCTAACCAGAGTGGAACTGAAAGCAAAAACAAAAAGAAAAAAAAGGAAACTAAATAAAAAACAAAAGGTCCCAAAGGGATGTGAAATTGTAAGCAACATGTCAACTTACCACAAAATAACTGAAACAATATCTGCAACAACAGAGGACAATTTATTCAGGGTCTGATGATTTACCATCTGTGTCCAATATCTTATATGAATTTCTGGACTGGAGCACATACGTCCTTAAGAACTCCAGGACTTCATAACATACTCTCTTTCACATCAGCTTTACACGTGTAGTTTATACAGGGAGTGCAGAATTATTAGGCAAATGAGTATTTTGTCCACATCATCCTCTTCATCCATGTTGTCTTACTCCAAGCTGTATAGGCTCGAAAGCCTACTACCAATTAAGCATATTAAGTGATGTGCATCTCTATAATTAGAAGGGGTGTGGTCTAATGACATCAACACCCTATATCAGGTGTGCATAATTATTAGGCAACTTCCTTTCCTTTGGCAAAATGGGTCAAAAGAAGGACTTGACATGCTCAGAAAAGTCAAAAATAGTGAGATATCTTGCAGAGGGATGCAGCAGTCTCCAAATTGCAAAGCTTCTGAAGCGTGATCATCGAACAATCAAGCGTTAGATTCAAAATAGTCAACAGGGTCGCAAGAAGCGTGTGGAAAAACCAAGGCGCAAAATAACTGCCCATGAACTGAGAAAAGTCAAGCGTGCAGCTGCCAAGATGCCACTTGCCACCAGTTTGGCCATATTTCAGAGCTGCAACATCACTGGAGTGCCCAAAAGCACAAGGTGTGCAATACTCAGAGACATGGCCAAGGTAAGAAAGGCTGAAAGACGACCACCACTGAACAAGACACACAAGCTGAAACGTCAAGACTGGGCCAAGAAATATCTCAAGACTGATTTTTCTAAGGTTTTATGGACTGATGAAATGAGAGTGAGTCTTGATGGGCCAGATGGATGGGCCCGTGGCTGGATTGGTAAAGGGCAGAGAGCTCCAGTCCGACTCAGACGCCAGGAAGGTGGAGGTGGAGTACTGGTTTGGGCTGGTATCATCAAAGATGAGCTTCTGGGGCCTTTTCGGGTTGAGGATGGAGTCAAGCTCAACTCCCAGTCCTACTGCCAGTTTCTGGAAGACACCTTCTTCAAGCAGTGGTACAGGAAGAAGTCTGCATCCTTCAAGAAAAACATGATTTTCATGCAGGACAATGCTCCATCACACGCGTCCAAGTACTCCACAGCGTGGCTGGCAAGAAAGGGTATAAAAGAAGAAAAACTAATGACATGGCCTCCTTGTTCACCTGATCTGAACCCTATTGAGAACCTGTGGTCCATCATCAAATGTGAGATTTACAAGGAGGGAAAACAGTACACCTCTCTGAACAGTGTCTGGGAGGCTGTGGTTGCTGCTGCATGCAATGTTGATGGTGAACAGATCAAAACACTGACAGAATCCATGGATGGCAGGCTTTTGAGTGTCCTTGCAAAGAAAGGTGGCTATATTGGTCGCTGATTTGTTTTTGTTTTGTTTTTGAATGTCAAAAATGTATATTTGTGAATGTGGAGATGTTATATTGGTTTCACTGGTATAATTATAAATAATAATAATTGAAATGGGTATATATATTTGTTTTTTGTTAAGATGCCTAATAATTATGCACAGTAATAGTCACCTGCACACACAGATATCCCCCTAAAATAGCTAAAACTAAAAACAAACTAAAAACTACTTCCAAAAACATTCAGCTTTGATATTAATGAGTTTTTTGGGTTCATTGAGAACATGGTTGTTGTTCAATAATAAAATTATTCCTCAAAAATACAACTTGCCTAATAATTCTGCACTCCCTGTAAAGGAAACTTAGCTATATGTTTGTGTAGCGCAAAAGTACTTCACTCAAGTTCAAATCCTCAACACACTTCTCAATCAGTTGTTGAAACGTACTTGCATTCGTAACACCCTGAGGCATGCGATTAAATTCGTAAAACCCCAGAGGTCACACAAAAGCATTTTTAGCTTTATCTTCCTCGGCCATCTCAACCTGATTATAGCCTGATTTGAGGTCCATGACCGAGAACCACCTGGCACCACTAAGGGCCACGAAGGTCTCCTCAATGTTTGGGAAGGCATAAGCATCCCTAATGGTCCATGCGTTCAAGTTCCGGTAATCAACACACACTTCTTCAGTTCTAAGGTCAAATGGTGGAGAGTCCCAGATTTAAACCTAGTGGGAGTATCCCCCCAAAGAGGGACAAAAGGACCCCCTGATAATCCTCTAATCACCTGAGCCAAGGTGTGAAAAAGGGTGTGGGTCCCATGTGGGTCCCAATCAGCCAGGGTTTCGGGTGAGCTCATTGTGAAAGGCCCCCACCCTATCATGTGATTTCCTGAGGTCAGATGGCCCAGGATGTGAGTGGGCGTTAAGGCGTCTGGGAAGGGATCTCAAAACTGGATTATAGATGGCAGAGAGTTGGTGTCGTAAACCCCCGCCTCTGTTCAAAGATGGTCGCTCACAGTGGACATAGATGGCTTCTTTCACTCCTCTTTAAAACCATCTGTCCTCTTTGTCCAAAATGTGAACATTGGCATCCTCGAAAGAGTGTCTTTTATCCTTTAGATGCAGATGGACTGCTGAGTCTTGTCCTGTGGAGGTGGCTCTTCTGTGTTGTGCCATGTGCTTGTGAAGTGGCTGTTTGGTCTCTCCAATGTAGAGGTCTGGGCATTCCTCGCTGCACTGTACAGCATACACCACATTATTAAGTCTGTGTTTTGGCGTTTTGTCTTTCGGGTGAACCAGTTTGTCTGAGTGTGTTGCTGGGTCTGAAATGCATCGGGATGTCATGCTTGGAGAAAACTATCCTGAGTTTCTCTGATACACCGGCTACATAGGGGTTGACAATGTTGTTGCGTCTGTCCTTCTTATCCTCCCTCGCTGGTGTCTGGTCTTCTTTTCTGTGCCTCTTTGCTGACTTTAAGAACGCCCAATTAGGATAGCCGCATGTTTTGAGTGCTTCCTTTACATGTGTGTGTTCCTTCTGGGAGTGATGGGAGTCAAAGAGGAGGTACTGGTCCGTGTGTGTGGGCTTCTGGTAAACTTCGATGTTGAGGTTGCCATTCTCTTCAATGTGCACCGCGCAGCCCAGGAAAGGCAAACAGTTGTCCTTTGTGTCTTCCCTGGTGAACTTGATGTTTTTATCCACAGCGTTAATGTGCGCAGTGAAGGATTCCACTTCTTGTGTCTTGATTTTGACCCAGGTGTCGTCCACATATCTGTACCAGTGGCTGGGTACTTAATAACTTAATAACTTTAGCTAAAGTGAATAGTTAGTCTAATTCATTAGTGCAGCATCACTGGATCACCTCTACATGCGCACGCGGACACACACACACACACACACACACATATATATATATATATATATATATATATATATATATATATATATATATATATATGTATATGTATATATATATATGTGTATATATATATATGTATATATATGTATATATATATATATATATATATATATGTATATATATATGTATATGTATATGTATATATATATATATATGTATATATATATATATATATATGTATATATATATATATATATATGTATATATATATATATATGTATATGTATGTATATATATGTATATGTATGTATATATATATATGTATATGTATGTATATATATATATGTATATGTATGTATATATATGTATATGTATGTATATATATATGTATATGTATATATATATATATATGTATATGTATATATATATATATGTATATGTATATATATATGTATGTAATGGCTAACCGAAGGTCGGACGGTCCTGATCCCCAAGGACCCCAAGAAGGGACCGGTCCCCTCCAACTACCGACCAATAACCTGCCTCAGTACTACATGGAAGCTCCTGTCAGGCATCATATCGGCTAAGATGAACAGGCACATGGGTCAATACATGAGTGGGACACAGAAAGGAATTGGCAAGAATACCAGAGGCGCAAAACACCAGCTACTGGTAGACAGAACAGTCAGCCGAGACTGCAAGACCAGACTGACCAACCTGTGCACTGCCTGGATTGATTACAAGAAGGCCTATGACTCAATGCCCCACAGCTGGATACTGGAATGCCTAGAATTGTACAAGATCAATGGGACCCTAAGAGCCTTCATCAGGAACTCAATGGGGATGTGGCGTACAACACTAGAGGCCAACTCCAAGCCCATAGCACAAGTCACCATCAGGTGCGGGATCTACCAAGGAGATGCTCTGTCCCCACTGCTGTTCTGTATAGGCCTGAACCCCCTCAGTGAGATCATTAACAAGACTGGCTACGGATACCGACTACGGAACGGAGCAGTTGTCAGCCACCTCCTGTACATGGATGACATCAAGCTGTATGCCAAGAGTGAACGAAACATCGATTCACTGATCCACACTACCAGGCTATACAGCAATGACATTGGAATGTCGTTCGGACTGGAGAAGTGTAGTCGGATGGTAACAAAGAGAGGGAAGGTAGTCAGAACTGAGGGGATTGAACTACCAGAAGGCAACATTGCAGACATAGAGGACAGTTACAAGTACCTGGGGATCCCGCAGGCAAATGGGAACCATGAAGAGGCCGCTAGAAAGGCTGCAACCACCAAGTACCTGCAGAGGGTCAGGCAAGTCCTGAGGAGTCAGCTGAATGGTAAGAACAAGATCCGGGCCATCAACACGTACGCCCTGCCCGTGATCAGGTACCCTGCTGGGGTAATAGGCTGGCCAAAGGAGGAGATAGAAGCCACTGACATAAAGACAAGAAAGCTCCTTACCATGCATGGAGGGTTTCACCCCAAGTCCAGCACCCTGAGGCTGTACGCTAAGCGGAAGGAAGGGGGCCGGGGACTGGTGAGTGTCAGCACCACAGTCCAGGATGAGACAACGAACATCCAAGAATACATTGGGAAGATGGCCCCAACTGACCAAGTGCTCAGTGAATACCTCAGGCAGCAGAAACCCAAGAAAGAGGAGGGAGACGAGAAACCATCATGGAAGGACAGGCCCCTGCACGGTATGTACCACCGGCAGATAGAGGAGGTGGCTGATATCCAGAAATCCTACCAGTGGCTGGACAAAGCTGGACTGAAAGACAGCACAGAGGCACTAATCATGGCAGCACAAGAACAAGCTCTGAGTACAAGATCCATAGAGGCTTGGGTCTATCACACCAGGCAAGACCCCAGGTGCAGGCTGTGTAAAGATGCCCCAGAGACAATCCAGCACATAACAGCAGGGTGCAAGATGCTAGCAGGCAAGGCATACATGGAACGCCATAACCAAGTGGCCGGCATAGTGTACAGGAACATCTGTGCCGAGTATAACCTGGAAGTCCCGAGGTCAAAATGGGAGATGCCCCCAAGGGTGGTGGAGAATGACCGAGCTAAGATCCTGTGGGACTTCCAGATACAGACGGACAAAATGGTGGTGGCTAACCAACCGGACATAGTGGTGGTAGACAAACAGAAGAAGACGGCTGTAGTGATCGATGTAGCCGTTCCGAATGACAGCAATATCAGGAAGAAGGAACACGAGAAGCTGGAGAAATACCAAGGGCTCAGAGAAGAGCTCGAGAGGATGTGGAGGGTGAAGGTAACGGTGGTCCCCGTGGTAATCGGAGCACTAGGTGCGGTGACTCCCAAGCTAGGCGAGTGGCTCCAGCAGATCCCGGGAACAACATCGGAGATCTCTGTCCAGAAGAGCGCAGTCCTGGGAACAGCTAAGATACTGCGCAGGACCCTCAAGCTCCCAGGCCTCTGGTAGAGGACCCGAGCTTGAAGGATAAAACCGCCCGCAGGGGCGTGCTGGGTGTTTTTTTTTTATATATATGTATGTATATATATATATATGTATGTATATATGTATATATGTATGTATATATGTATATATGTATATATGTATGTGTGTATATATATATGTGTATATATATATGTGTATATATATATATGTGTATATATATATGTGTATATATGTGTGTGTATATATATATATATATATGTGTATATATATATATGTGTATATATGTATGCATGTATATACACTCAACAAAAATATAAACGCAACACCTTTGTTACTGCTCCCATTCCCCATGGGATGGACGTAGAGACCTAAAATTCATTCCAGATACACAATATAACCATCCCTCCCAAACAGTGGTCACAAATCAGTCCAAATGTGTGGTAGTGGGCACATCTGCTATATTGAGATAATCCATCCCACCTCACAGGTGTGCCACATCAGGATGCTGATCTGACATCATGAGTAGTGCACAGGTGTACCTCAGACTGCCCACAACAAAAGGCCACCCTGGAATGTGCAGTTTTTTGCGCTATTGGGGGTCTGGGGACCCAGAACCGGTCAGTATCTGGTGTGACCACCATTTGCCTCATGCAGTGCAACACATCGTCGCATGGAGTCTATCAGATTGTCAATTGTGGCCTGTGGAATGTTGGTCCACTCTACTTCAATGGCTGTGCGAGGTTGTTGGATATTCGTGGGAACTGGTACACGCTGTCGTATACGCCGGTCAAGCACATCCCGAACATGCTCAATGGGTGACATGTCCGGTGAGTATGCTGGCCATGCAAGAACTGGGACATTCTCAGCTGCCATCTGCCCTGAACAATGTGAACCATGATTCATCTGTGAAGCGCACACCTCTCCAACGTGCCAGACGCTAGGGATGGGTATCGAAAACCGGTTCTTGTTGAGAACCGGTTCCCACTGTTTCAATTCCTTGGAATCGTTTGCCATTTTTGCAAACGATTCCCTTATCGATTCCAGTCGCCCCGAATGACGTCACCACGTTGCGGAGCGTCATTTACCTGGCAGGAAACACGGCGCCTAAGCGGCTCAAACGCTCAAAAGTTTGATTATACTTTATGAGAACCGATGACAACAGGGCAACTTGCAATACTTGCAAAGTAGATATTTCATTTAAGGGAGGAAACACTACGAATATGCAAAAGCATTTGCTCACAAAACACGCGATGACACGCGTTTTTAATTCCGCTCCGGACTCGTGACTCTCAACCCAGCAGCAGCGCTAACGTTTGCACGTCCTCTCCCGTTAATGCGGCAGGTAAATAATCAACTAACAGTGCATATTATGTTAGCGCAATCTGCCTTATTACAAAACCTGCCATTACTGTACATGTAGGTGACCATGATGAGAGAGACAGACAGAGTCTGGCTGGCGCTCGCTGGCAGTTGTCGCTGCAGTCTACCGGTAGCGTCTCCTTTCAGGCCAGGATAGACGAATGTCACCGAGCAGTGTCTTAGTTTGTGGTCAAAGGCTTGCACCCATTTGCCACAGCAGATGCCCCCGATTTTTGGTAAGTGAATGTGTTTAATTGTAGGCAGGGACATTACTGGATATTCTTGTGTAATTGCCACAGAACAATTTATGTTATACTTTGTTATTGCTACAGAAGAATGTTGCAGCTTTAAGGCAGGGATGACTCCTGGAGTTGCTTTCTCACTGCATATGCTTTATTTCACAATCAGATCGATTCGATAACAAAAACATACAGCAGCTCCTCTCCTACTCCTAGCCCTTCGCTGCGGTGGAAAAAAGAACGACTTCAATCCCCTTCAAGGAACATACGTACAAAATAGTTTTCCTGATACACCAATGGGGCGTTCAATGCCATCTTGTAAATATGAGTACTCTGGCAGAGTAACAGTTCAAATGAAAAATACACCAGAACAAACAAGCAAACAAAAAAAGAAGTGTGGGGTACCTTTTGAACCAATGAACAAAGTATAACAATTTATACTTTTTAACATAACCCGACCCCGTCAATATGTGATATGTCTCACAAGAATATTTATTTTATTATTTTACATTTACAATTTTTTTTCCTGGGGACCCTGTGACACCCCATTGAAGAGCCGTAGGCTGGATCTCTCAAGATCTCACTGCTGGGTTTGTAAGGCCATGTTACTCCTAAATTTCTTCATTCATTTCTTCATATCTTGTTCAAAGAGAAGATATAAAACAAAGCTCTGAGCTAATCAACCTTAGTGTTCTCCTTTTTAAAAAAAAAAAAAAAGAATCGATAAGAGAATCGATAAAGAATCGAATCGTTAAACAGAATCGAAAATGGAATCGGAATCGTTAAAATCTTATCAATACCCATCCCTACCAGACGCCATCGAATGTGAGCATTTGCCCACACAAGTCTGTTACGGCGACGAGCTGGAGTCAGGTCAAGACCCCGATGAGGACGACGGGCATGCAGCTGAGCATCCCTGAGACGGTTTCTGACAGTTTGTGCAGAAATTGTTTGGTTGTGCAAACCAATTGTTCCAGCAGCTGTCTGGGTGGCTGGTCTCAGACGATCTTGGAGGTGAACCTGCTGGATGTGGAGGTCCTGGGCTGGTGTGGTTACACGAGGTCTGCGGTTGTGAGGCCGGTTGGATGTGCTGCCATATTCTCTGAAACGCCTGTGGAGACGGCTTATGGTTGAGAAATGAACATTCAATGCACGGGCGACAGATCTGGTTGACATTCCTGCTGTCAGCATGCCAATTGCACGCTCCCTCATTGCTTGTGGCATCTGTGGCATTTTGCTGTGAGACAAAACTGCACATTCCAGGGTGGCCTTTTGTTGTGGGCAGTCTGAGGTACACCTGTGCACTACTCGTGATGTCAGATCAGCATCCTGATGTGACATCAGAGACTGAGAGACTAAACCCACACAGGCACCTCTCTGCTGCCCTACATTTGTCTACAGACTCGACTGCATCAAAGCCTGCAGACTTTGAGTGGCACATTTCTCTGCAATGGGAATTTTACTGTGGCTTTACTTCAGCCATCTGTGGTGCGTTTGCTCTGAGCTCTGCCTACAGCACTCCTCGTAACAAACATCCTATCAAGCATCTGCAGCACCACCCATCGCTGTGGACCCTTCTTAACATTATTTATATACCAATCATAGTTATTTCATGGAATATTTTATACACATTAACAGGGATTTTGGTCTATGTTTCATATTAAAACACAGCCCGTCCATTGGTACGCCTTAATTCTCTCTAACATAAACTACATAAGTAAATTAAGAACTCTTCATTTGTCTCTTTTTGGGCTTTTTAGTTACTGTACTTTTCAGACCATAAGGCACACATAAAATCCTTTAATTTTCTCAAAAATGGACAGTGCGCCTTATGTATGAATTCTGGTCGTGCTTGCTGACTTCGAACCGATTTCACATGGTACACGGCTCTAAAAAATCTGTCAAAAGACATTTTAGTACAACTTTGATAAGCTATGAAGCTGCACCGCTTCATGGATTGTTGGCGCATTGCGGCAACTGTAGTCAGGAACCTCGTGGAGTAATACGTACTGTGCTTCAACATAATATTATTGTTTGTATAAAGGCCCCTAAATGGAAACTGTTAAGAGACATGCTGACTGTGTGGTTTCGCTTAATGTGCCTTATTTATGAAAATAGACCTGTTCATTGATATTGTGCTTTATAATCCGGTGTGCTTTGTAGTCTCAAAAATATGGCATTTTAAGTTTCTGTTTATTCATTATGAGTTACAGATTTGCTGTGTGTATTTCTTTAGTCTTAAAGGCAAATCGAACAAATAATGGTTTGGATAAGTAAGGTTTTGTGTATTCTGAGGTCTCACTTTCTTTTAGAAATTATGTTAATTGTCTTTGTAAAGCATGTTAAAGACACTAAACTATGTCTTTTATGAACCCTGTGAAAGAGTATTACATAAAAAGTGTTTGTATCTGTAATAATCAGAAAAATGTTGTGTTTATATGGTTGTTTATGTGATTTTTCTTTCATGTAAAATACAGTTTTTTTTAATTGGTATGGTACTATTTTCACAACTAAAGTGTGCATTTTCAAATCTCTCTGTCACGGAGCGCTGTGCGGCAGGCAGGAGTAGGACCCAAAATGCAGGACTCACAGGCACGAGGGAATGAACTCAAAACTCAGCTTTATTCGCTGGCAGAACAGACATATAAACTAAACCAAACTGGGAAACCATAAACTAAGAACTCACAGAGAGACACACAGGGAGATCCACACAGCAAGAGGGACGACGTCACACTGAACAGAGGGAGACGCAGACAGAAATACACAGAGGGTTAACGAGGGAAGTGGGAACACACGGGGAACACAGGTGACACTGATAATCATAACGAGACAGGGCGGGGTGAACTGAACACTGACGGGAGAGGTGAAACAGGAAGTACAGGAGGAGAGAGAGCACGAGTAGAACACCAACGTAACAGGCAGGGGAGACATGGAATAAACACGAAAGGGGACGAGGGCTCATAAATACATAGAGGGCACACAGGGGGAAGAGAGAGCACGGGGAGAACTTAGACATAATGGGCAGACACAATAACACCATGGACAGACAGAGGGAACACAGAGAAGTGGGAGCAGGCAGGCAAAGAACAGAAACCTAACAAATGGCAAAATCACAACAGAATACACACTCGGAATGAACAAAAGCATAAGGAAACACAAAACACTGAGTCCTCAGACTCAGGACCATGACAGTACCCCCCCCTCAAGGGCTGGCTCCAGACAGCCCAAACACAGAAAAACAAAACCAAACAGAAAACAACCCAGGGCGGGCGGCGGGGGCCCAGGACGGAGGGCTCGGAACAGAAAACAAAGAGCACAGAAAACACCGGAGCCCAAGAAAACAACCCAAAACACGGAGCAGTTCAGGGGGCCGACCGTGCGGAAGGCAACGGCGGAGACGCGGAAACAGTTCAGGAGGCCGACCGTGCGCAAGGCAACGGCGGCGACGCAGAAACAGATCAGGAGGCCGGCCGTGCGCAAGGCAACGGCGGCGACGCGGAAACAGTTCAGGAGGCCGGCCGTGCGCAAGGCAACGGCGGCGGCGAAGGAGACGACGGAGCAGTTCAGGAGGCCGACCGCGCGGAAGGCAGCGGCGGCGGCGAAGGAGACGACGGAGCAGTTCAGGAGGCCGACCGCGCGGAAGGCAGCGGCGGCCCTCCAGTCCCAGGCGCGCCGGCCATGGCCCGGTGGGCGCTGGACCAGACGAGGCAGCTGATGAGGATGCTGGACCAGACGAGGCAGCTGATGAGGATGCTGGACCAGACGAGGCAGCTGAAGAGGAGGCTGCGGCAGACGAAGGCTCTGAAGAGGAGGCTGCGGCAGACGAAGGCTCTGAAGAGGAGGCTGCGGCAGACGAAGGCTCTGAAGAGGAGGCTGCGGCAGACGAAGGCTCTGAAGAGGAGGCTGCGGCAGACGAAGGCTCTGAAGAGGCTGAGGCCGGGCCAGGCGAGGTTGCAGAGGCTGAGGCCGGGCCAGGCGAGGTTGCAGAGGCTGAGGCCGGGCCAGGCGAGGTTGCAGAGGCTGAGGCCGGGCCAGGCGAGGTTGCAGAGGCTGAGGCCGGGCCAGGCGAGGTTGCAGAGGCTGGGGCCGGGCCAGGCGGAGCTGCAGAAGCACAGGCAGAGGCTGGCCCAGGCGTAGCAGAAGCACAGGCGGATGTAGCCGGGCCAGGCGATGACGAGGCGGTCGCAGATGGCGGCTGGACAGGCTCCTCGGGCCCTCCAGCTGATGCGGCGTGAGGCTGAACGGGCCCCTCGGACCCTCCAGCGGAGACAGGAGGCTGAACGGGCCCCTCGGACCCTCCAGCGGAGACGGGAGGCTGAACGGGCCCCTCGGACCCTCCAGCGGAGACGGGAGGCTGAACGGGCCCCTCGGACCCTCCAGCGAAGACGGGAGGCTGAACGGGCCCCTCGGACCCTCCAGCGAAGACGGGAGGCTGAACGGGCCCCTCGGACCCTCCAGCGGAGACAGGAGGCTGAACGGGCCCCTCGGACCCTCCAGCGGAGACAGGAGGCTGAACGGGCCTCTCGGACCCTCCAGCGGAGACAGGGAGGTGCTGGCCGGGCTCACTGGAACCCCCAGCGGACGAGGTAGATGGCGGCGTGGGAGCCGCGGAGTCCTGGATGAGCTCATCCGAGCTTCCAGCAGGAGCTGAAGTAGAGCCAGAGAGGATTGGGACCCCGGGCTCAATGTTAAGCTGGCTAGAAAACCGCACTGCTACGGGGAACTGGGCCAAAGGTTCAGGTGCGAGCTGAGCTGCTGGACACACGGGGACCTGAGCTGCTGGACACACGGGGACCTGAGCTGCTAACGGTGGAGAAGTAAATGACTGCACAGGGGACTGAACTAGAGGTAGTGACGGTTGTGGTGCTGGTGGTTGAGTGGGTGACTGTGCTAAAGGAGGCTGCACTGGGGACACTGGAGACTGTTCTGGGGAAAGCAGGGCTGCAGGAGGCTGCACTGGGGACACTGGAGACTGCACTGGAGACTGCACTGGGGACACTGGAGACTGCACTGGGGACACTGGAGACTGCACTGGGGAAAGCAGAGCTGCAGGTGACTGCGCTAGAGACTGCAGTGATGGTTGTAGTGGAGGTGTGACGGGTGGAGGAGTGGCTGAAGTGGCTGCGGGTCGGGCGGCTAGTGGCTCAGCTACAGAGCATATTAACGGCAGGGCTATGGGTTGAATGACTGACTGAGTAGCAGCCTGAGTGGCTGGGTGTAGTGACGGTTGTGGTGGAAGAGAAACAGGTGGTAGTGTGGATGATGGAGCTAAGGGCGACTGAGTGGCAGACCGAACTGATGACTGAAGCGATGGTAGAGGTGAAAATGGAGCGTGTGGTGGAGTTAATGGCTGAGCTAGCGGGGACACAGGAGACTGAGCTGCGGGTGGCGGCGAGGGAGCTAACTGAGCTGCGGGTGGCGGCGAGGGAGCTAACTGAGCTGCGGGTGGCGGCGAGGGAGCTAACTGAGCTGCGGGTGGCGGCGAGGGAGCTAACTGAGCTTCTGGCAGCACAGAAGGTGAATTAGAAGGCCGAATGTCCGGCTGTGGGGTGGCGCGTCGGCGGCGTGAATGCCGTTTCTTTTTTGATGATGGCTCTGACGGGCCGAGCGGCTCCACATCCGGCCCTTCAGGCAGGTGGGTAGTAGCAGCTGGGGGATGAAGGTGGAGCTCGTTGCGGATTAAATCCTGTTCGAGTGGGTGGAGCGCACTGAGTAGCCAGGGAAGACCAGAGATTAAACGCTGTAGTTTGGTTTCCACAGCACGGCGAAATTCCTTTCCCTCATGTTCGAGCCACAGATGCAGGAGTCTTTCCACGGAGTAGATTATGTCCAGACGCAGTTCTTCTGGTGGGTTGAGTGCTGCTGGGTCCATATCTGGTGACGTCGTACTGTCACGGAGCGCTGTGCGGCAGGCAGGAGTAGGACCCAAAATGCAGGACTCACAGGCACGAGGGAATGAACTCAAAACTCAGCTTTATTCGCTGGCAGAACAGACATATAAACTAAACCAAACTGGGAAACCATAAACTAAGAACTCACAGAGAGACACACAGGGAGATCCACACAGCAAGAGGGACGACGTCACACTGAACAGAGGGAGACGCAGACAGAAATACACAGAGGGTTAACGAGGGAAGTGGGAACACACGGGGAACACAGGTGACACTGATAATCATAACGAGACAGGGCGGGGTGAACTGAACACTGACGGGAGAGGTGAAACAGGAAGTACAGGAGGAGAGAGAGCACGAGTAGAACACCAACGTAACAGGCAGGGGAGACATGGAATAAACACGAAAGGGGACGAGGGCTCATAAATACATAGAGGGCACACAGGGGGAAGAGAGAGCACGGGGAGAACTTAGACATAATGGGCAGACACAATAACACCATGGACAGACAGAGGGAACACAGAGAAGTGGGAGCAGGCAGGCAAAGAACAGAAACCTAACAAATGGCAAAATCACAACAGAATACACACTCGGAATGAACAAAAGCATAAGGAAACACAAAACACTGAGTCCTCAGACTCAGGACCATGACACTCTCAGTACAAAACTCACATTCGATCACATTTGTAACACCACTAGTCATCCTTCCAAATCTGATGTCATGAGTTCATTGTATTTGCACATATTTTCATTCCACGTAACCATTGTTGCAGAACATATGATCATTGTGATATATTCTGAGAACATTTGCTTTACTCACCCAAACAAAACAGTAAGATCTTTTTTCAGCGTAGTACTTTTACCAATCATTTCATACAGGAGCAAATAATACAAGGTAAGGGTTTCAAATTGTCCTTGGTGATGAATGAGTGTAACTGAACTGTAAAACTTTACACAGCAAATATTACACTTATGTTCAGACATAAAATATATATATATATATAAATATATTTTTATAATTATCACTTTTATACAATTAATCAAGCCGGTCATTAATATTGGACCATAAGTTTTCATCAACATCACAGTGGATGTCTTCGTTGTTCAGGCACCGTGGGAAAAATCTCCTGGCATGACGAATCCAGGCTTGACATTGCTCAGCAGTTATATCACCACAAGCTTCACACATGGCTTGAAGAAGGGAGACATGCTCATGGGGATCGCGATCATACACCTTCCACCTCCATGTAGAGAAGAATTTCCCAATTGGGTTGAGGAAAGGGGAACATGGTGTGTTTGAAACCATTCCTGAACCAGCTGTGCATGGTGGAAGATGACATTGTCCCACACAACAACATAGACGATGTCTTCTCCCTGACAGGCCTGCCCCAGTTCATTTTAAAAAAAAAACTATCAGGTGTTCAGTGTTGTATGACCCTAGAGCTGGTCTACAGCCTACCACACCATCTTCAGATATAGCTGCACACATTGAGATGTTCCCCCCACGTTGTCCAGGGACGTGGATGGTAGCCCAATAAGGTTACGTCCTCTGTGTCTAGTTTTTGCCAGATTGAAACCGACCTCATCAACAAAAATATACTTGTGATGATTCACAGCAGCGTCCAGCTCCATCACCCTCTGTTACAGTAATTGCATGCCAGTTTAGTGTTATACCTGAATATATTCTGAACGCAGTTGTTTCACCTGGACATTGTTCTTCTCAAAAGGAACTTACAAATGACCAGACAACAATCAGTCAAGTTGAAAATCCATGGACATAATGAATGATTCATTGATTAAACATTAAGATCGGTTGAATTAAATGACAGAAAAATGTATTAAACTGAATGATAAGAGATGCAAATCAAAAATTTTATAGTGATAACATTATGAAAGACAGTAACTGTGAATGAAACATTTATTTAGATGAAACACTTATTTTGTGTAGTGAAAATGATATTTTGTCATTATGTGTATTGTACTAACACAATTGAAAATATGCTGAAATGTTTGAAAAAGGTGCACTTTTGATGATCTGTTGTGATATAAGTACTAAGAGTTTTGAAAATGTACCAATTGCTTGTGAAAACTGCGCCAAACCAATAGAAAAAAACTGTAATAAACACAGTGTGTGGCTGAATCTATGAAGCTGAAATGAACTGAGACCGTTTCCTTTTGAGATGTTGAGATGAGGCTGTAAGCTCTGAAAGCCGACATATGGACCTTTGAACTCAGCTGTTTTTTGTTTGTTTGTTTTTGTTGTTGAAGCTGAAGCCTCATTTATTCTAAAATAATTATGGGATAAATGTCTAATAGATGTCACTTCCCTGGTTTCTTTTTTTCTTTCTTGGTCTTAATGTCCATTTCACTGACTTATGTCAGAGATGTGGGACTCTGTGTGTATTTGGAGCTCTTTAAACCATTATATAACACTTATATTCTTGCAGGTCAAGAATTTTCTGCTCAGTGCCTTTACAGAGTTTTGAACTACAGACTTATTTATAGAGTAAAAAAAAGCAGCCTCTCTGATGTTGATAAATAATCTGATATTAATAAATGGATGATTAATCCTAGTTTATCCAAGAGCAGGCAGATTGTAGTGCTCTTGTTATTAGAGAAAAGCATGTCATTCAATAGATATGAAAGAAGAACAGCCATGATTGTTTAAATATATTTTATTCAAACTGAAAATGGTCTCAAACTGTGGAACTGCTGAGATTTCTTATGTAACCACTGTTCACAATCATTAAACTGTCCTCACTGCTGTATTCTAAAACAATCAATCTTCATAACTGCCCTTTATAATTAGTAGCAGTGGCAGGAAACCTTGCATATGAGGGATTTGTTTCCCACACTCACTGAAATGGCACCTTAGATGATTTTGTAATCTTATAGCTTATAAATTTAGATTTCATAAAGCCAAGACTTTCCTGGGTTTGGCTCACACTGGCGGATCTAAAATCCATCCTGTTAGGTTTTGTATTGTTGATTGTCATTTATGCTTAGAAATATTTACTCATATATGCTTAGAAGTATATAATCATTTGTAGATTGAAAGAATGTCTAATCCTAGGAGGTCTGTAACAACTCTGTGTAGCATGAAGAGGGGGGTGCGTTCACTCCTCTACAGAGTGTTCTGGCATAGATCACACACCTCCTAGGAGAGGTCGTATCTTCTCTTGTTACAGTTTTTCTCAGTCGCTTCGGTGCATTTCTCAGAACACCATTAACATTTGCACAGCAGTTAGTGCATTTCCCAAAACAATTAGTGCAAACTGCAAAACCTAGTGGATAGCCTGCAAAAGCACGTCACATGCACAGAATTGATTATCCATACCGCAAAAGCAAGTATCCATGTCAATGAAACTGTCAGTGCCATCAAAATGACAAGTCTTGACACCATCTTTATGAACAAGATAGTCAAATGGCATTGTCATGTTCCCACTATGACAGTTTATAATTTCAGTGTTTCCCATTGCAAAAACAATTGGTGACACCTGAAAATGCTGACGACAGCACTATGGCCTACCTGTACAGCCATCTGAAATGTGCAGTGAAGTCACTGTAGATGTTATGGGAGTCTTGGGAGTAACTGAGACACTGAATACGTACGTTTCACATTTCCATTGTGTAGAAGTGTTTGTAATCCTACAGAATTGTGCAAAAGAAAAATATGCTACTTGTTCACTGTAGAATACATGTAAACATAAAATCACCCATTTGGTAGAGCTGTGCACTAATGTGAACAATAAACAGCACATGTAACAGTACAGTAAATCATTCTGGCACATCCAGACGTTCCTGTCTGTCTGGCCACATATTTTCATCTACATCACAACAGATGTTATCCCTCGCAATGCAGCGAGGAAAGTATCTCCTGGAGTGGCGAATCCATCCTCTGCAGGACCCTGCTGTGATGTCGTCACATGCTGCATCCATGGCTGCTAGCAGGGCCATTTGCTCATGTGGATGCCGGTCATAAACTTTCCACCTCCAGGCAGAGAAAAACTCCTCTATTGGATTAAGGAATGGGGAATATGGAGGGAGATATTCAACCAGAATTCTGTCATGTGCTGCA
Organism: Mchenga conophoros; assembly: GCF_057382185.1. Classification (NCBI taxonomy): domain Eukaryota; kingdom Metazoa; phylum Chordata; class Actinopteri; order Cichliformes; family Cichlidae; genus Mchenga; species Mchenga conophoros. The sequence continues at coordinate 41,544,780 of NC_140528.1, forward strand.
AACCACTCTCTGACCTGATGGGAGTTGTGAAAACGGACATTATCCCAGACAACAACATACTTGCTGAGTTGGCCTCCACCTCTCTCATTCTCAGGGACTAGGTCCCTGTAAAGAGTGTCTAAAAATGTCAGGAGATGTTGGGTATTGTATGGACCAAGAAGTTGGATATGGGTGAGGACGCCGTTGTCTGAGATGGCTGCACACATGGTAATATTCCCTCCGCGCTGACCAGGGACTTCAGTGGTTGCCCTCTGTCCAATGCGATTCCTTCCATGCCTTCTGCCTTTGGCCAGATTGAAACCTGCCTCATCAACATATATGAATGTGTGCAGTGTTTCCCTGGCTTCCAGCTCCAGTACACGCTTTAGAGAGAGACAGAAATGCAATGTCACAATATGCCTGTGTACAGTAACAAACAGTAATCCATGCATTTGGTAAAACACATTGTAGAGTATGTGCTGTGGAATTGCAAGTGTACTGCATGAAACTACGAAGTACTGTAAAACAGTTTGCAGTGCAGAACATAGAAGACCAGCCTTACCTGCACATACTGGTGACGGATCTCCTTCACCCTGTCACTGTTTCGTTCAAATGGCACTTTATACAATTGCTTCATGTGGATTTCATTTTTCTTGAGTACTCTGTCAATTGTTGAAATTGAAACAGATTCAATATTGCCAAATACCGTGTAATTCTCTATGACAGCGCTTTGTATTTCTCTCAGCTTTATTGCATTGTTTGCAATGACCAGTGCACAAATGGCTTCTTCTTGCTGTGGGGTAAAAGGGGCCCTCTTCCGCCTCTGTACAATCCTATGTGGTGCAGAGTGAACTTTTTGTGAAATTGCAAATACAGTACAGTAACATGTGATGTGTCTGAGATGGCACAGTACAGTACAGTGTATTACTGTTTGCATACCTGTTTTCCCTACGGAATGTTTGAATGATTGAACTGACAGTAGTTCTTCCAATATTGGGTTGCACCCTTCGACCAGCCTCCTCCATGATGAGGCCGTGATTGACAACATGGTCCACAATTGTAGCCCTTATTTCATTAGGAATCCGCCTATATCTGCCTCTTCTCCCTCTTCCCCTTCCCCTTCCTCCCTGCATCCTCACCCCTCTTCCACGGTGCTGACCTTCCATTTTGTGTCACAGAAGTGTAGAAATGGTACACACTAGCTCCTGCGCAGTTTATATATGCTTGCCAATTGGGGATTCACAGGATTCATCCATAATTGACAGTGAACAAGTTGTTTGTCATTGGTTACAACTAAACTTTCACACGCCTCCTCATGAGTGACAGCTGTAATTCACCTGAGATCAATTGTTCAATTTCGGAGACATTTCCAGGAAAAATAATACAGAAAGGTATAGGATTTGCTTGACAGATGGCCAATATTTGGCATGTGATAACTAGTTCAACAATTTTGTGTGTGATGATGACTCAAGCAATGGATGTATGACTATTAGTTTTATTGGGAACGACTATTCAGCATCCATAGGTATGATTACTTTTGACTGACATGACATAAGCAAATGGAAATGTCAGAAAGCAGCAGGGAAATGTATGGAAGCAACTGATTCATGTCCAAAATCATTTGCAGTTTGTTCAGAGAGAGGAGAAATTGCTACTATGATGTGCACAAATGACTGAGTGTTGTGGAGGTTGAACTAATAGTTTTGAGAATTTCAATTCTGATCTGAGAAACGCACCAACGCGACTGAGAAAAACTGTAACTTACCTCTTGGAGAGGAGTAGACACCTGAATGTGAAAATTGATTTAAGACTTGGATAGAGAGACTAACATCGGCACCTGTCCTTGCTTTTGCTGATCCACAGCTACCATTTGTCCTGCACACTGATGCCAGTCGTGAAGACTTGGGTGCAGCGCTCTACCAAGAGCAGGACGGGAAGCTGAGAGCTGTGGCTTATGCAAGCAGGGGACTGTCCAAAAGTGAGAGAAACTATCCCACTCATGAGCTTTTTTTCAATCTACAGATTGCGCTACACAAACATATAGCTAAGTTTCCTTTATAAACTACACGTGTAAAGCTGATGTGAAAGAGAGTATGTTATGAAGTCCTGGAGTTCTTAAGGACGTATGTGCTCCAGTCCAGAAATTCATATAAGATATTGGACACAGATGGTAAATCATCAGACCCTGAATAAATTGTCCTCTGTTGTTGCAGATATTGTTTCAGTTATTTTGTGGTAAGCTGACATGTTGCTTACAATTTCACATCCCTTTGGGACCTTTTGTTTTTTGTTTGGTTTCCTTTATTTTCTTTTTGTTTTTGCTTTCAGTTCCACTCTGGTTAGGTTTGGGCACTAGAAACTGCTTTGTTAGATATTTTCTTTGTAAATTTTGGGAAAGGATGCGGTTTAGTATGTGTGCTAATGGAAAAAAATGTAAATGGCCTGTATTTGTATAGCTCTCATTACCCATGGACCCCAAAGCGCTTTACACTACATTCACTCATCCACCCATTCACACATTGCTGATGGCAAGCAAGTTCCCACTGACAAGTGGGAACCCGAATCACTAATCCTATATTCCAGTGCATTAGGGCACAGATGCCAAACAACATTTTGGGCATAATTGACTTATCCCAGATGATTGTTTTGAACTCAAGAATTGTTATTAACAACTTTTTTCTATTATCACAGAAGCAGAACTGTTGCACCGACAGCCTCGAAGCTGCCGTGATGAAACAGATCAGACACAGCAGAGCAAACATCTCAATTAGCAGCTCTGCCCCAAGCGCACCTGTCCACAGGAAAGCGAACAGACCAACAAAACAACAAATAGAGCTCCAGTCTGCTCAGACAACAAGACCATAAATTATATGAAGCTGAATGCTGCTTCACAGCTAGCACTCTCTAAGTTTTCTCAATAAATGTTGCATTTGTAGAGGTGGCTTCCAAATTGTCACTTACATAATATAAAATAGCATCAATGTGCGTCCAGCCTGAGGCAAATATAATTTTGAATAACTCAAAAACTGCTTTTGACTCTTTTAAAAATGAAAAAAAAAAAAAAAAAAAAACCTAAAATGAGGATGCTTGCAGTTTTATATTTGCACAGACACTCAAGACAGGAAGTATGTGGTTTCCGGTTGGTCCTGTATATTTTCTGAGGGCACAAGCAGGATCTCAGCAGATGAGATTAGAGATGGAGAGTTTAATCGCAAGTGTTGCTTCTAGCAAACAGCGTGTCTACGTTGCCATCATTGTGACTTTTGCCATCACCAATTTGTTGAACAGGAGCTTTGAATGCACTTGCAAGTCACAAACGCTTGACTGCATAATTTACATGGGTCTGCCTATTCTAATGATATTTCTCTTGATGCTGTGGACAAACAGTTCCTTTCAGAGAGTTTTTAAATACACATGTGATGGTACACGTCACTCTAAATGCCACAGATTTAACAGTTCTTTTCTCCGTCACTTTTCAAAGGCAATTTTGGTTTGCGCGCTTTGGGTTGCGTACGTATTTTTCATTGGAGACTGGTATGTCTGCTGTGCGAACCATCTCTCTGAAGGACAGGCACAGTTGCCCTGCAAGAGTACCGGTAAGCTCACTGCTGAGGAGAAACTACTCATCACTGAACTGAACAATGAGTCTAAGGCAAGTGTCTTTTTTTGCTTTGTGTACATCATGTGTTTTAACCTGTGACACAGTAATAATATCAACATGTTGTTGTTTTTTTTCCAGAGATATGGATACTTTTCTCTCCTGCTTGTCATTTTTGCAGCATCCCTGATGAGATTAATTAATTGGAGGAAATGCGGTAAAATATCAAATCGTTTTGACAGAAGAAAATGCTATTACAAACTGATTTTAGAGGAAGAGCGGATGGTGCAGAAAGAGTTTTTAAGGAAAAAGGCAAAAGTAAAGCTGACTAATGAAGTGAAGAAAATGATAGAGAAGAAGCAATGGGAAGAAATATTTAATGTTGCTGAAAATCTGATTGAAAAGGAAGCCACTCCGTCTAAACTGTCAAGGTCTCTTAGTGCACCGTTTTAGGTAAACACACATTAATTTTAAGTCTGCCTTGTAAAGTATTTGGTATTTTATTGCATCACTGTGGGTTAGTAAGTACTTACAGCGATTATCCAGCTAAATCTCAATACAGGATTCAATATATTTCATGACATTATTTACTAAGAACCTTCACAGACATTACTACATTTACTACAAAAGCTTTAAAAAGCACAATTAGAAATAAAGGAAATGGACTGCGATGGTTACAATTTTATTTGTCTGAGAGATTACAGTTTGCTATGTAAATGAGGAGTCTTCCTCACAAAGTTACTCATTAGGTTCCACTGTGTCTTTTCGACTAGTCAACTAATCATTTCCTTTGTCACTAGTCAATACCAGACTTATTAATCATTTAATCTAATTGTTAAATTTTTAATTAATTCCTAGTGCTGGTAAATTATTACATTCAAATGTTATGCAGCCATCCACCAAATGGAGCACTGTTGTTGCCATAAATATGTTAATCTAGGCCTGATCTTTTTGTTAACATTATTAAAGAGATCACGATACAAGCAGCAGAAATTAGCTTTCCCCGAAAGGTGGATGGGGTCTCCTTTTGCAGTATGATGAGTCCAGTCATTCAGGAGGGATTGAGAGTATAGCCGCTACTCCTCCACATCAAAAAGCTTCTCCCAGCATATTCTTCGGCTGGCCTACGAACAACTCGATGTTTTCCTTGGAAAAGGTGAAGGAAATGACAAGAGGGAGGTCTCCCTGGGCCTCCCTGCTTTGGCTGCTGCCCCACAATCCAATTTTAGATACATAAGCAGAACAATATGGCTAGATATTATTTTATATTTTTACATTAATTGAAGTAGCTGTCATGAATTTTTGAACAATGTAATGCACAGCACAATATTTATTTATTTTCTTAATGTTATTTTTGTCATGTTTTAGTAATTTATTGTCATGGTGCGTGCTGTGTGGCAGGCTGGATTGGACCGAAATGCAGGACTCTCAGACGGCAGAAGTTAATTTCAGGGCAGCAGCAGCTTTATTTGCTGCGAAGCTTGAACATGAATGCAGGGAAACAAAACTATAAACTCTAAGCACTAACCAGAAAACTGGGAAACTAGAAAATTAAATTGCGAACAGAACTACAATGTGACAACAAGCAGGGGATAGCTGAGTACTAAAACACACAGGCAGGAGAACAAGAGGATGGGAAAAAGGAGGAAACACAGCTGGAACTAGTCAGACATAATAAGGGGAAACAACTAGACAGACTGATGTAGGACAAAGACTATGAAATAAAACAGGAAGCATGAGACATAAGCAGACTTGACACAGGGAAGCAGAACATGACAGGGTTAACACTAAGCACACAACAAACAGAGACTAAATGGGGGGAATAAGAAAACAGAACTAAACCTTCACTAGAGACAAGACACCAGGCATAAAGGGAGGCACAGAAACCAAACACGGAGCACAGAGACAAGAGTAAACTAACAGTGACAAGGAGAAATGACTGACTGGGAAGACAAGGGAGGTGAACAAAAAACTCAAACACAGGCAGAGATAACACAACTAAGATCACTGAGAACCAAAGAAAACAAACAATCATAATCAAAGAATATGTTACTAGAATTGAAACACAAAGACCCAGTAATGTGACATGCATAAACATCTTTTGTAACAACATGTTTTGATAACATTTTTAGAATACTTTATAACGTGCAGTGTTAATAATGCACGATGCCAGGTGGTGCACAGTTAAGCAGAGTTAGAGTCCTGTGTTATTAGTGTTTCTTAGCTTTAGTCTAGTCAGTCGGTCTAATAAATAAATAATTAGACTACAGTGTCTTAAAGACATAAATGCCTTAATTAACCTTTACTGTAACATTCAGAGAAAGCCTGGATTATTGTATTTGGTTGCTGGTGTGAGTCCCCATTCACAAACTGGTTGGATGAACACAATGCACATTTTGGGCTGGCTGAGTCACCTTTGTCCAATGGTAAAAGTTAAATTCTAAAGAAAATTTCTATTTCTATTCTTTTTTAGCAACTTGACTCATGCGACTCAGAGGATGAAGTATGAAACCCGGGAAGACAAATACAAAAAAAATATTATTGCTTTTTATTTTTATTTTTATCTTCTGCAGATGTACAAAAGTTACTTTATCATGTTTATATTTTTGTGTTTTGGTGTGCAAATATTCACTCAATGTTTAAAATGACTGGCACCATTATGATATTAAAATTTAAAATTGTACTTTTCATATGTACTTTTTATATTCATATGTAAATAAATTTGGTTAAAAAAATAAGAACGATAAAGATTGTGTTCTGCCTAGGTATATTAACAGTGGTCAAAGTATGTTTTTCAATTGGTTTGAATTTTTTGTGTGTGTGTGTGTGTGTGTGTGTGTGTGTGTGTGTGTGTGTGTGTGTGTGAGCGACAGCAGAAAATGAGCTTTTACTGCTGTTTTGTGCTGCGTGCCTCTAGCCATGACGTAGAGCAAGGTACAACAGACAAACAAAAGCAGAGACACATATTGTCATTGTAGAGCCACATGAAACTTGCTATCAAAAGATTTATGACCCAAATAAAATGATTTATGACCTAGGAAGTAATAAAGGAAGTAATAAAATTTATGGTGGCCATAAAAATATAATATTAATAAATAATATGATATTAATAAAATTATGAGCATGATGCTCATACACTCTCCACCTCCAAGCAGAGAAAAACTCCTCTGTCGGATTGAGGAAAGGAGAGTAAGGTGGTAGGAATGACCATGACCATCCTTGGATGCGTTGCAAACCAGCCCCTAATGAGTGGGCTATGGTGGAAATTGACATTGTCCCACACAATTACATAAATGGGTAGGTGAGGCCCTATGAGACCTCTCATTTTCAGGGATAAAATCAGTATAAAGGCGATCCAAGAAGATGAGGAGCTTGTGTGTGTTGTATGGGCCAAGACTGGGGATGTGAGTGGCCACACCATTCTCAGAAATGGCAGCACACATAGTTATATTGCCCCCTCGCTGACCTGGGACATCCACTGTGGCCCGGTGGCCAATAATATTACGGCCACGTCTTCGGCCCTTGGCCAACTCATTAGGTGCTAGTTTGCAACGCATTCAAGGATGGTCATGGTCATTCCTACCACCTTACACTCCTTTCCTCAATCCGAAAGATGAGTTTTTCTCTGCTTGGAGGTGGAGAGTGTATGAGAATCATGCTCAGGATCAGCCGTCCCTGCTCCATACTATGGACATGTGATGTGTGGACTATGTGACAACATTACAGGAGATCAATGCAGGGGACCAGACGGACAACAGCGTGTAAATAATCAGGAGGGTGAAGACAGTGGACAAGAGCGGGAGAATGAGTACAGCGACCACTGAATACAGGGAGTGCAGAATTATTAGGCAAATGAGTATTTTGTCCACATCATCCTCTTCATGCACACCCTATATCAGGTGTGCATAATTATTAGGCAACGTCCTTTCCTTTGGCAAAATGGGTCAAAAGAAGGACTCGACAGGCTCAGAAAAGTCAAAAATAGTGAGATATCTTGCAGAGGGATGCAGCAGTCTCAAAATTGCAAAGCTTCTGAAACGTGATCATCGAACAATCAAGCGTTTCATTCAAAATAGTCAACAGGGTCGCAAGAAGCATGTGGAAAAACCAAGGCGCAAAATAACTGCCCATGAACTGAGAAAAGTCAAGCGTGCAGCTGCCAAGATGCCACTTGCCACCAGTTTGGCCATATTTCAGAGCTGCAACATCACTGGAGTGCCCAAAAGCACAAGGTGCGCAATACTCAGAGACATGGCCAAGGTAAGAAAGGCTGAAAGACGACCACCACTGAACAAGACACACAAGCTGAAACGTCAAGACTGGGCCAAGAAATATCTCAAGACTGGTTTTTCTAAGGTTTTATGGATTGATGAAATGAGAGTGAGTCTTGATGGGCCAGATGGATGGGCCCGTGGCTGGATTGGTAAAGGGCAGAGAGCTCCAGTCCGACTCAGACGCCAGCAAGGTGGAGGTGGAGTACTGGTTTGGGCTGGTATCATCAAAGATGAGCTTGTGGGGCCTTTTCGGGTCGAGGATGGAGTCAAGCTCAACTCCCAGTCCTACTGCCAGTTTCTGGAAGACACCTTCTTCAAGCAGTGGTACAGGAAGAAGTCTGCATCCTTCAAGAAAAACATGATTTTCATGCAGGACAATGCTCCATCACACGCGTCCAAGTACTCCACAGCGTGGCTGGCAAGAAAGGCTATAAAAGAAGAAAAACTAATGACATGGCCTCCTTGTTCACCTGATCTGAACCCCATTGAGAACCTGTGGTCCATCATCAAATGTGAGATTTACAAGGAGGGAAAACAGTACACCTCTCTGAACAGTGTCTGGGAGGCTGTGGTTGCTGCTGCACGCAATGTTGATGGTGAACAGATCAAAACACTGACAGAATCCATGGATGGCAGGCTTTTGAGTGTCCTTGCAAAGAAAGGTGGCTATATTGGTCGCTGATTTGTTTTTGTTTTGTTTTTGAATGTCAGAAATGTATATTTGTGAATGTGGAGATGTTATATTGGTTTCACTGGTAAAAGTAAATAATTGAAATGGGTATATATTTGTTTTTTGTTAAGTTGCCTAATAATTATGCACTCCCTGTAAGTCCTTGTTTTTTGATTTTGTGTTCATACAATTTACTAGTGTAATGTACATTTTCTTTTTACATATGTATAAAACTTTCTTTGCGTGTGAATAACAAATGGTTATAATTTCCTTGGTAGTGTGAGTGCAATATGTGATGTCAAACCTTGGAGGCTACTCTTTTCTGTTGTATATTGTTGGTCCTCTCCCATAGTGACAAAACATCTAAACATTTTGTATGGCAGTACTAACATAATGCCAAAGGGACGATGCATTTTGGGGGCACTGACTATTCAGATTAGAAAGAGATGTAGTTTTGACACATGAGTGGACTGTTTTAGGGGAGATATGAGCTTTTGCAGGTGGACCATGTTGTTGTGATCAACCATCCAGGTTTATTTTGACAAAAGCACCAAGAATGATGAGAATGTCCGATCTGTGTCGAGAAATGAGCCAAAGCTATTGAGAAGGATCTTTGCCATTTTGGAGACACTGTTTAAATGGTAAATGGCCTGTATTTATATAGCGCTTTACTAGTCCCTAAGGACCCCAAAGCGCTTTACATATCCAGTCATCCACCCATTCACACACACATTCACACACTGGTGATTGCAAGCCACATTGTAGCCACAGCCACCCTGGGGCGCACTGACAGAGGCTGCCGGACACTGGCGCCACCGGGCCCTCTGACCACCACCAGTAGGCAACGGGTGAAGTGTCTTGCCCAAGGACACAACGACCGAGACTGTCCAAGCCAGGGCTCGAACCGGCAACCTTCTGATTACAAGGCGAACTCCCAACTCTTGAGCCATGATTGAGAAAGGGATTTAGATTGAAGCCTGAGTTGACAGTTTTGGAAGAGATATGAGCTTTTGCAGGTGAGCTATAGTGTTGTGCTAAACTGTAAGAGTGTTTTGCCAAATGATCTTAGAGTTTTGAGAATGTAATTTCTGTTTCAAGAAATGAGCCAAACCAATAGAGAGAAACTGTAATATGTGGCCTCTTCCCCCTATTCCTCCACCACGCATTCTCAGTCCTCCTCTTCTTCTTCTTCTTCTTCCTCCTCTTCCTTGAGGAAGAACTTCCCCTTGTCCGTTTGCTTAGCCTTGTCTATCCATGTTCAGAGATCGGACTGGCTCTGGTCAAGCTCTATATATCTGTGTTTGGCAGCACACAATCATGGAACACACCTGTGTGTGACGCTCCCCCTTCGTTAGTCTAGTTTCACCTGACTGTCAATGACTGTCATCAATTTATCAAATATTCAAAGAAATTCATATATGGTATTCATGGTATTATGTTCTTGACCAATTTTGACAATTGAACAGACAGTTGTGCATGCGAATACTTATACAATGAAATCATGCTGACATGTTTTGGAGAGAATGATCATTAGACTGAGAATCAGCTAATCAGTTTAGATCTACAAGATCTATTCATTTAGAAAATGTGCTAAATGTGGGCTAACTGTATAACTGTAGTCTACTTGTACTTATGTTACGGTTCTGGGTCCGTTGGACCCAGTATTTTGAGTTTATTGTGTTTTGATTTAAGTTTGCATCAGGGATTGTGTTCTTGTTCTCTTGTTGTGTTATGGTGATGATTATGATTTCTATTATTAGAGTTCCATGTTTCTGTTTATCTGGGTTTACGATGTGGGTTTAGTTTCATATGTCATTTCCTGTCTGTCTCTCAGTGTCAGGTCTGCGTCTTGGTGTGGTGTTCTCATTTCCTGTTTTATTGTGAAGGTCTGGGTCTCATGTGAGTGTGTTCAGTTTTACCTCTGTCTCGTCTTGTTGATTATTCCCAGCTGTGTCCACCACCTGTGTGTAATTCCCCTGTGGTTCTCTGTGTATTTAAGTCATGTCTTCCGTCATTGTTGTTGCTGGTCCGTCTGTGTATTCCACCCTGCCTCATCTGTGTATCTACCATGTCTCACCCGTGTGTTCTCCCTGCTGTCCATCATCATTCTCCTCTGGTCGTTCTCGTTAAGGTTTGTACTCTGTAGTTTAGTTTATCCCAGTATAGTTTAGTTCTAGGTCCATTTGCCGTTTGTATTTACTTTCATGTTCAATAAACCACCTTCACGACTGCCTGCATTTGGATCCTCCTTTATTTTCCACACGGCTCGCCTCACTCGCCGTGACAACTTAACCATTTGCAAAGATGCACTGAGACAATTGAGGCATGTACTTAGGCATTTGCCACTTGATAAAATGAATGAGAAATGCCATTCTGTTGTGAACATTTGACAAGAGGTTTGGAGGTTTGTCCATGTTATTTTGAGAATGTAATTTCTGTTTCAAGAAATGAGCCAAACCAATGGAGAAAAACTGTAAATCAGGTTGTGATCTTAAAGTAACTATCTCAGCACTGATTTTACAGTAATGTGCAACAGTTGTAATGCCAATTAGTATTCCAAACTGGCTTTTCTCCAGTCAGGGTTACGGTGAATTTTAAGTTGTTCTTTTGTGTGATTGCACATGGCCCATCACAGGACCTCTTAGTATGCTGTACAGCATAAGCTTCAATTAACTTGTAACCATACATCACCAAATTACAACAACAGTCACCTGCTAGTGAGACTGTTAGTCACACAAATGCTGGACAGAAAGTAAGTTTTCATTTTAGAATAAATTAAATGACTCAATTAAAATCTATTGTTTTATTTACTATTATACATTTTTTTAGTCCTCTTACATCTATGACAAAGTGTTTATGTACTGTATGCAGCACTAAACCTTAACTGTTAAGCTCTCCTTTTTAACACAATCTCTGTGTGCATCCCTTACATAATATCAGTATAGCAAGAAGTTTGTGACTTATCTGCTTTTCCATTTTTTTAAAGAAAAGACAGAAAACTTTACATTTTGTCAAGTTACAGCACAGCTTCTCCAAATGTGTGCTACGTTTTTCAGTCAGGGTGCTTTTAAAGCATCTACACTAGCTCATGAAATAACAGTACAATCAGTATGTGTACATTAACAGTTCCAATAGAGTCTTACTTAGATAATGTGAACTCATCTCATGGACCTCTTTTTTGTATTATGCATCAAACTCATGTTAGTCACTTGTAATTTATTTGTACAAATGTAGGGTCAAGCAACTCCTTTTTGCTTCTGTCATGCATTTACTTTTCACACGTTAAACTAGATGTTAGTGCTCTCAAAGTTAACATGTCTTATGTTACCATCTTGTATTTATAAAACCCAGCCTCAGCGTATGCCCTGTAGACTCTTAGATGGAAACCCTAATGATCTAGATATTCACCAAATTCATCAGGACATTTTTAAGGTTGTTTTACACAATGTTTTACACAAAAACCTTCACATTTTTATATTTTCAAATGAAAGCACAGTGGCATGGAAAGATATTTTTCTTTAATGATGTTGCTGTCACAATCTCAAAAACTAATTATTCTGGGATTTTATGGTCAAACTGTGTGATTTTTCAAATGTGTGTGGAGTAAAATTACTCTTTTCTTAGCTTTGCTCTCCAGTATAATGCAAGGCTTTATTGAAACTGTCACAATGCAACGCTCAATGTCCAAAACAGGGTCCGTGAATACTGCTTCATATATTAACAGCTCTGAAAATACTCCCCTTTTTTTAAAGTAATGCAGGGCAGGATCTCTCTTAATCTCTGTGTCTTTCTGTGTACCCAACCGAACTGGCAATCACATCTAAACAATGCAAGTAGTTTATGGCTCTTTATCACCTGCAGCACCATGTAACACCTAGATGTTAGATTATTTTACCATTCAGTGTTGTTAGCCCCCAACTACCAGGCTTCAGGTGTCTGAGCTCTAACCCTGGCTGCCAAATGTGCCTGTTTGCATCTTGTGTCTTGCTAGAAGTTTCCATCATATCCACTTCCAAAAACAGTTTACCTGTAAGCCAACATATTAGACTTAAACAAATTTGTGAAATTACTGAACAATACGGGTTGTGCAGTAGCAGTAGTACTAGAAGTAGTACCAGTCGTCCTAGTATTGTGAAACAACCAGGCTTCAAGAGTGATCACTTTTCTGGAATGCAAATGGTGAAAACATCACAGTCTTAGCTGCAAATCAATAAAAGGTGTTTAAACTTCAGGTTTGGCATAGACACAGACTTTATTAATGCCACACTCGGGAAATTCACATGTTACAGGAGTACAAGCATCAATAAGTGAACGCGAATCAGAGATATATTAGAAAAATACAAAAATAAATAAATTGTGCACAAATTTAAAACAAGCAAAACACCTATGCAAGAGTAATTACTACTGATCTACAAATGGTTGTTAGAGAAATTTAGCATATCAGTATAAAGCTGACTGTAATTCCTGGTCAGTTCATGCAATAATTATATAATTTTCTCACATCAGACTGATTCCCAAATTACAAATCAATAAAACCAGAACAGAAAGATACAGTAGGAAGATCAAGGATTAAGGTTTGTGTTTTGTAGGATTCAGTAAACTACCCCCTTCTCTTCTCTGCCTTGCTGTATGTACCTCAGAAGTTACATTATACTTTAGCCATACTACCAAAAACATTTTGAATTTAATTTATAACTGAGATGCCAAGCTGTTAACAGAAATCTTATGTTCACCAGGAGCATGTATCCCCACCTTCAAAACCTTGAGGTGTCAAATCCACAAACCCAACATGGGGTTGGTCATTACACACAGGCTAGAAGTGCAAGTCACCCTTTACTGACACATTGGAAATAAGTTTAATACTGGACAACACTGCAAACAGCCCTGTGACTTGAAATAAAACGTTTTTCGTGTGGACACAACACATCGCAAACCTTCATCACGCAGCTCTTCAGAAACTCTCCCTCAGTTAATGGCAGGGAGATTGAGATCTCCTCTGCCACAATAAAACTTGCTTGCACAGCAGCTTCACTTTGTGACTGATTGCAGATTTCACCAACCTTATGAACCAGCTTTATAAGGTTGGGGAAACCTGCGGTCAGCTAATACTGACGAAGTCATTGGATGAGCGACGAAACATTTCACCCACGGAAAACATGACAAATAAAATTTGAATTTGAACATCCAGATGAACAAAATCAACCTTTTGGTTCTATTGATTTCTATTTTTTATTTTTCCAATATTTGTATATTTGTCATGGCCAGACAGGTCCCCAATGGTCAACCTGCCTATAGTATGGATTTTGTGTGTGTTTCTCACCCTCATCCTCCCCACCCTGCTGTGTGTTTGATTACGGAAGTTCGCACCTCCGAACTACCCGGAAGCATCTCCACACTGAAGCCGTCGAATCGGCAATTGATTATCGCCTCAGCTTACTCAAATCATCCGCTATCTTGGAGAGGGGTATTTAACGGTGTGGTCAGATAGTAAGATCGAAGTCCGGTAGTGTCTAGTCGGCCTTACATTTTATATACGGTAGAAATTCTAATCTTCATAATAAAAACATTCAAAATCATATACACATTAGGCCAGAGAAAAGGTTCCCCTGATTCCTACTGATTGCTCAAGAGAGAATTTTACCTTTAACCAAATTGTAAAATTAGTTTTTAATAACTGTAAATTTGCCTACCTATTTGTTAGGGCCGATTTTCTCTCACGAGTAACCAGTTTTGGTCGGTTCAGAATATCTAGCTTAAAAACCTTTGCTCCCATTCTATTTGCCAATGGTGTTCTTTTCCTCAAATCAATCAAGCCCCAAATTGAGTGCACCAAATTGTTGTGGGTTTTTTTTTATGAGAGAAAACACAAACACTTTTTTACAATTTATTATCAAAACAGTTCAAATTTCAAATTAGTTTTACATGACACCATGGACCTCCTGTCTCTGGCTCAGAGACAAGAGGCTGCTGCACCCAGGCAGTAAATACTTTTTATTATGTGTAATTAACATAATGTTGACATTTTCCAGTCTTTAAGTCTGATGTCATTGGCCCTTTCTGGGTCTAAACTCCACTTCAGGTCCCAAAGTAAAACGAACACTGTGGCATCACTGAACAGCAGTGACGTTTGTCGGGTTACTGAAGTTGGGCTAATTGGTATAATATGATGTGCTACATAACTGCTAGCAAAACAGCTATGTTAGCATAATATAAACACACTTCAAGCTGAAGGATGAACACTAACTTTTTTCCACTTGCTAAAAGTTAACCCGAGGGTTAAGGTTAAGGACAAATGTAATTGCATGGCAGGATGCTGTAAACAAACCAAACTTCAGTAGGGAGAACAACTGAGATAATCCATCCACAATATGAGGTTAGTCATTAAAATACTGCAGCATGTAGGGCCTGTAGTTACATTGTAAGGTTTTAAAAACTGTGCTTTAAAATTAATGGCGGTAATTAAAAATAAAAAAAAACCCGACAGTGATCATTGCCTTTTTAGGGGCTTTTTCAGATTAAATAGAACATGATACAAAGACTTAAAACATGTTAAAAACAGCCTTAATAAACCCATGGCTGTCATGGTCCGGGTGTGTGCCAGTGTGTCTCCCTCCGAGCCGGCGTCTCCACCCCTGGGAGGGGCCTCAGTGTTTTTGCTGATTGCTTACACCTGTGGGTAATTTAGCCGGGGATTCATAAGGCCAGCGTACTCGATCTCTCTTCGCCAGATTCTCTGCTAACATCAGTCAGTGCAGGCCACCACCATAATTCCCTACGTATTTTGTGATTCACCTTGCCTCACTGTATGTTTGTCTTTTGTGCGCCTCTCTCTTAGCTACACCTAACTGTTAACCCCTGCCGAAGAGCTCTTACTTGGATACTGGACCATCTGGCAGTCCCACAGGCTATTACCCGAATCACCTACCTGCCTCTCTGCCTCCACGCCAGGAGTTTTTGGATTACACACCCGGACTACTCACCCCTCTACGTCATCCCCGACCACCTGTGGCAAGTACGCAGTACGAAGGAGGATTCTGAACCAACAACATATTCATATGTCTCCTTATCCGTATCTGAACATCTGCACTCTGTTACAGTGACCCCGACCTTTTCTTGGATCTAATGTGACTTGCTTTCCAGTCCAATCCCTGGAATAGCTGTCCCCTCTGACCCGGACCAGATTGTTACTTGGTTTCAGTGGTCGTACTTGTCTACCTCACCTTTTTGTTTATGAATATTTGTGGAATCATTAAACATTATTCTTAAAATCTACTTACGAGCTGTTCGGCGTCCTGCATTTGAGTCCTGTCACTCGTCTAAAACGGTCTCGGCCGTAACAATGGCAACCTCCTCGTACCCTCCGGTCAGACCTGCATAAAGAGATAAGCAGAAACAGAGGTTCTCAAACCCCGGAAAAATATGACTAGTGTTGTCTTCAGTAGGGAGACAGACCCTCCCCCTCAAATTCCTTAGAGAAGGGGGCTCCTCTTATTTTATGTCTGTTAGTATAGCAATCTTCTTTTAATACTAATATACAATGCTTAACTGTGTGCAGTAAAGTATAAAACACAAATATGCCATGATAATTATAAGATATTAGCCTCAAAGATAAAATATAATCCCAACAATACCCACTGTAACACTGTAATAACCAAAACACAATAAAATATAAATTTAGATATGCAAAACAAAGAGAAGATGCACATTCTCTGTCATATAGGCCTGGGATGGTTTTTTGGGAGAGTGTTTTCCTGCTTGGAATTGCATACATAGGAGTCACTGCATAAATAAACTTTCTAAATCCTTTATCCTTTATAATACAAAACTAGAATTTAATGATTAATGAGCAGACACAAAGCTGGAATAAATCCAACAAACGAAACAGGGGAAGCAAAACTTAACACAATGCACATTGGACAATAGACTAAGTATGTTATGTGCCATTTACTTTATGCGCCATCTATTTTTTCTTCTTTATCTTACAATTTTATCCTTTTGTAACACGAATTGCACTAAATTTTCTTTTTATAACTCCGCAATGACAAGAAGGTTGTTGTGTTTTAATCTGTTAGGGAAGTTGGTAAGGGGAGACAAAGATACTTCTCTTTCCAAACTATTCACATGCTCTCATTTCGTTTTTTCTGTTCCTTGCTGCCCACGAAAAAAAAAAAATAGTATCAGTTCTATTTTTCTTATATATACTTTAATAACTGGCACAACAAGAGCAGAAAACTAGGGTACATACACCAGGCAAGAGCACTTTACTGCTTTAAAAAAATAAAGATATAGTATTATATAACAAAAATATTAGCACATGCTGTAGGTATTAAAGGTACTGTCTTGGAGTGGTTAGAATCATATCTATCTAATATACTCTGATTGGTTCATGTAAATGGGGAATCTTCTTCCACTGCGTTCTTTGCTATGAACAGTTTCATTTAGGCAGTACCATTAGAAGGCATAGCATACATTTTCACTGCTCCACAGATCATACCCATCTTTTCTGTTCATGAGGCCAGATAACACACACCAACAAGTCAAAGTGAAAGAATGTGTTAAAGGCATAAAGACCTGTATGACATTTAATTAGAGGGAACTCTAACTTCAGACAAAACAGATGTTTAGGGTAGAGTACAAATAATCTCAAAGAAAAATAACTAGATATTGTCATAATTCTGTGTGCTTGACCCAGCATTTTGCATTTGCAGACTTCAGAATATTGTTAATTCATCAATGTTGTATTCGTAGAGAGGTATCTATGTTTCATAGTTAGTTTTCTTGTGCTTATGAGTTCTATGATTGTTATGTTTCTTGCTTGTGATTCAGGCTGTTTAGTTTCCTTTAGCATTTCCCTTTCTCTGCATCTTGTCTTCAAAATTATGTCTTCTCTCGATGTTTATTTACTTCTTTCTCTCGCTGCTTCAGTGCTCTGTATTCTTATTTAATTTACACTGTGTTCAGTTTTACTTCCCTTTTCTACTTATGTCTTATTTGCTTCTGCTGTATTCCACTTCCTTAATCACCCCTCAGTGTTTATATCGTTTTTGTTTTCATCTGTCCTTTGAGACTCAAGAGCAGGTAAACAGATGCTCTGACAACGTTCCAAGTGTTCCAGGTTTGTTGTGTTTTTTCCTGGTTTTGGTTTCCTGTTTAGTTTCTCGTTTCAGTTTGGTTTTCTCATTCTTATATTATTTGCAATCATCCTCAATAAATACTTTTCCTTCGATCAACCCCTTCCTGACTGTGTTGTCTAAATTTGGGTTCTCACTAAATGCATCACAGAGTCTGTGTATCTAGCAGACTCCAGACAGATATTTATTTAAGATGGCATTACCCTGGCCTCCATTAACAATGTGAGGAATCTTGGAGACATTTTCAGCCAGGATATGTCCTTCAATGTACATTTTAAACAAATATGTAGCACTGCTTTCTTGCATTTGTGCAATATCTCTTTAATTAGAAGCATCCAGTCTCAGAGTGATAGTGAAAAACTAATTCACATATTTATTATTTCTTGGCTGGACTACTCTAAATTGTAGCCCTGAGAATGGCCTAAAAACTCCCTGAAAAGCCTTCAGTTAATCCAAAATGATCCAGGAAGTGTTCTGAAAGAGACTAGAAAGAGAAAATACAGTGGGTATGGAAAATATTAAGACCCCCTTAATTTTTTCTCTTTTTGCTATATTGCAGCCATATGCTAAAATCATTGAAGTTCATTTTTTCCTCATTAATGTACACAGCACCCCATATTGACAGAAAAACACACAATTGCAGATTTATTAAAAAAAGGAAAAACTGAAATATCACATGGACCTTTCAGACCCTTTGCTGTGACACTCCTATATTTAACTCAGGTGCTGTCCATTTCTTCTGATCAGCCTTGAGATGGTTCTACACCTTCATTTGAGCCCAGCTGTGTTTAATTTTACTGATTGGACTTGATTAGGAAAGCCACACACCTGTCTACATAAGACCTTATGCAACCCGTCTGTATGTTACGCCTGTCGACGCGTTGTATAATGGTGTGTGAATAAGAAGCAGGAGGCAGCCCTAGGTCTTTGGGCTCTTTACTGCACATCTGCAACACATAGAAATAAAGGCCTGCAATATTTGTGTGTCGCGTGCATGCTAGGACAACTCTCCTCAGGATATGCTGAAAGGAGCTGTGCCCTTAAAGCTGTATTAACAACACAATAATATAATAAAGAATGACCTTAAAAAATAATATAAAATAGTGTGCAAATACTGATAACAGTGCAAATGTTTGCAATATAAGAAATAAATGAAAAATGTAAACATCTATGTTTAGTGAACTTGGTGCAGCTACGACACTGTAGCAAAGTTTACACACTATGTCTACTTGATCCACGTCTGACTCCGCAAACCCATAATGTTTCCACACCACTGAAGTTTTTTTTTTTTTTTTTACCTCACTTTTCAACCAACGGCAGTCACTCTCCTCTCAAAATAACTTCTTTCCGAGCTTCCCTCGGGTCCTCTTAGTGGTGGTGACGCGTGTTCGAAATGCAGAGAGGTGCGCTCGATTTGCCACACGGAGCAGCGCGAGAGTAAAGCACGAGGGAGGGTAATAATCGGCTCAGTCATTTTTAATGATCGTTAAAAGCCCAGATCGTAATCGTGATTAAAATTCGATTAATTGAGCAGCCCTATAGTGATGTGAACATAGTACTTTCTTGTATAATGACCAGTGTTGGTCAAGTTACTTGAAAAAAGTAATCAGTAACTAATTACTGATTACTTCCCCCAAAAAGTAATCCCGTTACTTTACTGATTACTTATTTTAATTACTTAGTTACTTTTTAAAAACACGATTTACAACCTGAACAGGTGATAAAGCGATAGATCTTTCAGCCCAATTCTACTTTCTCTGCATAATCCATCGTACAAAATGTAATCAAATGGAAAAGTCTCTTTTTTTAAAACTTGTTTTATTAGTTTTAATCCTTTAACTTTATGCATCAAGCAAAAATTTAATTATATGCAACGTTCTCTGACTGGATCTAGTAATAGATGCAAGTAAAACACAGCAGAAAATAAATAACATCAAAGACTAGCGGTCCTGTTGCTCTATTTTCACCTGTAAAGCAGGAGTAGGGTAGGCGGAGGTTTACCCTGGTGCAGGTGAGCCGCAGTGGTCAGTTGAAGAATCCGCGAGTTTCTCTGTGAATTTCCCATTATGTCATAGCGCACTCGGTGCTTGCTTGGAAGTTTAGGGGTTTTTTTCGCTGTAAAAAGAAGTTTTCTTCCCACGCACAACGGACGCTAATGTTTTTGTCACTTTTATGGGATCAAACTTAAAATAAGGTCAGTACTTCCACACTTTAAACACTGCATGCTCATACTCGCACCGCACTTGATATATGATCCATTGTTGATCTGCGCACAACTGTTGTCACGAATGTCACACTCGTTTTTGTCATTTTCATGAGACATTCTCGCAAAAAAATCACGGTTTTAGTAAGTTTTAGTACTCAGAGTTTTACGGTAACGCGTTACTGTTATCTGATTACTTTACAAGTAACGTGTTACTGCCCATCTCTGATTATGACAATAAAATATCTTATCATTTGTTACACAAA
Source organism: Mchenga conophoros (assembly GCF_057382185.1). Taxonomy (NCBI): domain Eukaryota; kingdom Metazoa; phylum Chordata; class Actinopteri; order Cichliformes; family Cichlidae; genus Mchenga; species Mchenga conophoros. The sequence goes on from NC_140528.1 coordinate 41,564,901, forward strand.
CACACCCATAGTAAACAAAGATTAATATTAGCTCTCACAGAAGCCCAGCAATGACAAATAATGTTAAGGGGAGGGGACTAGAAATGGGCTTTAAAAACGTTGAAACAACAACGAAAGTATTTACTAGACAAGACAGCAACAGTGACACGCCACAGCTCTACTGCCTGGAAACATTAAACATGGCGTATGCTCCACTTAGTAAGTATATTCATAACTTTTAGATTTGGATTTAGATTTCTTTAATGTTGAATAACACAATTATCTTTAATACATTTTAGCTTTTCTTTCATAGTGGATACATTGTCAAAGCTAGTTTTATTTGACTTTTATTTAAAAAAAATTTGATTGTGTTAAGATGCCTTCAAAATGTTCACAGTATATATTTTTTTAAGTTTTATGATTGGTGAATGTACATGTTGAATATTGTTGAACATTCTATGAAGTTACAGCAATGTGACTTCCCTTGTCTCAGTGTGAACCACAGCTCTTTGTGCTCAGTGATTTCCTCATTTACAGTTTCAACTGAAATTTCAATTTGGAAATAAAGAAACAAAGATAATAACACTTTTTAGCAGCATCTGTAATTTGAAAATGAAAGTGGTCATACAAGAGTTCATCAATGATATATGCTGGCTGTAAACAGAAATTGCTTAAGGGGAAACTTAAACTAAGACATGTCCAGAAGCTTCCTGTGGAATCAGTTGAACAGGTGGCTCCATTACTACTCCACTACCACTATCTTTACAAACTGAGCGAGTCAGAGGTTTCAAAAGTACAACCTTGATTCCTGAAAAGTCGGTTTTCTATGTAAAATGTAAAAAGCAGAATGCAAAGTTCAAATCCCTACATGTCAAAAAGTTCACTATTTTATGAAAAATATGACCTCATTATGAATTTGAGTCTGACAAATGTTTTGACAGGGGCAACAAAAGGCTTCTGTTATAGAAGAATTAAAATTGTCAGTCATTTATCTTTTTTCTTAGCACATGGGACATAAATATGGACCTCAAAACTAAGCAAAACTAAACAAGAGGTGAGGCAAACCTTTTACTTAGGCTGTAGGAGAATTTTAGCAAACTAAATATTAAGGGAGACCGAGAGTGCACATGGGAGACAAAAGTGAACACAGTATGACTCAAATGAAGTTAACGATAATAATGTAAATAAACAAACTAAAGCTTTACATACACACAGGAGGTAATCAGGGAGAGTGGTAGAAAGTTTAAACTAATGCAGAATAATAGAACAAGAGACAGCAAATTTACAAAATAAAAATAAACAACAAGTAACCAATAGGAATGTACTAAAAGGAAGCGTGAAGACTGAGCCCAAACAAAACAAAGAAATTGAGCACAGGAGGGACATTATCTCTATATATCTATTATAGTTATCTATAATTATGTTGTACATTCTTGTATGATGACAGTAAGATATCTTATCTTATCAATTACACACACACACAACACACCCTTGTTAATAAAGACTAACATTAGCTCTCACACTTGAAAAGCGTTGAATGAAAAATGAAACTATTCACTAGACAAGACATCAGCAGCCTGTAATCTGCACCATATTTTCCCACACACCTAATTTTGAATATATACTGTTTAAATTGAGATGCTGTGTTTATCATATTGACTTGATTTTTAAAGCTGCTTCATTTTAAGGCTGTCTACATTATTATCGTTAACTTCATTTAGTAGTTACTAATAACTTTGCTTGATCATAACCAAGTTAGTGTACCTCTGCAGTCAAGACTGTATTGTTGCAGACCTGTGGACTAAATGTGAACAAATCTTGCACCAGCCATTTGTGATATGCAGTGTTGGGAAGGTTACTTTTAAAATGTATTCCACTACAGAATACAGAATACATGCCCCAAAATGTATTCTGTAACGTATTTCGTTACGTTACTCAATGACAGTAACATATTCTGAATACTTTGGATTACTTAATATATTATCATGCTTTTTACAACAACGTGAATGTACTATTGCTGTGTGATTTATTACTATTACTGAAGGTCCGCGACTCCGAACTGTAGTAAAGGGACCTCTGACTAATACGGCGGGGTCCCTGTCGGCTCGTAGCCGAAAAATAGCTTTACTTTGTTGTGTGGGTCAACTTTTCTTGCGAGGTCTACAGTTGAGTCTTAATAGCTTACTTACAACTGGGCTCGTCAGGCACTCTTCTTGGCTGCAGTGGTTATTATTATATTTACATGCTTCCAGCTCCCGTTTTTCCTCGACGACAGCTCGTACCTTTCCACTCCCCTTTTTCTCCCTCCTCGCGCTCACAGACCCATAACGTGTATGGCAGTCCATTCTTCCTGCAGCACGGACTACACTGCCCATGATGCTACATTCTTTAGAGCTATGCTTGTAGCATTCTGCCTGTTAGCTTAGCACAACAACAACAACAACGAAAAGGTGATCTCTCACCCAGGAAACACACAGTCGCAGAGAGAGAGAGAGAGAGCGTCGCCCTGTAACCATGGCAACCGTAACGCTGCCGCCTGGAACAACAGAACGTAGCTGTCAAACAAACCCAAACAGTCCTGACCCGCGACAAAATGAAACAGGAAAGTACCGCAGTGTAATCCATTTATTTCAGCAAAGTAACTGTATTCTGAATACCACCTTTTTAAACGGTAACTATAACGGAATACAGTTATTCATATTTTGTATTTTAAATACGTAACGGCGGTACATGTATTCCGTTACTCCCCAACACTGATTAAAAGCTACTCATTGGGAAAAAAATCTTTACTTTTAAACTAACTCTGTTGCACATTAGCTTAACTTTCACTATTCATAGAAAATTTGTCAGCATAAAGCTTTAGATACACCTCTGCTTACAGCATTTTGAAGGCAGAACAGATATTTATAAATTTAGAAGTTGAATTTAGTAGACTTTGTTGCAAGATTACAGATTAATAATACATTATCACTCATTTGAGTGGAGTGTCAGTGGATGTCTGTAACTTCACTGCCCTATGGCAGATGTAACAGTTGCTGTTGTAATGCAGTGTATCACCGCATGGTGGCGCCTCCTGTCTCATGACTAGAAGGTCACCCCCGTTTTTGTTCTTCTTTGTGTGTACCATCTCTGTTATGGATTCGTTCATGTGTCCATGGACTGGTGTGCTCTAAAATAATGTGTGGTAGAGCACTTTGAGAGTAACCACAAGTACAAATGAGTACCTGTGGAAAGTTAAAAGCTGTCACTCATTCGCTATACCTGCACACATCTGTGGCTGGGTTCATCTCCACTGCACATTACACAGGCTAAGTATGGGAGAAACTGATGAAACCAAAAAGAAACTAGATGCACTTCTGTCAGTGTTTATTCAACTTTTAATCACTCACCATACTGCTATTACCACACATCAAATCAAATCAAATCACTTTTATTGTCACATCACATGTGCAGGCACACTGGCACAGCACATGCGAGTGAAATTATTGTGTGCGAGCCCCACAAGCAACAGTATCAGTGCAGGGAACAATTATTAACAAACACAAACTTCATAAATTCCAAGTACAAACTGCAATGCAAGACTGTGGTCGAAAGAAAGTTTTCACCCCCCCTCCCCCCCCCCCAAAAAAGCTCACCTTATTCGATGTGGATCAGAACCAAGAGCTAATGCAGTGTTTTCATGCAAATCATGTCGTTTGTAGCACAAAAATATTACATGATTCTTTTATACATTATTTTTTTTATTATTATCTCTTCCTTGTTTTCTCATCGTTTGTGTGATTTGTGTTTTATGATTGCATGTCATTTTTATTAATTTACGTAATGTTGTGTTTTATTATTATTTATGTGATACACTGTAACATTTTTTTAAATGAAATGTATCATCATCATTCATAATAACAATAACAATAGTAATAATGATGAGTGTAAAGTTTTTAGTTCATTATTTTCTCAATTGTCTAACAGACTCTGAAGAAACTGATCTGAGGATTTTGCTCGTTGGGAAAACTGGAACAGGAAAGAGTGCAGCAGGAAACACTATCTTGGGGACAAATGCTTTTAGATCTCGCCCATCTTTCTCTTCTGTTACAACAGCCTGTGAGAAGAAAGAAAATGCTGTCTACAGTCAAACAGTGGCTGTAATTGATACTCCAGGTCTGTTTGACACCAGAAAGTCACTCAGAGAGGTGCTTGCAGAGATCGCTGTGTGCATCTCCTTTGCTGCTCCTGGTCCTCATGTGTTCCTGGTTGTGCTGCAGGTCAACAGATTCACAGCAGAAGAACAAAAAACTGTAGAAATCATTCAGATGATGTTTGGAGAGGAAGCAAAAAAATACACTATGGTCTTGTTCACACATGGAGACTTGCTGGGAGAAAACAGCATAGAAGAATTAATGAGTGAAAATCAGCAAGTTAAAGAACTCATTGATCAATACCCTGGAGGATATCATGTTTTTAACAACAAAGATGAAGATCAATCTCAAGTCCGAGAACTGCTGAGGAAAATCAATGCAATGGTTGAGAGAAATGGAGGAACCCACTACACCAACGGGATGTTCAAACATGCCCAAGAAGCCATAAGAGAAGAAATGGAGCGCCTTCTTAGAGAAAATCCTCCAATGGATTTTGAAGAAGCAAGAAGAAGAGCAGAGCGTGGCAACAAATTCATTTGGGCTGTTTTAAAGGGTGTTTCTGCTGGAGCTGGTGTTGGAGCTGGTGTTGGGGCTGGTGTTGGAGCTCTGGTAGGGCCTGGAGGAGCTGCAGTAGGAGCTGCAATAGGAGCTCCACTGGGAGCAGTAGTGGGAGCCACTGTGGCTTCAGCTATGGTTGTGAAAGAGAAGGCATGCACCATACAGTAAAATTGGGTATTAATTATACCTCAGGTGCAGGTTATTAAGTCACATTATAACAGAGATACAAATAAATAACCCCAGTAAGAATTCAGATTTTTCAGTAATTTTATGCTTTTTCTGCAGAATGCAGCATCTTTCCTTGCTGTTTTTTCTTTCGTGTTGCTTTCAGGTGTTAGAGGAACATCTTCATTTCAAACAAACCTAATAAATACTCATTTTTTGATTATGGGACATTCATGGGACTCTGTAACTTGTAGCATTGTTAGCTCACTGGTTTAGAGTCATAAGAAATCAATCTTCTGAAAGACTGGTACTGACGTCTAATTTGTTTGTGTAAACAAAACTGAGATCTGATTTCATGTATCCAGTATATTTCATCTCTTTCAATCAATAAAAATACACATATGGTGCATTTTTTCTTCTTCCATATAAAAAACCCCAAATATATATATATATATATATTTATTATTATTTATTTATTTATTTATTTTTACTAATGTCTTATTTTTTTTGGTTGATTGAGTTGATTTTCTGAACTGTGCACTGATGCTCAGACTTGTGCCAACCCCTGATGGCCTGTCTTGTTTCAGACTCTGACCTGAGGGTGGTGCTGGTGGGTCAGGAGAGAGTTGGGAAGAGTTCAGCAGGAAACACCATCCTGGGAAACAGGGAGTTTAACTGTAGGATCAGTTTGAGCCCCCTGACTTTGAGCAGTAAGAAGAGAGAAGCTGATGTTCTGGGTCAAAGAGTCTCTGTCGTCGATACCCCTGGACTTTTCAGCACTCAGCTGTCTGCAGGGGAGGTGAAAGCAGAGCTTGAAAAAGCTCTCCAGCTGAGTTCTCCAGGTCCTCACGTCTTCATCCTCGTCCTCCAGCTCGGACGATTCACCCCACAGGAGCAGGAAGGACTGAAAGCTCTGCAGAAGATGCTGGGCGCTGATGTCTCCAAACACACCATGCTGCTGTTCACCTACGGAGACCGACTGGAAAACACTGACATTGACATGGAAATGTTCACCAAAGAGGACGAGAACATCCAGCAGTTGCTGAAGAGCTGCAGTGGGGTGTACCATGTGTTCAACAACAACATGGAAAACAGGGATCAGGTCCAAAAGCTGCTGGAGAAGATAAATGACATCTGTGAGGGAGGACAGTCGTACTATGAGAGGTCTCAGTCAGAGGGATCGGTCTGGAGTTTAATACCCAGAGATTTTAGGATTAAGCAGATGCTGTGGTTAATCTGCATTTCATTAGCCGTCAGAGGGATTTATTACATCTGTAAGTGGTTATTCAGTGCTCAGAATAAGTAATTAACCTCCTAGGACCTGGCGTCCACAAATGTGGACATCACATTTTTATTTAGGCCAAAATACTAAATTTTGCTCTACAAGGGCCTGATATCCACCCACAAGGACATTATACTGCTTCTGTTCTATCGAAATTTTAAACAAATATCCTCATATGTGGCTCCCATTTCTGTTAGAAACAAAAAACAGGTAGAAATAATCTGGAAATTGTTTGTTTTTACAATCATCAGGTCCCAATCAGACCAAATATCAAAGAGAAATTAAAAGTTTGGGTCTTAGAAGGTTAAAGTAGGTCTCCATAGATTTAATCTGATTCAATCTGCTGAGACACAGTTTGTAAATTTGCTTTGTAGAAGTTTCTCACTATTAGCATGTTTGAGGTTTAATTGAGTAGAAATGACTGCAGGAAATGCAGCAGGTTTGCAACAATTTCTTTAGACTGTTCTTTTACTGATTGTAAAACTGAAATATTATAAAACAAAAGTGTTTTGGCCACAACTTTGAATTTATTTTGGGGCTTTCTGATATATACATGTCAACCATGCAGCAGAGCAATAGGTACACACTGAGTTTTACAACACAAGCTGTGTATTTGTGTGTCCTCCTCTCTCACGCTGAAAATCAGTCAGCAAGGAGCTGCCACCCACCTCTCTGCATTTGAAACAGTGCACACCTAAAGCAATCACCTTAGGTTAACCCATCCATTTTCTTCCATGTATCTTTGTTATGGAAGCTGGAGCACTTTTGTATAGTATTTTGGTTCTTTTATTTTATTTAGTACACTATTTTTCTCTAATAATCTCTAATTTGTGTTTTTCTTCCTGACTATAATGAGTATTGTATGTCTCTGTCTTATTTGTTATTTGTTCCTCCATTGACAATTGATGAATGCTAATTGATCCATGGTTGTAGAGCAATGAGCAATGAGCACAAAGCCAATATGTACTACTTTTACCATGTTTGGTTTTGTAAAAAGTTGTATAAAATGATCCTAAATATAGGTTTTACATGTTTTGTGTTATTTATTTCCTAGTTTATTTGTAAGGCAGAAGTACATAAAGACACTGACGGCTGCAGAGGTCATGCCAGATCAGAATGGATCCAGTGACCTCTTCGGACTGTGTTATTCCCTCTTTCAGACTAAATCATCACAGCTTAGACAGAAAACAGCGTCTCTCTCTCACTGACACCAAACTTCCACAATCATGTCATGTTGGGTGAACAAAAATTCTTGTGCTGCCATCTGCTGGCAGCACTTATACAACACTTTGATAACAAGTGTCATTCACACCCACACAGCAGTGAACCAGGGCTGTGCTGGTAATCTTGCATACAGTGTGCTGGTGCATTTGTGGGCCGATATGTCCTGTTTTTTCTTTGTCGATATGATTATACAAGCTGCATGAAGGGGGACATCACACTGGTCCTACAAGCACTGTTAGAAATCCGACTGTTTACATCTTTTCCCCTTGCTTATTGCACCGTCAACCTGCTGTGTGTAAATGTCACAAAATCAATCATAAATTAAACCTAACTGGAGAACTGCATCCGTATTCTTTAACTTGAACTAAACGCTTTGCATCTAAACCTATTAAACATCCTGGAGACAAGGACTGCTCCTTTTTACTGATAGCAGCCCATTAGTTGTTTTTAATCACTGACACTGAATTGCCCAATCAAATCTCTTAAGGGAAAAAAGATGGAGGGACATAATTAGGAAGGGAGAGAATGTCTACTTTGACCATGAGCCACTGCTGTAGCTAAAGTCTAATGTTTGATTGTTACACTGCAGTGCAACTAACCCAACAACTGTACCAACCGGATTAGAGAAAAAAAAGAAAACTGCTTCGATATCAATAATCAGACAGTAGTCCCAGCCTTAGCTGCTGTGCATCAACATTAAAGGTGCAATATGAATTGACTTCAGATACTGCATGGGGAGCAAGGGGGGAGCAGGTGTTTTGCACTTCAGGGCCACAATTATCAAACCTTTTGAGAGTGTGTGAGTTTCTGCTGCAATAAAAAGTTTAAGAACTTCTGGTTAATGTAAATAGAAAAAGATATATAAAAATAAAAAGATATATTTTGTAGTTTGTCTTTGTGTTGAGGTGGATCAGTGATCTTGTCTGTCCATGTGGAAAGACATGAATCACAGTGTACATTAGCAGTTGGACGGGCTCGGCTGAACTCCCAGCTGAAAAGGCATTATGCTGTAGCAGTTCTTCAGACCCTCCAGCAGAGACAGACAGTGACACAGGAGCCGCGAAGTGCTGGATGGGCTCACCTCCAGTTTCCAAAGCCAGTTGGTCTCCAGTTTCCCTTAGCGTGACTGACCTGGGTCAAAGATGACAAACAAAATTTAAACTGAGGCGAGATGGACACTGAGGCTGATATCAAGTCACCGGCACACAGCTTTAAAAACCTCAGTTTTAGCTCTTGGTAAAAGTTCCATTTAAAATCAGCTGTAAGCGCCACATTTCACTCAGTCTTTATTTGCAGCATGTTTTAAGTAGTGATATGATGGGCAATATGTGTTTTAAATGAGCAGCCTGCTATAGTGAAATCACCAAATGAAAAGCAAGCAGCTGCATTGTCTCGGGAACATGAATATATGAATATGAACATAAATCTGGTGATTTATTACATATATAAATTTAATTATACTTGATTCTAATGTGCTGCTCTTAAGCTGATGGAAATGCAGATAACACAGAACACACAAGAATGAATGAATGAATTTTTAATGAAAGAAAGGCAATACAGGAGAAATCTGAAATGAAACCCAAGCTAATTTGTTTCCACAATTATGGGCTGTGACAGGCGTTAGCAAACTGCAGCCTTCAGTTTGTGCATTTTGCCCTGCAATTTAATATTCAGCAGCACGATGGGATATTTGTGAACATTCCCATGAAAACACTTGACCTCCACCCTCTCTGCCTCCAACTATGCCCCTGGTTGAACCAGGCTTTGGTGGACCAGGGTCTGCGTGCAGCCCGTCATGCAGCTTCCAGGCACACAGGAACGGCCAACCCTCCGCTCTCACCCTGCTGCCCTGGAATCACCGGCGATGGTCTTCTGCAGAGAGCAGCAAGCAGTCCAGGATGGCTCGAGAGATGTCCCCTCGAAGTTCCCCCATGCGGCTAGCAGCAGGCTCAGGACGACTGAGACCCAGACAACAGCAGCTGCAACACTCATTCTGCTGTGTCCACTGGCATGCCTCCGCTGCAGGACTGTCACCCTCCCCCATCTGGTGCATTGTCACCGCCAGCAGAGGAGGGGGCGGCAGTGCAGTGACCCTAACCAGCCTCTCCAGCGCTCAGCCTGGTCCTGCAGTCTCTACAGTTGTTCCCTCTGTGCTGCTACTTGCTCACTATGGATGGCTGCCAATCCTGATAGCATCTGCGCCAGTAGATAAACCAGCTGCGCGGGCCAATTGTCACGCATGACAAGCCTGGGTTTTGGCACCACTGTGAACCCAAGTCAGGACTTGCGACACTCCATGTGCTTTTAGTGAGCTTTAATTTGCAAGAACAGAGTTTGGGTTTTCACGTCCCACGTTTCCAGTCTATGACCTGCCTGCTTCCAACTGTCTCCATGACACTGATCTGTGTTAGTTCCCCTGGTCTCTCTGTCAGCCATGTCTTCTTGTTTATTAACCTTTTTGTCTTTTTCAAGTTTGTGTGTCTCAGTGTTCATGCTTCCTGTTTTATTTTGGTGGTGGAGAGCACAGGAGAGCACAGCTGGGCGAAATCACACACAACGAAACTGCGGGAAGCAAAACATTATAGAGCAAGAGAGGATTTTTGTCATCATGCTCAGGACGGCTTCAGGCTGTAGCTGAGTCCTGTAAGGACACATGAAGCAACAGAGCTGCTGCAGCTCATGCTGATGTCATTTTCTAACATGTCAAAGCTTTTTATAGAGTGCATTTTAAATCTGCTTCAGTACTTCTGTGAAAATTAGAAAATCCTAAAAACATCCCAAACGCCATGGTAACTGATGTTTGTGATGGATTCTCTTTCTTTTTTAAATGGCTGTGTTGCGCTGAAGTAGAGAAATCCTTTGATTCCAGGTTTATCCATGTGGTATATTCGTGCATTTAACATTTTAACCTATGTAGCAGCATTACATGGAAAATTTAAATGTAATTACATGAGTCAACCTTTTGGGTAGAAAATGTTTTTCAAGGTAGCTGCGCACACTCTGACAAATGTTTCTACGATTTACTAAATCACCCAGAATATCCTCGGGGCCATCACAGTGCTAAATATCACGGCCATCACAGTGCTAAATATCAAGAACATGGTGTTAGGGATATCCCATCATTGAAAATAATTTAATCTGATGCATTTTAACAGACTGCTGTTAGACCTGCTCAGCCAAGGTGCTGTCATGTTACTCTCACAGTCTGATAAACAATAAAGACCAAAAAAATCAGGCTGTTTCTAGTTTTCCTGGTGAGACTGATGTTTTGCTCTGACCTCTGAGAGACTTCTGTGCTACGGCCCTGGATCTGAGGCTGCACAGTCATCAACATCCTTTAAATCACTGCGTGCATGGCTTTAATCTCAGGTTTCCCTGCAACACTGTGTGATATCAATTTCTTAAAATTTGGTTGTTTTTTCTTTCTATAATTTTATCTGGAGGTGACTAGCACACTGGTGCTATTTCTTACGTCTTGTATGGTCTGTCTTTGTTACTGTTTGCACTGGAGCACTGTAGCCCACATAATTTCCCCTAGGGATCAATAAAGTATTCTGACTCTGATTCTAAAGCATCACAGCTTAGTCTGAAAAGAACCTCAGTCTGTCATGTTGAACTACAAACAATGATACCAAATTTATATTTCCACAACCATGTCATGTTGGGAAAACTGCAACTCCTGTGCTGCCATCTGCTGGAAGCAATTGTACAATGCATTCAGCACAAGTCAGTGTGCATCTGATTCACACTGACTCAGCAATCTCTGTGAACCTGGGCTGTGCTGGTAATCTGATGATCTTAAATCTACCTGCACCCTCTGTTGTTTGCAGCACGGGAGGTTCCCCAGGCCCCCATAATTGTGTTTAACTGAAAGTGAAAATTAAAGGAAGTTTCTAGAACTATCTGGCTTTTTTTATTTTGTTTGTTTTTTATTTATATTCTTCAAAATAACATGACACTTGGGAGGATACATGCATTTGACCTTGACCTACCAATGTCAAAGTTTACTTTACTTGAACTTCTTCACAAACCTTTAACGTCTTCATTAAGGAAATCATTTCAAGAAACCATCCATGCTCTTCCACTTATCCTTGGCAGGGTCATGGGGGGCCAAAGCACATCCCATAGCGTGAGAAGGCGGGTAATCTCTGGACGAGTCTGTTGCAGGGCTAACACAGAGAAACGGACAATTATTCATACTCACATTCACACCTATGGGGAATTAAGAATTACCAAGAACCTAACCCCACTGCATGGATATAGCTTAAAATCTCAAGGTTTAACAGCTTATAGAAGCCAAAAATGTCAGCCACTTTTGGTCATGTCATATGGATAAGGTAAGATAATGAGTTGGGGAATGGCTGCAATCACAGCATTGTAAGATGGTGAACGATGCACTCAAAACAACTTGTTTTGTATGAGTTGATATGTATATAATGTCTACTATTTATATATTTTGGGTGTGGCGCACCTATATTCTGTTGTACATGTACAATAATAATAAAGGGCTGTTCACTTCTGTCAAAACCTGAGCAGGAGGATGAGTTTCTGTAGTTATTAGTGTACAGAAGTTATGGAGACAGAACAGTGATAAAATTAGCATATGAATTTTATTCAGGTATTTATTTTAAATACCAAGTACTCAGTTTTGTTTTAGATTTATATCTTTCAAACAATGATCTGCTTGTAACTTTACATAGACAGTTACAGCAAAGCACACATAAATAAGAGTAATTCAAACACACACTGCAATGTGTACTTAAAATAAGCTAAATACATAATCATGGTACTTAATCAAACCCTGCCCTATTTACACAAGCACACCCTACCGTCTCAGCACATCCTGTTTCTGCAAGTAGACTGTCTTCAAACTATATTGCATATCTTCACAAAATCAATTAAACAGTCAATCCAGCCTACCAAAGTTGTATTGATATTATTCACACAAACCCTAGTTACCCAGTAACTAGGGTTTGTGTGAATAAACCCTAGTTTATTCACACACACCATTGTTGAGACATTGTTTTGCTGTCTCCTATTCTGTCACTGACTCAAAGCTTTGAATCAGTAAAGCCATTTTCAATAAAACTGATATAGTGGTTTAATACTGGTTCCTTTGGACACTGCTATCTAGCCTCTTAGAGACCAGGGAGTAGCCCCTTTTGTAACAATTCCTGGTGAGTGATTCTTGCACACATCAGCCAACAGGTTGATGGCTGTTTTTGCCGGTCAACAGTTAAAATCACCTGTGTTTGTGTCACTGCATTAACCACCCATTTCTACTGAACCTGATAAATAACACAAAAAAAACATGAACATTTTTAATGTAAAACTATTGCAACACTTTTCTAAGATCTGTGAGTTTTCCTGTCCTGACATGATAACAGAAAAGCCTCCGAGCCGTGCTGTGATACACACCCATCTTACATGACCACGCCTCATGACTCATGTGAGACAAACCAGGAACCAGGATGCTATTGTTCTGTAGTAAACAGAGATGCACAGACGATCAGACCGAACTAGCAGCTTCCACTGAGAAAGTCCAGCTACAGGGAAAAAAAGTGGAAAACTCTAACACTGCTGCTGACGCTGCACACACTGAATGTGAGTATGAACAAAATCCAAAAGAAGTCTCAATGAAGGTAGTAGAGGAGGGAGGGGAGCCAGGACTAACTGTACTTCTATTGTTTTCAGCATCACTCACAAACTCAATGGCTTCCAGATCAGAGGAGGATCTCTGCTGTCCGGTCTGTCAGGAGGTCTTCACGGATCCTGTTCTTCTGTCATGTAGCCACAGCTTCTGTAAAGACTGTCTGAAGAGATGGTGGAGGGAGAGAGTAAAACATGAATGTCCAGTGTGTAAGAGGAGATCTTCAAGGGATGAACCAACATTAAATCTGGCTTTAAAGAATCTGTGTGAGTTGTTCTTACAGGAGAGAGATCAAAGTGCGTCAAAGGCTCTCTGCAGTCTGCACTCTGAGAAACTCAAACTCTTCTGTCTGGACCATCAGCAGCCAGTCTGTGTCGTCTGCAGAGACTCAGAAAAACACACCAACCACAGATTCAGACCCATCGATGAGGCTGCACAACAACACAAGAAGGAACTACAGGAAAATCTGGAGCCCTTAAAGGAGAAGTTAAAGATTTGTGAAGACGTTCAAGTGAAGTTTGATCAAACAGCAGAACACATTAAGGTCCAGGCCCGACACACAGAGAGGCAGATTAAGGAGCAGTTTAAGAAGCTTCACCAGTTTCTAGCAGAGGAAGAGGAGGCCAGGCTGGCTGCACTGAGGGAGGAAGAGGAGCAGAAGAGTGGGATGATGAAGGAGAAGATGGAGGCTCTGAGCAGAGAGATAGCAGCTCTTTCAGACACAGTCAGAGCCACAGAGGAGGAGCTGAGAGCTGATGTTTCATTACTGCACAACTACAAGGCTGCAGTGGAAAGAGTCCAGCGCTGTTCACTGCTGGATGATCCACAGCTGCCCTCAGGAGCTCTGATAGACCAGGCCAAACACCTGGGCAACCTGACCTTCAACATCTGGAACAACATGAAGGACATGGTCTCCTACACTCCTCTCATTCTGGACCCAAACACTGCTCATCCACAACTCATCCTGTCTGAAGATCTGACCAGTGTGAGAGGAGGAGAAAGGCAGAATCTTCCTGATAATCCAGAGAGGTTTGATTTTTTCTGGTCTGTCCTGGGCACTGAGGGCTTCAACTCAGGGACTCACAGCTGGGATGTCGAGGTTGGAGACAATACGTACTGGGGACTGGGCGTGTTAGCAGAATCTGATGAGAGGAAAGGAACCACACTGTCTGGATTATGGAGAATAAGGTTCAATTCAGGTGAATACTCAGCACTGTCACCATCAGCTCCATCCACTGTTCTCTCAGAAAAGAAGAAGTTCCAGAGGATCAGAGTGAATCTGGACTGGAACAGAGGAAAGCTGTCGTTCTCTGATCCTGATACTAACACACACATACACACCTTCACACACACTTTTACTCATAAGATGTTTCCTTATATTGGCACTCTGGATGATAAATTGAAGGTGTTGCCTTTGAAAGTGTCAGTGGAGCAGATAAGTTCAGGATGATTATGATTCTAATGCTTGCTGTTAGTGAATTGAACCTTTTAAACTGCAGCTGTCCTCCTGCGGCCTCATTGTTCCAAAGCTCTTTGTTTGTCTTGGTTCTCACCATTTCAGCTTCTTCTGTCTACCCTTTCACAATCATTTCACTGTTTCTCAGTGACTCCCAAAACTTGATTTGAAATTCTATCATATTTCAGATCATTACAAATGTTTTACAATTCATGTCTGAACTAAAATGTCTACACTCATTGTGGTATTCATTACATTATTGGTGGGATACGTCATGGTGGGCACACCCAAAAAAAACAAAAAACAAAAAAACAGTCTAGAAGAAAACATAAGTAACTTTTCTAAAATAAAGATCCAAAAAAATGTAAATCTTTTAAGTGTGCCCTTATCTTAAACAGGAGAATGTTTTTAAGGCTTCCCATCTCAACAGCTACCAGCTCAATTAATGAGACCATTTACAAAATATGAGACCCGCAGGAGGTACTAGTTAAATAGGAAAGCTGTAGACATGCAGACAGCTCATAAGGTTTAATACTAATACAAGAAATATATATTTCCATATATATAAGAATAGCACCATAAGGTAGGCAGTTACAAGAAAAAGATTAAACAAACTGTGCTGCATAACAGTACGCAAAAGAGCAAGCTGTCTTTAGGAAGATTTTAAAAATGGCCAAATGTCACTGCTTGCACCAGGCAATCACATGGCCTCACACAAGGTTACTCTTCTTCGTCTTGGATTTTATTGGTGGTTGGCAAACAACAAATTGGTGCATTACCACCAACAACTGGAGCGTGTACCAGAATGTCACTTAAGCATTAGAGCCTATCATACAAATGGGTTTATTTAAAAAAACTAAATACTGCCTAATTTTACTTTTTGAGTTTTTTCCAATGAGATCAATTAAGTCTAGTTTCAGTTTAATTCTATTTAGGTTTTGAATTCGATGTCTTTGTTTTTCCTCATAATCCTGACAGTGTAATATGACATGCTGTACTGTGTCATCATCTCCACAGTACTCACTTTTCCCATTACAGTGTTTCCATAAAATGAACAGTTTGCTATTTAGCTCAGTGTGCCCAAATCTGAGACGTTAAGAGAAGAAACAATCACTTAAGACCAGCTTTCCATTAGATTTTCTTTCTCCCATTGTTTTTGCCATCTTTCCTTCATTTTCTGTATTTTTAAAATTTCTGTTTTAGTAAAGCTGATCCTTAATTCCATTAATCTTCCCCCAGTGCCTCCTTTGCAAAATTTGCCTTTCCGCCATTTCCTTTCCCTTGACACCGTAATGTGCTGAATAAATGTATAAAAAAGAATAAAGTTACGTTGAAACCAAGCACACCATTGTTTTTCTTGTGAGATTAACAATAAGTTTGATTTGTCACATGGCCCTCTTCCTATTGAAAAACAAAAGTTGTATCCAAGATGGCCGACTTCTAAACGGCCATATACGAATCTGCCACAAACAGGACTTTAATATCACCAACCATTCCCATGTTATTACGGTGTATCCATATAAATGGCCCACCGTGTAGAAATTAGTGACTATACCCAGCCGTAGTGCTGCCATCTGCTGACAGCAATTATCCAGTACTTTAAACAGATTCAAAGTCAGTTATTCACATCTGGTTCACACCCACTCTGGGCTGTGCTGGGAATCTTGCATACAGTGGGCTGGTGTAAGCACTGACGGTTAAATGTTTATTTCTCTGTAGCATGTTGCATCAATCCAAGTCTGTTTTCCGTATAAGTTTGGTATGTCCTACATTATTGAACTGATTACTTTAACTGACGCACCCTTGAACGCACCACAGGTGTGTGGAATGGCATGCACTGAATGTTAGTCTACTACTACTCCCGACACGTGTATCTGTTCCCCTTGATCATTTTACTCTCAACCTGCTGTGTGTGAATGCCACAGCAGAATAAATCAATCCTAACTGGAAATCTGTATCCGTGTCCTTGACTTGAACACAACGCCCCAAACCTTGCCACGCCAAACCTATTAAACATCCTGGAGACAACGACTGATCCTTTTTACTGATGGCAGCCCATTGGTTCTTTTTCATCGCTGACACTGGATTGCCCAATCAAATATCCCTGTGTGCGCTAGAGTTTAGAGTGGTTTGGAAGTGGCTCATAAAGAAGGACAAACAAAAAGGAAGAGGCAGAGCTAAAGAGGTTAGAAAGAAAAATAAACTTGAAATAGATCCAGCACAATGTGCCAAATTAAGCAACACGTTAGCGTCTCACCGTCAACAGTAGAACGAGCAACAACTATTAAGAAGCCCTGACTGCAGCAGCCCCTGTTTAATGCCTCCTTTTACCATGAGCCAGTGCTAATAGCTAAAGTGTAACTTTTAATTGTTACAGTGCGGGATAATTATCCCAACAACTGTACCAACCTGATCAGATAGAAAAAAAAACTGCTTCAGTAACAGTAATCAAACTCCAGGACTGATTTGTATTCCCAGACTTACCTACTGTGCATCAACATTAAAGGTGCAAAATAAATTGTCTTCAGAAGCTGTAGAGCAAGCAATGAGGATGCATTTTGGCTTTCAGGGCCCCACAATTATCAAACTTTTTGAAAGTGTACTTTCTACTGGAATTAAAGGTTTATGAGCGTCCGGTTAAAGTTCATTTGGAAAATATCAGATTGAGATAGATTGCTTTTGTGTTGAGGTGGATCAGGGATATGTCCATCCATGTAGAAAGACATGACAGTGAGTAGAATGCACTTGAATCTATAAAGAGATACAAACTCTAGTTTCTAAATTCTAGTATTCATTCACACCCCCAGTATCAATACAGTTCATTTAAAATTATTTATTATTATGTCAAATTATAAATATCTGGACCTCCTGGATCTGGCTCTGGTCCAGTCTCAAGCTGTAATTTTGTTCACTTTGGATACATTCTGCTGTTCAAGTGGATTAGGATGAAGACCCAGTTTGTTGAATCTGTTCAGATTCAATTGTGTATAAATGCCCACAGCCTTTGGAACACTGAGGTTACTTCATTGATATGAATATGATGCCAGGCATATGTGGCACTATGATAAATATGCCAGTCACTTTAAATCTCAGTTGCAAATTTTAGGTTGTTATTAACCCTTTTGCCCTTAAAGTGTACATTTGCTCCTCAGTCTCAAAGTGTCTATATATTTTATTCTTACTCTTCCTATATTTATTGTGGTTCTTTTGCACCGATATCACTAATCTGCATCATTCTGGACAAACCAGTCAATGCTTTTCATCAGCACCATGAAAAAAGAGCTACAAAGTTTTTACTCTTTTTTTTATTTGCAGGTGTGTATCATTTACTTTTTACTGACTTTGACAGAAAGACCTCTTTCTACATATAAATATGTATAAAAGCTTTCTAAAAATAATCCAGATGACTTGTAAGTGGATTTTTCTAACAGACTATTAGATTCTGTAAATCATTCATAATAATTTGCATGTGAGTTGAAAATTTAAAATGCATTTGCGTCAGAAGACAAACCATTTTATGCTGATTACTTTCTTACCAAGAAACGGTTTGACTGTCTAAGAAATGAAACAAAAACTAAATTAAAACCAATGATATCTATCAAATTCTTTCCATGACAAAGAAGTTTGCCAAGACATGCCATGACTTTAGCCAAACAGGACACACCCACAAATTTTGCTTTTAACTTCCATGTCCTGCACTGCTGAGTAGTGAATCCAGTAAAGGGGAAGCGGAAAGTTTAAGGCTGACTCGACAACTGATTAAAACGATTATAAAACTGTTAATCAAATTATTCCCTTTTGGAACAATCACCGTTTTGCTCTACAGATGTGCACTGTATAACTTATTCAAAGTAAGTATCTTAAATTACAGTAAATGCAAATCATAAGGGTAGGCTTGGCAGGGAATTCCCTTGTGACGGGACATGGGCAGGGTTTGTGAAAGAGAAATCCAAGGGGTGAAATAAAAGCACTGAACCAAATACAGAGAGAGCAAGCAGATCACCAGAGTTTTCACAAACGCACATCATCTGCAATCTTTCTCATCATGTCAACAGGTCAGTAATAGATTTCAAAAACATTGCATGAAATATGAATAGAATTAGCAATTTTCTGCTGCTCCCTTGTCACAAAGAGTCGCCAGAGCATAGTGCCTGTACATGTTTGATTTGGCTTTGAGTTTTCACACTGAAAGGAGATTGGCATCCATCATTAATCAAACCAGCAATCTTTTCCTTACTAAGCAAATATATTGAGAGAAATGTTGTTACGTGTGTTAGATTGTCATTTTAATTGCACCTTAGAACACACATGCGTCAACACTACTATGAGCGGGTGGAGGGAGGTTTGGAGTCTTCTCTCACCCCCGTTCTCTGCGGCCTGCTGGAGCGGGGGGGCTAGGAGGAGTTGGCCGTCCGGCTGCGGTCTGGGGTGTGGGGCCTCCCTGCTGCTGCGGAGTCGGGGCGGTCTGCCTCTCCCCACCGCAGGGAAAAGGGTAACACCACCTGGGTCTGGGTGCAGTTCCCCCCTCCAGGGGCAGGGGTACCTAGACCCGGTTTGTAGAGTACGCTTGGGGAGTGTGATTGTCTGTACAGTGTCTCTTTATGTCTGTCCCCACGTCGGTTGAGTGTGGTGTAAGTGCATATGAGAGCATGAGGGTGGGAATGGATGTTTGTGTTTGTGTGTGCCTGTATGTTTGTATCTATATGTCAGGTTGGGTATCAGACGCCACCTCTCTGGGGACATCTCGGGCCTTCCAAGGTTTGGAGGCCTATCTCCACCCACCACCACTTCCCCTGCCGGTGAAGGACTCCCTCAGGTGTCGGTGCGTTGGTGGTTCTTTGTATCTGGGGGTGGGCGTCCGGGTACACACCGGCTCACTCCTTGGCGGCCGCTTATTGGGGCTCGCTCGGGCCATTTCGGAGGTGGGGTGCCCCCGGCCTCTCGGCCTGGGGCTCGGTCACTCAGGCACAGCTGGCTGCCAGCGGAGCCCACGGGCGCGTCACTGCAACTCCCCCTGGCTTCTGCTCCGCGGCTGCTGAATGAGCCCTCATCTGGGACTCTCCTTAGCTCTAACTGGGACAGTGGCGCGGCTGCCCCTCTGTGGGTCTTCCTTGGTCTCTTGTGTTCTGGGGGCCTCTGGATGTCTGGAGTTTTGATCTCCTCCATACCCGCTTGATACCATAAAGGACAGGGCTGTGGCTCCCCACACTCCCTAGCAGATCATTACATGGAGAAACCTTTGGAATGCAAGCATGCTGATCCACACAGGTATGCACACAGGTGTACACATGGGTATTCACAGACGCGGACTAAAGCTTTCTTGGCTGCTACCTCAAAGCACACTGTGCGCTGTCTATCTTGCGTGCTGAACAATATCGTCTATTATTTAGTAACTATTGATATCTATGAATAGCTAGTTTATTGTGATGGTGCTTTTTTTTCCCTATTATTATGTTGCTCTTTGTTGTTTGCTGTCTCCTCTGTTTGTTTGTTTGTTTGTTTTTTTCTCCATACAGGTGACCCAGGAGTTTTTTTTTTTT
Organism: Mchenga conophoros; assembly: GCF_057382185.1. Taxonomy (NCBI): domain Eukaryota; kingdom Metazoa; phylum Chordata; class Actinopteri; order Cichliformes; family Cichlidae; genus Mchenga; species Mchenga conophoros. The sequence continues at coordinate 41,584,888 of NC_140528.1, forward strand.
TTGTTGTTTTTTTTGCTTGTTTGTTTTTCTCTCTTCCCCCTCTTCTCACCGTCTCTTCTCCCCTTTGGTTTTCTTTCTTTCTCTCCCCCTCTTTCTTTCATTCTTTCCCCCTGTCCTATTTAAAAAAAAAAAAAAAAAAAAAGATGACAAAGGATGAACTGAAGCTCCGCCATCACGTGATGTCACATGCTGCTGTTTCTGATGTCAAAAAAAAGGGAAAAAAAAAAAAGAAGATTGTCATTGTATATCAATACAATGGTGCAAATAAATACAGCCTGCCTGGAAGTTTGTACAAATTGCATTGTGTATTTTCAGAGTAACAATCTCAACACATTTTTAAATGTGTTTTTGAACAGATTTTTCTTATCTGATTAAAAAAATGGATGCTGATGAAGAAATTCTACTCAAGAAGCTGAAAGGACTGGTTACAAATATCAAATGGAGCCCAAAGGAGGTCGCTGACTTGTTTGATGCTCTTTTGAAGAGATTTGAGTCATCAGTAAATGACAAATCACATCTCCTCATGTGGATGATCAAAATGTTGCACTGCATAGAGATTCACTTTATTACTTCAGACTGGAAAAATGAAGATGGAAAAACACTTTTGGAACTGCTCCAAGACAAAGCTGTAACAGATGAAACCTTGAAGGAATATTTAGCCAGTGACAGACTGAAGTCTCTGGAGGAAATACTTGATGAAATTCGGCAAGAAAAGTTGAACCAGATTGATGAAAACATTTTAAATGATGTCAGAGATATTGTATCAACAGTTCATGAAGGGCGTGATATTCCTGAGGACGGCTCACAGAAGAGTGAACTGAAAACCATCTTAAAGAAGCTCTGTTTGGCAGTGGAAAAAACAAAAACTAAAAATACAAGAAAGCCATTTCGGCCACGACTGACACAGATGGTGAGCTGGTGTCTGAAGGCTCTTTCAGAAACAGGGCGATTGATTCAGGTTGGCACAGGAGAGGGGAAGACTTGCATTGTGGCCATTTTTGCAGCTTTTCGAGCTCTGAGAGGAGAAAAAGTCGACATCATGTCGAGTTCATCAGTTCTTGCAGAGAGAGATTGTAAAGAATGGGAAGGATTTTATAAAGAGTTGAATATCACTGCTGATTATAACTGCAACAGGCCTGATGTAGAACTAAAAAAGTGCTATGAGTGTCAAGTTGTTTACGGCACTGCGCAAGAATTTGCAGGTGACTGGCTTCGGCACCACTTCCATAGGTTGGACATATTAGGTCAAAGGAAATTCCAGTGTGCAGTAGTGGATGAAGTGGATTCCCTAATGCTAGACAAGGGTCATCATGTAGTCTATTTAAGCAGTAACATGCCTGCTTTACAGCATCTCAACCCACTCTTGGCATGTATATGGGCCACTGCTAATCAGTACAAGAAAACTGGCACAGATAGAACTGTAGGGCCAAAATTTCCTTTTTATCAAGTGCTGGAAAACGTGATGAGCAAAGATGGTGATGAGTCCATCATTCGTCAGATAGCAGAGGACACAGGTATACTGTTAAAGGAATCAGTCAAGGACCTGAGAAAGAACCTTAAATGAAATGACTAAAAGTGCGACTGCTGACCAGCTGGCTGAGTTCTTTAAAATGATGGAAAGCAAATTTCCATCTTCCCAGTTTGCTCTCCACCATTTAAATAACAATGGCAAAATACAGGAACTTTGCAAAGAGCTTCAGAGTGAAAATGTGGAAAGCAGAAGAGTGTCTCTGCTTTTACTTGATGGTGGCTTCTGTCAGTACATGTACTCTGATCACGACAGTGTGGTGAGAGCTGTAGAAGAGGAAGTAAAGAGATCAATTCATTTTACACCATGTGAACTGAACCAAGCTAAAAGCAGCTGCTATATCCCAGGCTTCCTTTCAGAGCTGGTCAAATCTAAACTAAAAGTCTGGATTGAAAATGCATTTAAAGCTCAAGTCATGACAGAGGACCATGAATATGTGATGGAGAAACATGGAATCGTGCCTGTGGACTACAGCTGCACAGGGGTTGTTGAAAACTACATGAAGTGGTCAGATGGACTTCAACAGTTTATTGAAATGAAACACGAGTCAAAGATTAGTGACATGACAGCCATCACAAACTACATGTCTAATGTGGGATTGCTTCAAAAGTATAAAAACCAGTTTGGAAGTCAGATCTATGGGATGTCTGGAACTCTTGGTCAAGAAAAAGAGACTGAGACTTTGCAAAAGATTTATGACGGTATCAAAACCTGTCAGATACCTTCATTCAAACGTAGAAAGCTGTTTGAGGTTGAAGGTGTTGTTGTAGAAGATGAAAAAGAATGGATTAAAAAAATCTGTGATGTTGTCATTGCACAAACCAGCCCTACATCATACAGGGATCCTAGAGCTGTACTCATCATCTGTGAGACCATCAAACGAGCAAAGATGATCCATCGCAGTCTAGGAGACAGAGTCCAGACCAAAACTCTTTATATAAACAACAACATGGACAACAGTGTGATCATTTCCAAGGAGTTTAAAGCAGGAGAAGTCATCATAGCAACAAACCTCGCTGGCCGTGGAACAGACCTTCAAGTTTCTGACACAGTAAAGGAAGCTGGAGGTTTGTTTGTTGTGCAGACCTTCCTGCCCAAGAATGCTCGTGTAGAGGCGCAGGCATTCGGCCGCACTGCTAGACAAGGATCACCAGGATCTGCTCAGCTCATTGTCTGTTTGAGTCTGGCATCTGGCAGAATCCCTGCAATTGCTGCTTTCAACAAGGAAACTTTATTCTTTATTGAGAAGTCTAACAGATGTCAGGCCACTTAAACAATTTAGGTTTGTGATGCAATTAAGGTTGTATAAACAAAGCAACAGTAGCAAAGCATCTGTAGAAATATCTTCAATGCTGAAGGATATTTTGTCTGGAGCATCACAGCAGGAAGTAAAGATAATTAAACAGGTCAGAGACAGCACAGTGGCTGATGAGCTATCAAGCTACTTGGAGTCTCAGATCCCAGACATGAAGAAGAAGGAAGAACTCTTCAATGATTATTTGGATGTACTGGATTATCTGTACACAAGCAGCAACAACAAACCAGGAGCTTCAGATTTATCTGCTCTGAATGAGTTTTGGGGTGTGTGGCTACTTACAAGCTTCAGTGCAAAAAATTCTACTGAAGAGTTGAAAAGTCGACTGAAAACAGACCTGGACACAGCGAGGCAGAAACTCAGACAGAGAGAATCCCCATCATCAAACCTCTACCACTACATTAGCTTTGGTAATGACCTGCGTGAAAAGGGGAAGTTTGCAGAGAGTATCAACATGTACACTAAAGCCATTCAGAAGGATCATTGTTGGGGAGCTATTGCATATTACAACCGTGCTTTTACATCTTTGAAGCAGCAAGACAGGAGTCAGAGTCCAGACTGTATCAATCGAGCTCTAGAAGATTTGCAAAACGCACTCAAGTCCGTTCAGCTTCACTGTGACCAACTCGAAGTCACTCACAGGTTCTTAACACAGCACACCAACAAAGACAACGGTGATTCATTCACCAGGCATGAAAAACACTTAATAGCCAGATACACAGTGTTGGTGTCATTCAAGATAAACATTACAGAGGCCATAAAGAAAGTGGACAGAGCCAGAGATACAGGTGGAACTGTAAAAGTGGAAGAGAGTCTAGTTTTCTTCATGGTTCCACTGGTGCATTTTTTGCCTTTTATGATCCATTTAAGGGAATCAGTGCCTGTTATCCGCTCTAGAGATCCTCTGATGTGCCGCCAGCTAATCAGCCACCCCTCCTTTGATATTCTAAATGAACTTGAGTCTCTTAAATCTCTGGGCCTCACTCATGTCTATACATTAGACACACTGTTTTCACTAGGAGGCTTTTTCTCAAAGATTACTAGAAAAATAATGAAGACAATTTAGGAGGCAGGTGTTTAAGTAAACAAGAGCTGCTCTAAAGAATATTTGTTAGGTTTTGAAGAATGGGAGTAAAATAATGGCAGCAACCAATTATACCCATCAGCCTCCTAGTAGATACAACTATGGCATAAGTTTTAAAGTCTTATGTTGTCATCTCATGTTGTTAACTCACATAATTTCACATCCATAGCTATACTGTTAAGTAAGTCACAGTTGGTCCAACTAGATTTAGTTATGTTTCTTTGTACAATGTCACTGCAATTCTGACAATTAATCATTAAAATTAAGCGATGTATAATATGTGTCTGGGCTCATGAATAAAGTAAAGGCAATAACACAGTCAAACGTTAACAAGTGAATGTACTCTGGTCTGATTGGTGGATGAGACCTGAAGAACCATCATACACCTGCTACTATGGTCAGACTTGCAGTTCTATAGAAGCTTTTGGTAGCATCAGTGACCTGAGCACTATGTGGGTGACTTTATTGGCAGGTTTGTGGTCATATTAAGTAAAACACTAAGTCCAGCATATGAGTTATGGTCATTCTAAGAGATGGAAATGAATCAGGGTGAAAAAGCACAGCTGTTTGAGCACTTCTGAGTCAGTAGATGGCAGCACCAGACTGTGTTTCTATCAAAGCACAGTAAGAAGATTATGGTTGGTAATTCATCATCATATCAGATAATTTAGGAGAAACAATCCGCATCTTTCTGTCTTCTGATTTCTTAGATTATGTGTGAGAGCTTAGTGTATAAACACCTTACTGTATACTGAACCATATCTATTCCTTTTGAATGGATGAAGGGACGTGAAAGATTATGATGAAGTTTTTTACACAAAATCAGCTCGTTCCTGTTTATAGACAGAAAGGTTTAGGTGGAAAACAGAAAAGGAAGATTTTATCAAACTGTGGGAAAACTGGGCAAAATTCATCACTTAAAAATGAAACACAACTTGTGTGAGCATTTGTTTGGCAGAATTGACTTTAGTAGAAATAATTTTTGAAGGAGTTCAAATTTAGAACTACTGACAGAACTGAGGAACCATGTGGATCCAAACTAATGACTCAAATAAGTTTAGAATAAATTCTGTGAAAAGCCCGAGTTTGTCTACATTTGTCTGCATGAAACAGCAAATTAATGTTTGGGTAAAATATTCATTTTTAGTCATTAATATTTTTTATAATTTTTTTGTTTCCACATATACCCTGAAACATCATGAAGTAGTGTATAAACCCATGATGTGAATCCTGTTGATGAGGAAGAGGCTGAGCTCATTATTGGAGCTTTAGTTTACCTGATCAAATCCATACAGAGTGTTTCTATTACAATTAGAATTGTATCTAATATGCAGATGACACTGAGATAAGAGATCCCACTTACAATTTAACTCAATAACTTTGTGAAAATAATGAGATGTTAAATGTCTCCAACTCATCTCTGACTGAATGAGGACAAATGTCAAACATGTCCTCATTTCATTATGAGGACATCAACACAGCCTGAACCATGGAGGTAAAACCATCACCTGATGGAGGAACATCATTCGTTCAAACAGCGCCTGTAATAAATTATCTGAAGCTTTCCTGCGAAGTTTTAAGCCCCTGAGTGATGTTCTTGCTGCTTCTATTCTGCGGCTGCGGGTTTATGTGTTTGTTGTTGTTCCTGCTCAGCAGTCGGTTAGCCACATTTCACATTTGTCCCCAGCCCCCAGCGCTCTTTCTGAAACCCAAAGAACCTCACGAGAAGAAAAAGAAGTGAGAACAAACTTTATTGTTCCTGCGAGAAAGCAGGCGACAACAGTCTTACACTTGGAAATAAAATATAACCGGAAACAGTAAAATATTAAAGACAGTGCATTATGCATTATTTATAAAATACATAGTATCATTTCTATATTGTGGAAGAGATATTGCCAATATGGCCATAATAAGACAGTTAAGAGCAGGTTGAGGACAACATGCTTTTGAACATACAAAATAATGATTTTTAAAACGTTTGAGACCAGCAGCTGGTTCCAGTGGTTGGACTGGTGGGTTACTTCAGTAAGGAGTAAATATCTGGCTCTTGTACAAAGTCTGAAAACACAAAATACACAAAGTTCAAACAGCATAAGAAAAGTATAAAACTAAGCCTGTCTGTTATATTTATATGAAGCAAATTGACAGAATTGTATCAAATCAATCATAGTGAAAATAACTTATCCAAAAAACATTTTCATTAAGGAAACATTTCTCAGTGGGTTCAAACTCATGTAATTCTGAAATTTGACTACACTAATGACTTAAATCCACAACCACTTTAGCTAAAAGTGTTTCAGCCAGGCTGTCGCAAATAAGGTTTTGATGTGAAAGAAACCCAGCAGGAAGTTGCTGGTGCAGTAGTTTATGTCAAAGGAGAGAGTGTCAGCAGAGCGGTTAGTGTGTGACACATCGCTGAGCTGCACTCATACACTAAAAGCAAAAGGGTTGTTTCTAAAAGGTAACATGTTCGCGTCTCTTATTTCCTTTGTGGAGTCAAAATCAAAAGATATTAAAGTAAAGAATCTGAAAAGACGTTTAACTGAGCTGCTCAAAATGTTCTTCAGCAGCTGATCAAAAAGAAGCAGCAACAAACAGGAAGGCAGTGGCCTCCCTCATGGCAGTCACAGTTCTTCACACCACTTCCTGTGCTCACACTGAAGGTTAACATAGGACTCATAAGTCCTTATCATAACCAATGTGATGAATTGGTTATGTCATGCGGCAAGTGTGACACCACAGCTCAACGTCTGCTAGACACACTGCAGTCATCTCCTGAACAACACTGCCATTAGGAAAAAATAAATAAAATAAAATAAAAATGTACATAGGAGTTAAAGAAGTCAAATGAAATCGTGGAGACTTTTTCAAATTTTTCTCCAGAATGTCTCATCTTTTCCGTCTTGTCCTCAGTACAATCTCTCCACTGATATGATTGGAAACACTGATATAATCCTGTACTCGTGTCTTCAACCCAGGTGCACCACGCTGTCAAATGCAACAAGCTAAAAAAAAGATTCGAGAGGTCACAGAGAAGCCGACACAACATCAAAGCTCGTGGTGCACCAACAGCTGTGACATCACTTCTGGTCTGTGTTGCTGTGTTAGACGGTGATAATGGCGAGCATGAACAGGATCAGATATCTGTGGGAACCATCATAACTTTCATCTTGATAATTCTGTTGATTTCCGTTGACCTTTACCGATGATGGAGGAGGCCAAAAATTGTTATTGATACTTTTAGTCTAGTAACAGATGTAAGTACATTTTTCACTGCTGGTGAAATCTATTGACTTTTAGTGTGTCTATTTGAACGAGAGGGCTTTGCTTCTTCATGCTTTCCTGGCTCATGCTGCTTACACACTTTATATTTTACAAAGAGAAAACTTTTCAGGAAGTAACCTTGTTTTCTTTGTACTGAACAAAGAGCATGTTTACCTCCAGATCTGTTTGATCGGATTTCTGTTTGTTCATAATTGATGTCTTCAGTTCTCACTGCTGTGTAGACTACAGCTGAATCACTCCCTGCACAAGAAAACAAACACAGGTCATCAGTGCAAGCAGTAAAGCTTATAAAAATATTGTCAGTATGCAGGGTGCATGTTAAAGAAAGAGTTAAGATTTCCTATATAAAAATACTTCTTAGAGACCGTTGGGGGTTTCAGAACCTCTGTGGCTGGATTTCCTGTTTCACTCAAAACACCCCAGTGACATTTCGACTTTTGGCATTAAGTCCAGTTGAAATCCCACAAAGACACCCACACTTTGTCACACCATGTACACAATATCATCAACGGTGTGATGAGAACTCACCTTTTGTAGTACACTACTGGTTTGGTATGTTTTAAACTTTAATGCTCTCAACTGCAGCAGTTACTTCCTTCTCTTGTTGTTTCACCTGAACATATTTTAGGGGATACTTTGCGATACAGAATTAGAATTTCACTGAGTTTCACGTAGAGCTTTACTGGCATGTTGTGTAATTAATAAAGAGCCATTAAAGTTTTGTATAAATATTGATCATCCAGTGGTTGCTTATTTAAGGTAAAGTAGTCCAGCTGAGAAGTAATAAATGCAGAAGCTAGTTTTTCAAGGTCACTCTGAGACAGTCCATTTAGATAGATAGCATATTTCTAAGATTTTCAGGGCCAAGTACAATAACATCAGTTTTATCTGAATTTAGAAGGAGAGAATTAGAGTTCATCCAGGTTTTTATGTCTTTATTCCTGCAGTTTAACTAATTGGTTTGTGTTACCTGGCATCATGGATACATTTTCAGTTTGTTTTTTGTCTGTTTGGGAGCTGACACACATCTGGTCCCAACTCTGGATAGTCGTATTTTGGGAGGTTTAATAAATTTGTCCATATTTCTAGAAATGAGAGCTGCTCCATCCAAAGTGGGATGGATGCCGTCTCTCCTAACAAGACCAGGTTTCCTCCAGAAGAGAAATTATCTATGAAGCCCACATCGTTTCTGGGACACCACTCAGACAGCCAGCAATTTAAGGAGAACATGCAGCTAAACATGTCACTCCTGGTCTGATTGGGGAGGGGACCAGAGAAAACTACAGAATCTGACAGTGTTTTGGCAAAGTTACACACCGATTCAATATTGATTTTAGTGACCTCCGATTGGGTGTCATTACTGCCGGCGTGAATTATGATTTTACTGAAATTACCCTTAGCCAGCAGTTTTAAATTTCCCTCAATGTCGCCTGCTCTGGCTCCTGGAAGACAATTGACTATGGTTGCCGGTGTCTCTAGCTTCACATGTCTGAGAACAGAATTGCCAATTACCTGAGTTTGACCCTCAGTGGGTGTGGCCGAGTGGGGGAAAGACGGGTACTAAGTAACTAAACATCTGACACAATGAGCAGGAAAGTGCAGGAGGGACAGGTGAAGAGGCCATGCTGCTAGCGAGTCAGCTAATAGCTAAGCTAAGCTATTAAACCCTAAAGACACATTGAGTGAAAACTTTAAATATAAATTAGCGAGTTAATAAACAGAGCGTGTGCTTTGGATGAAATATGTGAAGATTATACAATGCAATAAGAAGTTATCTATGTTTTTTTTATTAAATTGTTGTGTGTTATAACAGGAAGTGACACTCAGAGATAACGCACATAACAACAGACAACATTTAAACTAGTTTACCTTCCTGTTAGTGTTGAATTCAACTGTGAGCTGCAGATGAGTCATTTAATCTCTTCATCTCCATTAACAGCTTTATCAAAACACATCAGTGTGAACACTGCTAAGCAGCTTTGCAGGTTTCTGGAGCTCCAACTATACTGCAACGCGTGAGCAAAGTGCAAACAAGACCGACCACAGATAATCGAACAGCATCCTAGTATTTACAACACATATAAACCCAATGAACTACATAAAAACTTGAGAGATATGAAAAAAGACCCAAAGTCTTTTTTTTCTTATCTTTAGCTGTTGGACAAACGGCCTCACATTTGACTCTAGAATATGTTGAAACAAAGAGGACTACACTGCCATGTCTAAAGCTGGTATGAGGTGTTGATGTGCACATTCTGGCCAGTAATCTCCAATGCGTCCCTGTCCTATGTTAAAAAAAAAAAGACATTGTTCCTGAAGTCTGTGCTATGCTCAGACACAACTTAGCAAACTACCCAAATGTCTGCCTCAGAAGGTTCTAGTTTGTTTTGCATAGGATCGCATAGAGCCCTGTAAAAACTCTCTTTATCACGTGACAGTCATGTGAAACACTGAGACCCTCAACAGTTTTATTTCTTCTATTGGTACTGCTGTGAAAAACAAAAACAGAACTGATACAGAATGTTATATGTGAACTGACGGACTGTGGTTACTCTATTCACATGTTAACTACAGGGAAATGTGTTATCTGGTCAAAAGGTCAGTATATCACGCAAACTATAAAATGATTAACTACATAAAACTAAAACTCAGAATTTGGATACAGGTGACAAGAACTATGAGGAGATTTAATTTACTGTTTGTACAAACTGTTCATCTACATGTTTCCTCTTTTCTTAACAGGCCTGCAGTAAAACCTGAGCAGAGACATCAAACTGATTGACCACAGGCTGTTAACCTCTGTTACACACAGTATGACCCTGGTTTTATTGTTTTAATCTAATATGCTAATTTTATTATTTTAAATGTCATTCCAATTATCATTTTATTTTTATTTTTATTTTTTTTACCTGCATGTCAGGTGTACAGCTCTTTGTTTTCAGCTGGGAGTTGTTCTGAAAGTTCTATATAAATAAATTGCTTGCTTGTCTAAAACCAACTTTGAGCTAATAAAGACACAGACCAGCAGTAAGAGAACAAAATTCACCAATCGTCATCTACAAACACAGAACAACTATAGTGTGATCATTTTAGAATTGAACTGATTTAAGTGAATAGTTTAAGGTGCATGTTAATGCAAGGAACAGGCAGAAGTGTCCGTCAGAACCAGCCGCAGATTTTACTGGAACCTGAGCCTTTTTTCTGCATAACTTTCCCAGAAGGTACCAATAACTCTTAACACCTGAAATGTACTAGCTCGCCTTTTTAAAATTGTATTAAGGATCAAAGTGTGTACTATTAGGGGTGTGGTCTGCTTGCCTTCGTTTAGCCAATTGAAATAACTGAATTGGCCTGAACTATAATCCAATTATCTGACAAATAAAATGGGTTATGGCTAATTAGCAGGTATTAGCAGCGTAATAACCAAGCTAGATAGCATTAGCTGTTAAATTAGCAAAACCTTCTCTTCGAATTATAGTTACTTCTGGCTCCAAACAAACGAGACAACAAAGGCTAAAACAATAACAATGACACTTGAAAATGCCTTAAGATGTATATGGAAGAAAATGTTGTGTGACATTACACATTGCTCTCTTTTAAACACAATTTATAGTCTCAGCCCAGCTGAAGATTTAACCATTATGGATATAAGCAAGGCTTAGATGAAAATACTAGAAAGCAAATTCTGTAAATGTTGTTTGTGAAATTGAAGAACTCCCTTTTCCTAAGAAAAAGACTGTTATCAAACGTGTTTGCTTGCATTAAGACCTTTTATACTAAACCAAATCCTTACCTTTTGAATAAAATGTCGCATACAAGTATATACTGTACACACACAAACACAAAGTACATAAAAATCTACCTGTGTGTAGTTTAACTGACTGTTGTTGGTGATGTAATTCTTTGAGATCACTGTATGTGAGGCCATCTTCAGCTTTTTCCAAATCAACTGAAACAAACCAACACGAACACCAAATTAATTTAGCACAGTGATCTTAACGAATACTTGTTAGTAGATAACATGTAACAAATAGTTTACATAACTCTCTACGTTATATTTCTCATTCTCACCTGCAGACTTCCTACAAACACGTTGTCTCACCAATAGAACCACTAACACCAGCAGAACCACAACACACACTGATCCAACAGGCAACAACACAGGGAGAAGCAAGAATGAATCAGGAGGAGAGGTAATAATGGAGACTGGTGTCGGTGTGGATGTAGGTGGAGGTGTGGTGGTGTGTTCCCCTAAAATAAAGCAAACACAGTCATTAAGTTGTCGTCACATTGTGAATGTTGAAAGCTGCAGAAACACAGACAGGTGAGTGTGTCACCTGTGACAGTGATCCAGCTGGATGGAGACTCTCCATGACCGCTGATGTCACACTTGTAGAGGCCTTCATCAGACCTGGAAACATGCTGGATGGTCATGTGACCTGTAGTCTCATCCCCAATGAGGGAGCCATCTTTATAGAAAGCAGCTGGGAGGTTGGAGGGAGTGGTCTTTGTTTTACAGAGCAGAGTGACGTCATCTCCCTCCATCACAGGGAGGACAGGACTCTGCAGGATCACTGATCCACCTCAACACAGAGACAAACTACAGCATTTCATCCATTTACACACAGCTTCATCAACACTAACTCCACACACTCAGCTTACCAGTGACTGTCAGGTTAACCATGTTACTGATGGGACCCTCTCTGGACTCACACCAGTAAACTCCACTGTCTGATTCATATAGTTTGCTGATGTTACAGGAAGAACCAGCTGGTTTTCCCCACCCATCTCTTCCACACTGAGTCCTCTGTTGTTTGCTTGTGTTTCTCCTCAGAGTCCATCCAGCAGAGCTGTCGTCCTCCTCACAGCTCAGAGACACAAAGTTTCTTTTAAAGAACTGAGAGCTGCTGGGACTCACAGTCAGACGAGCTGTGAGGGTTAAAATGAAATAATGTTGAGACTTTTGTTATTGTAAAAAAAAATACATGATATATTAAATCATTTCATAAAACAGCTAAATCTAAATACATGAAACTTTGTGTGGCTGTAACTAAATCTCAACAGATTAAGAGCAGGTTATTTGATTCTGTGGTGTACTGTATCTAACCAGTTGCTGAGTTCATGAGAAGAGAAAAACATTTATTTTGTGTTGATAACACAACTTCATTCTGAGCATTTAACAGATGTAAGCAGACACAGAAGAAGGTCACTGACCTTGGTGTGTTGCACAGCTCAGCAGTGAGATCACAGCTGGAAACAGATGGTTATAAGTTTAACACAATAACCCTGAAGAAAAACATGACAAACCCGGGTCGTACTGTATGCCTCACTGCTGATTTTGTCTCTACTGCTGTGCAAAATAGAGAACAGTGGATGCTGTAGTTCATCTCCATACCATTAGAGCTTCTGTGGTAGGTAATGTTAAATATTAGATTAGCAACTTTGGATTTGATTTCTGGGTTTATTTCAAAATAAAACAACGACTCATGCAGGTGTATGTGTTTCTGACACGAACAGGCTGTCCTGCTCTCAAGCATTGTTTTAGAAGAAAGATAAAAATGACAGTGGTGTTACTTAGACGGTGATGGTATTTATGCTTTATTAATACATTTATTGGAAAGCAAAACATATGATCATTTTTACTTTTTGTTGTGATTTTGGATGTTACCAATGTAAACATTGCAAACTATTCACGACTCAGTGCCTAATTACTATCAGTTATACAAAGTTTCCAGGTAATATCGCTGTTAACTCATTTTTTAATTTCCCTTCCCTTTTTTCTGTGGAAATGTCTGTCATCTGTTATCACTTAGCAACAAAGAAGACTTTAAACGATCAAGAAAAATAAACATTGTTAAAAGTGAGAGATTTTACTCACAGAACAGACAGCACAAACACGTTTCCTCCATTGTCCTTCGCACTAACTTCAAGTTTTTTTTCTTTTATTGATTTTTGTCAGTTGCACCAATTTAAGCCCTCCCTCTTCCTCCCCAGCAAACCTGGTGGAAACCTTAGCGTCATTTCCCCTGTTAAAACCGATAAAAAGAAAGAAAAAAAAAGAACAGAAAAATTTACATGTACAGTTAAATGTTAACCGGATTTGTTCATAGAAACGAGGTCAAGCCACACTGTGTCCTCCTAACATCAGAAAGTTGTTTTTGTTGTCTCAGCTTTTCTTCTTGTCAATTTGTTTTCTTGTGTGTGGGTGGTTTGCAGTATGGATTTTAAATTGGAGCACTTTACTTAAGGTCAGACTAAGAAGAAGTTTAACAGGACAATAGAAGACGATGTGATACTTATGAATTTATGTAATATTTAATAATATGTGAAGAAAAAATAAATATTTGGACCGTTTCCCAGCTACCATTTGTCCCGTTGCTGTAAACATACGTTTAAATAAGATCAGGATACAAGCAGACAGAAATATTGTGCAGTCCCAGAATACTGCACTTTAAAAACTAGAGCATGTAACGTTTACGAGTTTGTAAATGCGCACAATAAGCACTTCATTCTAACGCCATCACCAGTAGATGGAGACATTTGCTTGGCTGTGGTTTATAAAGAGTGTGGCTGTAATTGCTGAGGTCATGATCTCAGGGTTTTTGTGCTTTTTCTATTATTAGGATTTTAAGAAATTGTGATTATTTACAGCTTTGCTGTTAGATCTTTTTATAGTTTAGTATATTTTCTTTTTATACTTCTTGTTAAAGTTCCCTCATCTTACTCTTTCTCCTAAAGCACTTTATACAACTTGTGCATTCACTTGTGCACAAGCACATTTTTCTAAGTGCTTTCTAGCTAACATTCACACATCGGAGAGCAATTTGGGGTCCGGATCCCTCATCTTACTGTGTGCCCTTAATGATGATTACTATCACATTAAATATGGACAAAGGTTGCATCTGGTCACAAAGTAACATCCACACCTCTTGTGTTGACGTGTAGTTGCACATCCTCATCATCGTAATTGCTTTCTGATGTGCTGACATGTGGCACCCTGAATATTTTAAGTGTGTAATAAAACCTGGCCACCTTTTTTTGCTTTTGTTGTTACAATAGTTTACATCAGGGGTGGGCAACTCCAGGCCTCGAGTGCCGGTGTCCTGCAGGTTTTAGATGTCCTTG
>NC_140528.1:43404224-43579224 GCF_057382185.1 Mchenga conophoros
CTTGTCTACAAGCTTTCAATTAAAGAGGCGATAATCACTGTTATATGTTCAAGTGCATAGTATGGAGGATGTCATAAGGCCTTGAGGCAATGGCATGCAAAACACAATATTTATGAGTGTTTTAAGTTGTAAATCGAAACATGTAAACCGAACATGACAGGAAGGTTAAACGCATATTCACCACTGCATTCATTGTTAAAATCATTTTGTAATGTAGGATCAGCTAAGAACGTAATAATGAATGAATGTAATAACTGAGGGGAGTCCTCCGTTTCTCCCTGAAGGCGCAGGAAAGATGATGAGGAGGAGGTGTTAACAGTCCACCTCACAGGTGAGACTTGTTGAAACCAGCTGGTTAGGAAGCTGCAGGACTTTGTATGTTAGTTAACTACCAACTGATGTCTAATCCTCCTTTTATCTTCTTCATGCTGTACTCATAGTAACAGCTGAGCTGCATGTGAAAACAGAATCACCCGAAAGACTCACAAAGAACATCAGAGTGGCTCTTTATTAATTTAATGGATTAAACTCACATAAATAAATAAAATACAGCCTTCCTGCAACAGCGTCCACATCTCCCACTCATGCAGATTGCTCACTGCTTACCCGACACTCACAAAGCTTTAAACAGGACATGACTACAGAGTAAAGACATAAAGTGATCAGTAGGAGAAAATGAAGGAAAAAGTGTTTACAGTAGAATTCATATCATCACACTGATTCCACTCTGACATCACTGATCAATAATCAAAGAACACACAGATCAAATTGATCGATCAGCCATCAGAGGAGTCGGATCAGTGGAGCTGCTTCTCTTCCTGATGTGCTGATCTCTCCCTGCAGAGGAGACACGACACCTCCACATACAAATACAATAAAATAATAAGTGAAAGCAGAGAGAACCAAATGAAAATGAACAAACACCTGTAATTGTGAGCAGCACGATTCTTCATCCGATTACGTGTCCGCGGCTCCAGGCCACACAGCTGTATCTGCCACTGTCTCTCTCTGTGGAGCGTTTAAAGGTCAGGCTGAACTGTCTGCTTTTCAGACGCTCGTCTTTCATCTTCACTCGGTCTCTATAATCCCACTCCTGTTTGTCAGGCTTCTCAGGACGGTGCCACCACTCTACTAGAGTGTCTTCAGGCAGCTGAGCTGTGGTTTTAAAGGGCAACCAGACAGACTCCTCCACCTCCACCCGACACCCTGAGAGAACAGCAAACACAATGAGAAGAGAGTGAAATACAAAGATTTGACTGGTCAAAAACACCCACAAGGACTACAGCAGGTTCTACTGCTGCATTGTAGAGAGAACACTGACCAGCTGCATGGTACGGCAGTACTACTGCTATGGACCGCAAATGCCTGCAGAGAGTGATAACAACTGTGGAGAAGATCATCAGGACTCAGCTGCCCTCTCTGCAGAACATCTACCATCGCAGAGTCCAGAGGAGAGCTGCCTCCATCCTCAAAGACCCCACACACCCCCAACACGGACTGTTCACACTTCTGCCCTCGAGACAAAGGTTTAGAAGTGTGAAATTTGGAGTTTGGATTCGGGAGACAGACACTATCTCTGCTTTTAAGATTAGGCTTAAAACTTTCCTTTTTGCTAAAGCATATAGTTAGGGCTGGACCAGGTGACCCTGAATCCTCCCTTAGTTATGCTGCAATAGATGTAGGCTGCCGGGGATTCCCATGATGCATTGAGTTTTTCCTTTCCAGTCACCTTTCTCACTCACTATGTGTTAATAGACCTCTCTGCTGAATCATATCTGTTATTAACCTCTGTCTCTCTTCCACAGCATGTCTTTATCCTGTCTTCCTTCTCTCACCCCAACCGGTCGCAGCAGATGGCCCCGCCCCTCCCTGAGCCTGGTTCTGCCGGAGGTTTCTTCCTGTTAAAAGGGAGTTTTTCCTTCCCACTGTCGCCAAAGTGCTTGTTCATAGGGGGTCATATGATTGTTGGGTTTTTCTCTGTATCTATGAAGCACCTTGAGGCGACTTTTGTTGTGATTTGGCGCTGTATAAATAAAATTGAATTGAATTGAATTGAAATCCAGACTCAACAACTCCTTCTTCCCCACTGCCATCACTCTTGAACAGCCGACCCACTTTGAATAGTAATAATGATTTTTTGCACATCAGGTCATCCTGCATATTAAGCTATAGCTCTTTTTCACGCATCTCTGTTTCAAATCTCCATATTTTGTCTGTTTTCTGTCTTCATTTATTTATTTGTACTATTTGTATTATATGTTCTATTTCTATTGTATATGTTAATCGGCATCTGTGGGTGGACAGCAAAGAAAGAATTGCTCAGAGAAATGCCTTTTCTCTTGTAAAACACATGACAATAACCTGGGAAGTATCATTATAATAGTAATATTACTCTTGATAAAAAGTATTAATGGCTTTCTCTAAAAGCAACATGAGGATCATGGCTCAGACGTTGTTTTGTCATTATTAGATAAAAAGGCCATAAACGTTCTGTGTGAGGGTTCAGTGTTAGCATGTTTCAGACAGCTGTCTGTAGTAGGAGACACTCACCTGACATGAAATACTGCCAGAAATAGAATAAAAGACCTCCAGAAACAACAAGAAAAGCCAGGAGAGCTGTGGTCCAGGATGGAAATGGTTCTGTGGAGAAAGACAAAGAAGCATTTGACCTTTGACCTTTGACTAAATGTAATTCATGAAGGAATTTGTTAGATTTAAGATGGTAAAGTATTCAAATTCAAATTTTATTTGTCACATACACAGTCATACACAGTACGATATGCAGTGAAATGCTTAGACAACTGCTCGTGACCTAAAGAAAAAAAAAAAGACTGAATAGGATAATAAAATAAATATGAAAATTAAAATGAAGGGTAAATTTAGCTAGGAAGGAATAAAATAAAATATATTAAAGTTAAAAATAAAATAACTGTACAACAAAATGCACAATACACAAATACACAATATACAAATATATAAGAAAAATATATAAATATATATTTCCTAATCTCCTTCAGGTAGGCCGTCTTGTTGTTATCAGAGATCAGGCCCACCACGACGGTGTCGTCAGCAAACTTAATGATGGTGGTGGAGCTGGTAGTGGCCACACAGCCATATGTGTACAACGAGTACAGCAGGCTCAGAACACACCCCTGGGGGGCTCCAGTGCTGAGAGTGATGGAGGCATGTCCTCGGTTGGAGGCAGCTGCTGCGGGCTCACCCTGAGACACACAAAGCTCCACCTTCAGTCCTGACACTGAAACATCCACTGTAGCTACAATGATGCAGATGTGACCCTCAGCAGGTGGATTTCCTCTCCATAGATGTGTTTCCATGTAGATCATTAGTTACAGCAGTTTTAACTGTAATTGTAGGGTCTTTACAATATAAAGTGCATGAACTGTTGATTTGATTTGATTTGATTTGATGCTATGTGAATAAAACTGAACGAATAAGTGCTGATGTTTATTCAGACTGTCTCTCTGATCGATCTCCTTGACCCAACCTCAGTAATTACTTCCAGCCAGCAGCCCCATCCCTGCAGGAGTGCTCACACACAGCTCCCCATCCATCAGTCCTCCAGCTTTAATCATGAGTTTAAACTTTCTCTATTAACTCGCTTTCATGGTGCCTCAGACTTAAAGCCTTTATTTCACCCCGCTCTCTTAGCTGTTTAACTGATTCATAACTGTACTTTTATTTAAAATATTCAATCATTTAAAATAATTACTAATATATGTATTATATGGGGGGCGATCGTGGCTCAAGAGTTGGGAGTTCGCCTTGTAATCGGAAGGTTGCCGGCTCTGCCAGTCTCGGTCGTTGTGTCCTTGGGAAAGACACTTCACCCGTTGCCTACTGGTGGTGGTCAGAGGGCCCGGTGGCGCCAGTGTCCGGCAGCCTCGCCTCTGTCAGTGCACCCCAGGGTGGCTGTGGCTACAATGCAGCTTGCCATCGCCAGTGTGTGAATGGGTGGATGACTAGTCATCAGTGGACAGAGTACATCAACATTCATGGCTCTGAATACACAAACGTGCGCTTAAATGAGCTCACATTATTCATCTGGACTGATGGATCACCTTTGTTTTTATAAGTCAGCATTACCATGGGAATTACAGTAAAGCACTATGTAAACAGAAAGTGGATTTATTTGTCTTCAGTCTTGATTCTGCATGGAAACAATAACCTGACATCTTTGGCTGGAATCATCAGTTTCAGAGCGTCACCTGAAACCATGGTTACTGACCTGCAGCCTGACGTCACTCTCAGCAGCTGCATGTATGAGTGTAGACACGTGTGTGCAGCTGCTCAGCCGGTTGGATATGTTGGTGGAAACAGTGAGTGTGACAGTGAGGGCCAGACGCAACATGAGCACATGACTGCTGTCAGCACACTCAAGTGTATAAAGGTCTGTACCCTTGCAGTCCTCTTGCTATGAGCGCTCATATCCCCCAAACCCAAGAGGACTAAGGAGCTCTGAGCATTGCACCTCCACTGCTGAGAATACAACCATGTTCAGCAAAGCTGTGTTGGCTTTGATTCTTCTCTGCCGGTTTACAAGATCTGTAGGTGAGTTTTTGCATGAGAAAGATGGAAATCGTGTGTTTTGTCTGCACAGCAGTGTTCATGCACAGGTATATGTGTCTGTTTCTACACGTGTGCATCATGTTAGACTCTTCTAATGTTGGGAAGAAAATGAAAACAGCATTTTCTTCACTTCTCTAACTAAAAATCTGCTGTTTTGTTTTCTGTTTATTTTTGCATCTGTCAAGATTCAGACACGGGCCCTGATTATCCTCAAGTGTTTTTATTACCGTGCGCTCAAATATGAGATTTGGAAGGACCGCTTGATTGTTTTTGTACTAGTGTTTGAAGTTTCTTTGCTAAATGACAGACCCTGATTCATGCACATGAAGGCTGTTGTGTTTATAGGTGTTGACAGACTCATGTTTAAGCATTGCCTCAGGTTTCATTGTGCAGGAAATGGACATGAAAATGAGTGGAAGGGGACTTTTTAAGTACAGAATTTGATACATGAAGATGAAGCTTCACAGCAGTGGCAGTTCCACACCAGATTTAGCAGGTTGGGCTCAGGGTGTTTTTTCATGGGGGCATTGAACCAAACCAAGAGGACAAAATTGAACTGCTTCATCTATGAAGGGGATTTATTTGGAGCACAAACAAAGTGAATGAACATTTAACAATAAAGCAGAAGATTTCACATCCCGCACATGTGCACAGTTAATGTTTAAAAAGCACTGGCTGAAATGTCTATGGACTGAAACGTCTGCACGCATGACAACAGGCAGAGTCCATAGTTACAGAGAAGTCCACCCAAGGAGGACTTTCCTACCAGCTGGGCTGGAAGCTGTGCCTCCCGTCCCCCATTCATGTGGTGGGGAACGTCCTCAGACTGGGGTGGGGGGGTCATCCTTGATCCTGCTGATGTCTGAAAAGAGATGAATATGGAGTAAACATGAGGCTGTAACTGAGAACTATAGTAACTCATTACTTTATCTTTTCATTATTATTCATTAGTGTTAATGAAACTGCGTGTATGGAGTGTCATCACAGGGCAGTGTGAGACACACAGGTCTAAGGACTGGTCCACTGTGTGTCCCTCACAGCCCGTATCCTCCTCCTCTCTGTGGCTCCCTCTCATTTCGGGGCTTTTCTGGTCAGATTCAACATGCTTGATCAAAGAAATTATTTTGGTCTTTCCTAGTAACCCAAGTTTACATGTCACATGGTTTACTTTTCACTCATATTATACAATATATACACTACAGTTTAATATTCATGATGATGTGCAATGTTCCCTCTAATTTTTCATGTGTCTGATTTTTCAACTCCCTGAGCGATCCCTTGGACCGCTGTGAGCAACAGCAGACATGTGCACTGTGGTCACGCCAGCATCAAATCCATCCAAGTTACTTGGTTTATTAAAATAATCAAATTACAGCATTTAGATTTATGTTAGACTACTTTTAATTAAGTGCTTTAGCCCACTTACAATGAAAATTTAAAAGTAAATCTTGTTCATGACCTGTGTAGTATGTTAACACTACTGGAAGTAAAAATAACTGGAACTCCAATTTTGAAAGCACAACTTTTTTTTTCTTTTTTTTTTTATAAAGCTCTGACTTTATGAGTATGAGTCTGTGGTCTGGGAGAGAGTCCTGTAACGCTGTCTGCAAAATACAGCATATAATGACCAATGTTGGGAAATTACTTATATAGTTACTTCTTCAAAAAAGTGACTGAGTTTTGCAAACAACAAAGTTTTTTGCATCTGTTTATCTAAAGATGCAGCCAAGGTGTTTTTTTAAATAAACATTTCAAACTATTTACAGAACAATCAGCTGTTCTGCATCAAATTTGATGCCACACAAATTATTTGTGCCACTCCAAAAAATTATTTCTGTCCACTATGAGATAAAGGAGAACAACAGCCTGATACCTGCAGGCCTGACAGCAGGAGATGTATCACTCCTGTAACACCTGTAACATTCAGCAGTCGACTCATGTTCTGACACACACAACAAAACAATTGACTACACTACACACTAACTACACAAGACAACACACTGACTTTAGACTCCAAACACGCTGAACATTGCAAACGCCGTCACTCCTAAACTTGTGTTGAAAAGCCTCGAGTACTGTACCCTTTTTCAATACGAGCTTCGGAAAGTTTCATTTGGCCCTCTCTATCACTGTGTGTGTTGTAACAGGAACAGGAAATGATACTCTACCACAAAGAGAACAAAAAACAAGTGACAGCACCACCAAAAACTTGACTGACTTTACTCCTACACAGCACCCATGCTATCTTGCATAGATGGAGCGCTTTAGGTTGAAGTTGTAAAATGTTGCTTTTTTTGTTTCTTTCTTTGTTTTTTGTTTTTGTCACAATCAAGTTGTTGATATTTAATTATCTGATGTCCAACCACACCTTATCGCTCTCACTCAGACTTACATGATTTAAACTTTAAAGTTCCTTCATTAATTCCACCATCAGGCTGGGGTCTTTCTGTGCTTGTCTCCCCATGTTTGTTTTCAACACAGTCAGATTAACTGGTAACAAAAACTGCCCATAGGTGCGAATGTGAGTTTGAATGCCTGACCCTAGCTTATCTGTAACTCTGACACTAACACCACATTTTGAGTCTCAACAAATGTCTTCAAAATCATGGTGCCAAGAATTTGTCCCCATAAGGTCTGTTGGTCCCCACAAGTATATTAATTGTCCAATTTTTGGTCCCCACAAACACGTGTCAGGGTGAACACTCTCTCTCCCTCTCTCTCTCTCTCTCACACACACACACACACACACAGCTCTCAGTAAGGCCTGTTTTTAGAATCACAGTAATTCTATTTTCAGATTCAGGATCATGCAAGTGATGAGTTGGTGACACAATTCTTATCTTCCTGGGTTTGTTACAGGAAGTGTGTGTGTGTGTGCATGCATGGGTTTGTGTGTGTGTGTGTGTGTGTGTGTGTGTGTGTGTGTGTGTGTGAGAGAGAGAGAGTTAGCGTTTGCCTTGAAATGTACTTAGAAAAGATTGATTCTGTCCTGTGTTGTCTCTTCTCTCCTTCAGCCCTGACAATTATCAGAGCTGAGTGTGGACAGGATGTCATTCTGCCGTGTCAGGTCCATAAAGATTATCCCACTGCGGCTGTAGTGTGGAGGAGAACTGACCTAAAGCGAGAAAAAGTACTTTTGTACCAGAGCAAGATGTCTCATCGAGCCAACAAGTATCCATCTTCAACTAGCCGCTTTCATCTGATGGATGGATGGATGGACAGTGGGAATTTGTCCTTGGCTCTGCAGGATGTGACGCAGGCTGAGAATGGAACATATGAGTGTCTGGCCGTCGACAAAGAAAGATACCAATGGAAGACTCACATTGAGAATACTGATACCATCAACACCATCCAGCTGATGATTGCTCCAGTGGGTAAGTTTGTAGAGTCGTCAACAATCTGTTCTCTGTGTGCCTCAAATCACAACTACAGTTGCCTTGGTTACGCTGCAGTCTAGGCTGCTGGGGGATTCCCATGAGTGTTGCTTCTTACCTCACTATGTGTTTAGACACCTCTCTACACTGAATCATTAGTAATTATTAATCTCTGGCTCTCTTCAGCGTGTCTTTTCTCCTGTCCACGTCAGCTCCCCTCAGCTGGTCTCTCAGATGGCTGCTCCTCTCTGCGACTGGTTCTGCTGGAGGATTTCTTCCTGTTAAAAGGGAGTTTTACCTTCCCACTGTCATCTAAATTGTTTGCTTAAGTGGGTGGGGGTGCACTGCAGGACACCTGAAGCGTTGTTCCTTCAGTTACAGCCCCTTGTGACGATCAGCCTTTGAGCCCCTTTCATAAAACGTCTGCACACATGAGGCCGAGGTTCTAGGAGTTATAGCACAATTAGTTTAATCATGACTTACAATAAACATGATGAAGTTGTTTTCATCAATCTAAACTCACTGCTCATGTTGTTAGGTATACCTTGTTAGCACTGGGTTGGCCCCCTTTTACCTTCAGAACTGCCTTAATCCTTTAAGGCATAAATGCAACATGGAGCTGGAAACCTTCCTCTAACATTTTGCTCCATGTTAACATGAAAGCGTTGCACAGTTCCTGCACATCCACGATGTGAATCTCCTGTTCCATCCCAAGATTTCTCCACTGGACCGAGAACTGAGTCACTGTCCTGTTCACCAATTAGTCTCACAGTGTTTTGTCCTGCTGGAAGATGGTGCACTGTGACCAAAATATGATGGACATGGTCAGCAGCAATGCTCACGTATGTTGTAACGTTCACACAATCTCAGACACTGAGGGGTCCAAAATGTGCCATGAAAATGTGCCCAGAGCAGCAGCTGGAACAGGCGGGATGGATCATAGAGAAGGTGTCGGGTTGTTGCTATGGGAGGGGAACGTGTCCTTTTATGCAGATATTGTTGATGAGACTTTGTAGAAAGCAGGAAGTAGATCATGTCTCACACCTGTCTTCTGTTTCTCACCTGCAGCTCCACCACTGAATGCTGGCAAAAGGCGGTTTGCTCCACCTACATGTGATCTGCTTTTGACTTTGGGTCTTCTCTCATATTTCTGTTTCTGTGTTTAATCTTGATGATTCTGTTAACACCGACCTCTGACCTGAAAGTCCTGCCTCTGAGTTTAAACAGAAAACTTTTTTTTTCATTTCTTTGGTTTTTTTCATATAACAGCTGTTACAATGAGTGATAATGCTGAGATTACATGTAAAGGGTGGAAACTCATATGTATGTATTCTTTTTGTGGTTTGTTTTTAAAGATAACCACAGGTTTTGATTTCACTGCAGTTTTCCTCTTATAATCTACAGTTTTCATGGCTATTGCTTTAAAGGAGGTACTTGTTTAGCATGTTTGGACTCACAGGCAGGAGTCACATTAGTTTCACTGATGTTTATGATGAAAACAAGACGATAACTAAACACCTCTGTCAGTGAACAAGATCCAATCAGAAGTGCAGTAAGTTTAAAGCACATGTTCGATCTGCTCCCACCAAACGGTCCACCTCTTTTAGCAAACAGTGAAACTGTTTCTCATCGACTATGACCAAAACTAAAAGACGCTGTTGTCAAAAGACTCTCCACACGTTCACGAACAGACTGAATTTATTCCACTAACAGTACAAACCAACGTTAGCCAATCAAATCACTGTTTGTGGAGCATCAACATCAACTATCAGGGTGTTGCACATGAACACTGTCAGTAACAGGCAGGTAGCATGGCTAACGTTAGCTGCTAATGAAGGCACTGCTTGCGCATGTCACAATTGACTGGACATGCTTGCTATGCTATATACTGATGCTATGCTAGAGCGTTAACTAGGGTTGCCAACCGTCCCTTAAAAAACGGAATCGTCCCGTATTTAGAAACAAAAGTACACGTCCCCTATTGAGCTAATAAGGGACGCACTTTATCCCGTAATACAGTGAGAATCAAAAGTAGTCTATAAATGTTTATGGAATTAACGCTTTGTTTGAAAACATAATTCCCAGCCCCTCTCCTGCTTTGTGACCAATGAGCTGACAGCACACTTATGACAATTCGAGTATGACAATTCAGATTACCGCTCATCTCATTGGTCGAGGAAAGGTCGCTTACGGAGAAAATACCGGAAGACAACAGATGACCACAACAACAAGCACACGACGTTTACGTGTTTGCGCGTGAGCAGTGTGAGCGGCTGTGGTGACACCCTCACGAGCGATTGATTATCGGGAGCTGGTCGTGAGGTGTTAATCGCTTCTCATTACCCCACGTGTACTACACGATGCACGATGAAGGCCAAAATCGGGCCGATCACCAAATCGGTCGCACGACTCAAAAATCGTCTCAAAATGGGCCAAAAATCGCACAGTGTAAGCCCAGCATTAGAGCAGCAATGTTTGTTCCCCTCAGAGAAAGAAAAAAAAGGCTGCAAAAGTACAGGGAGGAATGGGAAAAGGAAAACACCTGGCTGGGAAAATGCACGATAACACCTTTAAAGCGCACTGCACTGTGTGCCAGCGCACTTTTTCCATAGGCATGCTTCTAGTGGTGGGGGCACATGAAGAACATGAGGGGCGTGACAGCTCGGGGAACCCTTAACCAAGTTTTTGTCCACCAGGCCACGGCAGAAGCAGATATGGTATGTAAACACTGGTTTGTGTTTTTTTAAACCCTCTGGTTAAGGTTAATATGGGCATGTGCAGTGAATATCAGCGCTATGTGGCCAGAAGTGTGATAATATAATTTATTTTGTGTAATAAACAACAGCAAGGATAGATGATTACAACAAATAGATGACTAATACATAAAAGTAATACATAGATGAATAATGATGATGAGTTAAGATGCGTAATCATGGGAACAAGCGGGTTTACAAACAGGAGCAGCTGATTAGCATTAGAAAAGCTGAAATAATACCTCAACTGAAGCCAACTGTACTAAATGCACTATATGTGCACAGTTACAAGAGTATTTTTCGTTCTATTGTTTTCTATTAATTTATATAATTTTAAGTTAAGCAGGACAGAGTTCTTTTAAAGAAAGATTTACTTATATTCTCAAAAGTTAAGCATGACAGGCTTCTGTTTAAGAAAGAGACCTGTTTTACTGTGTTAATGTTGTCATTTTGAGCTAAAAAAATAAATGGCTAAATGATCATTTGTTTCCCATATGATCATATCACAAAGAATATGCATCTGCTTAAATCAAGTTCAAGTCAAATGGTTAAAAAATAATTTCACACACAAAAAAAGAGCTACAAAATTCACCACACTGGGAAGGGTGAACTGGGTTGCCCGGCCCTGGCCACGAGGTGTCCCTTATTTATTTTTCAGGGAGTTGGCAACCCTAGCGTTAACAGTTCCTGTAATTCATGATTTAGAGCAGGGGTGGCACACTGACTTTAGATGGTGAACCACAATTATAGCTATAAATGGTACCATTAAACTTACTGTTATTCTTTGACACAGTGGTATGACCCAGTCTGTCTTTGCCTGTGATTGGCTGTATCATGCCACCCCTGTTTGCATGGAGATCAGCAGGACTGAAGATTCAGCTCCCACATACATTCGGGCCATTAATAACTGACATATGAAAGTGTATTAGGGGCCTGATGTGACCCGCTGGCTGTATGTTGGACAGCCCTGTATTAGACGCCAAGTCATGGCTGAACGGGCACAAACAGCGTCATGCATGCCCAGATTTGTTTCTCACTACTTTTTTTTGAAAAAAGAAAAAAAACAAACAAACCCACCCATGAGCTTCAGATTGTACATTTGAATCTGTGTCACAGTGTTACTATGGGGATGAAGGAGCTGCTCCGTGGCTGTAACAGTCACTGCTAAAGGAGCTCTCAGCGCCTCCACAGCCTCCTGCAGGGGGTGGAGGTACTGTCTATCATGGGGGACAAATAAAGCTTTAGAGTTGAACACCTCGCTTGCTATACACACAATATCTGTGAAAGTCGTATCATATGCACTTTACAATCACAGCGACATAGAATGTAGAATATGAGCCAACAGGCCACAGCACTGACTGTGCTCTAAAACAAAGTGCCATTAGAGCTGATTCAGAGCCAGAGCAGGCAGCTTTAACACTGACTCAGCTGCAGTGTGCCTGATATTTCTTTGTAACATAGCTTGAATGCTGCTTTATGTTTCCTTTGCTTTGTGTCTCTATTTGTAGCGTCGTGACTGTACGATAACTATCCTGTGATGAACCGTGAAACAGCAAGCGCCGTACGAAACACTCAAATACTTAGCCGTCCCTGTTAGCTTTACAACTCCTTTTTTGCTGAGCAGCTTCGCCAAGGAACATTGTGTTTGTTCTCAGTAAGTCATTTAAACGGTACTCTCTACAACCAACACACACACACACACACATGCAAAACAAACCAAAGAATCTATTTTCAAACTAAAGTGTTAATACTTTCTGTCTGTGTGTCGCTGCTGATACTTAACACATGAGTGTTGTCAGAAGAAAATGACTCTGTTGCTACGGTAATCCCTGCATGAATGGATGTTTTTAGCCTTGTTTTTCTCTTATTTTTTTTTCTCTAACTGCATCATAATTTTCCCAAGTCTGAAAATTACACACGAGGACATAATTACCATCATGAATTAGTCTAAAGTTTAATTGCTGTTGGCAGTATTTTTTAATGGAGAGAGAAAGAAAATCAACCAACACCCCAGAAAGTTCTAAAGTGTTGACTTGTTTGTGAGCAAACCTGCAGACTGAGCAGGTCTAATGATGATGTCCCTCTGGATAAGTCACCGTCTGTTCTTTACTGTAGAAAAGCCTTTTTAAAAAGCTGCCTTATTCATGCATATTCGCTTGTATGCAGCCTGACACAGTGTTATCTCTGGGATTTCCCTCAGGTCTGCAGAAAGTGTCCTTAAAGTTGAATATTGTGACAGTAACAGTGAGACTGAGCTGCTCCATCTGTTTCTGCTGCCGCTGACTTCGGCTCCTTAACCCTTTAAGACGTACCATAGAAGAAGTCCACCAGAGCTTATATTATATTTTTACATGCTGTAGTGCCATTATTGGGAGCATTTCAAGTTGATATACATTAATGCAGACATATTTTAATAATATGTCTGCATTAAGTGCATGGTAATTACATAAATTGCAAAAAAGTGCAATAAACTACAAAAAAATTTAAAATCGTTTTTGTTTTTTTAACATATATTTCTAGTTAGAGAAATTTAAGAGGCTTATCCCTCAAAACTGTAAATACAAAAAAGTTGCACAAAATAGTTTCCCACCACAGGAAATGTATTTTGAGTGTCTTCATAGTTTTATTTTTTAAATACACCAATTTTTATATACTGCAGGAAAAACGAAAATAAATATTATAATGCAAATTTGCAAAAAAAACCCCAGCATGTGCATCAAAATAAACTATTTCCAGCAGTGCAATATGAGTCCTAAGCATCACAGAAATGACACAGAAAGTCATAAAGTCAAACATAACTTTTAAAAACACCAGTATAGGCTCATAAGGCCCTGATGACGTCACTTCCTGTTTCGGGCAGGTCATGGCGGACATGCGATAGTCCACGCTGATGGATGTAGGAAGTGTTACAAACAGCTGATCGGATCGGCAAAGCGTGTTTCTGGAATATCATGTTTTTGTTGCTGCAAGTGCTTTTTATGCCGTTTTTGCAAAGCTATATGTGGAAGGAAACTGTGACCTAGGACAAGCTGATGGCATAAGATGTAAGCACAACTCCTCCGGTTTCATATGCAAAAAAAATTATGGCGCTAGCTTCTGTGGTTGCAGTGCTACCGGGATTTAAAAATAGTTATGCAAAACGGAGCGTGCCCGCTCCGACCGGTTTTAAAGGGTTAAGCATCCTGATTTATTAGCACTGCAGGGACACAAATGTCACTGTTACAGAGACAGACATGCACACACAGCAGGAATGTGACTGAATATGGAATCACTAACAGGAAAAAAACTTTCAGCCTCAAACATGCAGTCAGGTGCTACACTGGCCTAACGACTGATGTGAGCTGAGCTCAGGGAGAAGCAAAGGGTGGAGGCTCATTTCATATGTCTTTAAACTCAGCAGTGTGAAATCCAAAGAGACTGGCACATGACAGACAAAAGCATCAGTGCTGTCTGTTCCAGCATCATTTTATGGTTTGCTTTTATTTCTCAAGATGATGCAGGGAGCCTGGCTCAGGAGCTACTGTCATGTTGTAACCGTGTTCCTGTGACTGTACTGTGATAACTCTGTGACCATGTGATGGAATTACTGTTGATAGTGTTCTGTATTAAAGTGTTACTGCAGCCGACCTGTCTGTGTGTCACTGTCTGTTCCTCCAACCTGTGGACTGCAGTGTCTTCAGCAGCAGGTGTTTGCTGTTTGCACCATCTGCTCAGATATTCTTAAATTAAAAAAGTTCCAAAATTAAATTTAAAACTGTATCTCATTGTACAACTGTATAGTGACAATAATGGCAATTATTCTATTCTATTCTATTCTATTCTAAATTTAAACATCTTTATTTAATCTGTGCTTTCTACTCAACAATGCAGCTACATCGAATGTTAAATATGTTTTTATTCTCCTCAATTCAGAAACTATACTAAAATATGATGCGAACAAAATTGGAGCGCTGGTAAAATTGAGGGGGGCACCCTTGAGTGATCAACTCCTTTCCCCAACCCCCCAAGACTTTCAATGTGTAACTTGTAGGTAACAGTGAAGGGGTGAATGAGGTCACTGCAGCAGCCCCACCCACCAGCAATGTTCCCTCTAATTTTTCATGTGTCTGAGTGAACACACAAACTCCCTGAGCGATCCCTTGGACCACTGTGAGCGACATCAGACGTGTGCACTGTGGTCACGCCAGCATCAAATCCATCCAAGTTTCATGGTTTATTAAAATAATCAAATTACAGCATTTACATTTATGTTAGACTACTTTTAAACTGCTTTAGCCCACTTACAATGAAAATGTAAAAAAAAAATCTAGCCATTGGCCTGTGTAGTATGTTAACGCTATTGGAAGTAAAAATGACTTGAACTCCAATTTCGAAAACACAACTTTCTTTTTCTTTTTTCTTTTCTTTTTTTATATATACAGCTCTGACTTGTATTATGCGTCTGTGGTCTGGGAGAGAGTCCTGTAACTCTCTGTCTGCAAAATACAGTATATAATGACCAATGTTGGGCAAATAATTATATAGTTACTCCTCAAAAAAGTAACTCAGTTTGGCAAACAACAAAGTTTTTTGCAGCTATTTTTTTTTAAATGCAGCCAATGCATTTTTAAATAAACATTTCAAACTATTTACAGAACAATCAGCTGTTCTGCATCAAATCTGATGCCACACAAATTATTTGTGCCACTCCAAAAAATAATTTCTGTCCACTATGAGATAAAGGAGAACAACAGCCTGATACCTGCAGGCCTGACAACAGGAGATGTAGCACTGCTGTAACACCTGTAACGTTCAGCAGTGGCCTCATTGCTCTGACACACACAACAAATCTACTGACTACACTACACACTAACTACACAAGATTTGCGCTACACGTCTCAAATCTCTCACATCTCAAAGCACCGCCGTCACTCCTAAAATTTCCCCCCGTTTCTTAACAACTAGATGCCACGTTACCATATCATTTTTTGATTGGTCGACATGGTACTTTTTTGGACGAATAGGAAAGAGAGACGGGGTGGGGGGGGTTGTTTTTGCTCACAGGTGGAGAGCGCTTTCGAGGCTTTTTTCTTATAAAACGCAGTTTTTACCATTTCTTCCCGCAGTAAATATAAACAACGATAGTATTCAGCAAGGAAACCAAACATTGCATTCTTTTTTTAAAATCACAACTCTGGTTTTACGTGGCCTATCAACACAATTTAAAAACTGGTATAAAGTCCACACTTTTTCCATCAATTGTTTCGTCTGTCCTGCTCACATCTCCAATGGTTGTCCACGTTGTCATTAACGTGGCTTCACTCCACATCAGCTCCGGTGTCGGCACATAAGGACGCTGTCATAGCCTGTCAACGACATCGATTGGCTGCGTATACGAATGTGAATCGCTGGACTATGGGATAACGTGGGATCGTTCTAATCCCATACGAGAGCAGCCAGTCACTTACTGACTAACACTGCAAAACAGAATTGTTGACGTATTCATTTTAATTTCAATTTAGGTTAGATTTTTTTTGTGTGCGCAACACAGATTTTCTGTGCGCAGAGACCGTGCCAGCAGTGCGCAATTGCGCACGTGCGCACCTTAGAGGGAACATTGCTCACCAGCCTCTGCTGTTCGCGAGTACGGACTTTGTAAGTTCACACGGGAGTCCAGAATTCCACAGAAAGCAGCAGATCACTCTACAATTTCTATGGTGACAACACAGCTCCAGAGTTTTCACTGCCATCCCCTCTTAATTTAACTGTGCTTAATATTTGCAATAGAAATTACAAATGTAGTAGATTAAAAAATATATAATTAAAAAAGTATCTTAAGCACTTTGGCAAAAATCAATTTTACATATCATCAGTTTCATAATGTCTAATAAGCTTCAGCACAACCACTACATGACAGAAACGAGGCTAATGTCTCTATTAATAAAATAGTACACATGTATGTCTGAATAAAAACAAACAGGTGAGATGTTAGAACACTTTTATTTGTATTTTAGTAGACACTAAAACTTACAATACACAGCTGCTGGGGTTTGGAAGAGAATTGAACAAATGTTTAAAATATAATCGGATCATTTTTGGAGCAGCCTTCAGGATCTCCATGCATTAACATGCTGTTTTTGCTGAATTTAATTATTTGTCATCTTAGATGTAATTCTGATCCAGCTGTTTAAATAAGAACAGAACATTTTACATCAGGGGATATGATGGGTGTAATTCAAAATACAGTGACCACTCTCCAAGTAAGAATTCAAGCTTAACTTTAGTCTTCACCAAACCGATTTACTCAGGAACAAATAAAATTGCCATTGCCACTTTTGAGTTAGATTTAGCTGCACCAAGTTCACAGTAGCTGTGGACTCCACTTTATTGCTCGATAAAGTGGAGCGAGAACACATCTGGGAATTTTGAGCATACTTGGGCTTGGCTTGATGCGTACTTTGAATTGATGACTGATGACGTATCACAAGTCCACGAGAACAACTGAGACAATGCATCCATGATATGAGGTTAGTTATTAATATACTACTGCATATAGATACATTGTGAGGTTTTAAAAACCAAGCTTTAAAATGAGCAGTGATCATAAAAACCGAGAGAGGCCGACAGTGATCACTGACTTTTTTTAGGGACTTGTTGAGATTAAATAGAACAAGATACAAAGCATTAAAAAATGTTAAAAACACAACAGCCTTATTAAACGCAGAGTAATTTGGACCTGGAAGCAGGGTTCATACATCATCACTTAAAGACAGGATTGAGAAACAGCCTGAATTTACATGGGGGACCACATGACTTTAGTTGGGCCAGACCACTGAAACATCCTGTCACTGTGAAGGAGTCACATATTTAAGTGTTTTTCTATATGATGAAGAAAAAGCTCTGTGACAACAACAGAAACCTGTCAGCACGACTCCTTAAACTGTAAGAAATAAAATGATAGAAAAAGTTCTGATAGCTCATCAATCATCACAAAAAACTGAAATTTCTATAGTAGAAAGTGAAAAACAAACTTTTCTGTCTTCAATTGTTTATTGCTGAATGACTTTGTGTAGTATAAATGTTCATAAGGGAGGTTTGTATCTGCAGGAAAAGCTTTAAAACTATGATAATACAGTAAAAATCCAAAATGTCTGCTTGTGTTTGTCTGTGGTGACCAGCGGATCAAACAAGTTAAGAATGATAACTTATAATTGTAATTTGTAATTCTTACAGCTTTAAACGCACAGCAAGCCTGTGAGACTCGTTTAGACTCAGACTGAGCTGTTGCTCATACTTGCCAACCTTGAAGCCTCAGAATTAGGGAGACGTTCAAAAGGGGGGATTACATACACATATACAAAAAACTTGAATTTTACAGTGTTTATTTATTTAAAATTATTTATTTAAAGTAAGTTAAATGTCACTTTTATTACTGTCCAAATTCAGAGGCTGCATCGACCTAAGGACCCGGCCTTCGTGGTCTAAGTGGGCCAAGTCCTCCGAAAGGCGGGTAGGCCGTAAGTGAGCGACTGTGATGGTCTAGCGTTCAGAATTACGTCACAGGCTCTCTCAGTGGAGTGAAACTCTGCCGTCTGCTCCTTGCTATCTAAATATAACCGGACGCTGGCGTAAATTCTTGACCGTCTCACACTTCTGTTTAATCAGTTTTCTGTTTGACGTTTTTTTCAGCAGTGTCACAACCCTGGAGGAATCCTCCCGAGGGATTAATAAAGTTTTTATTTAATCTCATCTAATCTAATAACTTTAATCTCAGCAAAACCAATTTACTCAGGAACAAATAAAACACT
Organism: Mchenga conophoros; assembly: GCF_057382185.1. Classification (NCBI taxonomy): domain Eukaryota; kingdom Metazoa; phylum Chordata; class Actinopteri; order Cichliformes; family Cichlidae; genus Mchenga; species Mchenga conophoros. The sequence continues at coordinate 43,422,726 of NC_140528.1, forward strand.
GAAAAAGTCCAACAATAAAATTTTTAGGTTATCGAGTTACTTAAATATCATGTTTAACCTGAGTAGCGAAAGACCGCAGGGGTTTGAAAACGATGTGCCGGGAGTTTGCTATTCTTGCCGGCTCAGATATTTGAAGTTTATTCTCACCTGAAAATATGCTAAAAGTTTATTTTGTGACCCAGAAAGAGTAATAGGAGTAATCTTAAAACTAAATAGCTGCCGCCATTGTTGGAAACTGGAATTTGCTGGGTTTTGGTTCTGGGATATGGTTTTCATTTTTGTTGTCCGGGTGGAAAATCAGCAGAAATTCAGGAGAATGGTGGCTCTGGGAGATTTTCAGGAGGGGCACTGAAATTCGAGATTCTCCTGGAAAAGATTCAGGAGGGTTTGCATGTATGCTGTTGCTCTGTGTTACATGCTCACATTTCTGCATCTCTGCCATTCAAACACACTTTGTATTCACTTTGTTTGATCTAATATTCAATTATTAGTCGAACGCTGCTCATTTTACATTTTCCTGACACTCTTGTATTTAAATCGGCTTCCGTCTCTCTGTGTACCCGGCCTGTACCCAACCATGGTATGACAGTCTGTCTTTGCATGTGATTGGCTTTATGGTTCCACCCCTGTTTGCATGGAGATCAGCAGAGCTGAACATTCAGCTCCCACATTTGCTCAGGTCATTAATAACTGACATATAAAAGTGTATCAGGACCGGATGTGGCCCGCTGGCCATATGTTGGACATCCCTGCCTTAGATGCTAAGTCATGACTGAACGGGCACAAACAGCGTCATGCATGCCCAGACTTGTTTCTCACTACTTTTTGTGAAAAAAAGAAAAAACAAACAAACAAACAAACCCACTCATATGACTTTAGGAAGTCAGTTAGTATTTGTTCTACCTGCCAGCAGGTGAAAGTCATATCACATGAACGTGACAATCACAGCGACACACAATGATGTAGAACATGATAGTGATGTGCGATTTCCTTTCCGATCCAATACCAAGTAATATTCAGGGTGGTATCGACGATACTGATCCGATACCGATACTTTGTACAAAAGCTTATTTTATTCATTGTATCTTTTATTGTATCTCAAATGATAGCGTCATAGTGATTATAAGACATCAGATTACTTGTTCTTATCACTTAATAATGCAGAGTTCATCATATATAGAAATAAAAAAAAAACTGAAGTTATGCGCTATTTGAACACCTTGCCTGCCTGCAGCACTGAAGGACTCTGTGAGAGACGTCTGTCTCGCCCTAGCAGCACCTGACTCTCTCCTCCTCTTCAGTTCACCTCAACATATCCTCGTCATATTCTGTGATATGATTTACTCTGAGGTGTTTGACGAGGTTAGTGGTCTTGCCACATGTATCACAAACCACGTCGTTTGTGGATGTAAAATGACTCCACGCTCAGCCATTGTTGTGAGTGCGCACGCAAAGGGTCTGCGACACATTTATACAGCCGTATTTCACACATGACTATGAAAGGCGGAAGAGGAAGTAGTTGCTTCCAATGTAGACAATCTGAATGTTATAGTTTCTTTCCACTGATAAACTACAAATATACCCTAAATTACTAAAATATTGATATTTTAATGTGAGAATCGATTCTAGAACATAAATGACTGGTATCGGAGGAATCGATATTTCAGGATCGATCCGCACATCACTAGAATATGAGCCAACAGGCCACGTGCTGACTGTGCTCTAAAACAACGTGCCATCATGATGATGGAAACATATGATTGCTATGATGAGGACGGGTTTCATAAAGCACTTATAAATATCATCCGTCCCCGTGTTTGAATTTAGCTTCAAAACTTTCAAAGAAAAGACTTTGTTTGTTCTCAGTAAGTGATTTAAACGGTATCCTCGCAAACCCATTACTCTCTGTATCTGCGCTCACAAACACACACAAACACACAGACCGTCTCAAACAAACCAAAAATAAATCCATTAAAAAATATATATATTTCAGTATCTTCTGAGTCAAGAGGACTCTGTTACCATGGTGACTTCATGTTTTAATGGATGCACCAATGCTGGCCCACTTATGCTTATGTTTTGTTTTTTGTTAGGTTTTGTATTGTTGATTGTCAATTATGCTTAGAAATATCTACTTTTATATGCTTAGTTTTATAATTAGTTTTAGATTGCTTAAATCAAATTCAAGTCAAATGGTTAAAAAATAATTTCACACACAAAAAAAGAGCTACAAAATTCACCACACTGGGAAGGGTGAACTGGGTTGCCCGGCCCTGGCCACGAGGTGTCCCTTATTTATTTTTCAGGGAGTTGGCAACCCTAGCGTTAACAGTTCCTGTAATTCATGATTTAGAGCAGGGGTGGCACACTGACTTTAGATGGTGAACCACAATTATAAATGGTAAATGGTAAATGGCCTGTATTTGTATAGCGCTTTTCTAGTCCCTAAGGACCCCAAAGCGCTTTACACAACCTGTCATCCACCCATTCACACACACATTCACACACTGGTGATGGCAAGCTACAATGTAGCCACAGCCACCCTGGGGCGCACTGACAGAGGCGAGGCTGCCGGACACTGGCGCCACCGGGCCCTCTGACCACCACCAGTAGGCAACGGGTGAAGTGTCTTGCCCAAGGACACAACGACCGAGACTGTCCAAGCCGGGGCTCGAACCGGCAACCTTCCGATTACAAGGCAAACTCCCAACTCTTGAGCCACGATCGCCCCAATTATAGCTATAAATGGTACCATTAAACTTACTGTTATTCTTTGACACAGTGGTATGACCCAGTCTGTCTTTGCATGTGATTGGCTGTATCATCCCACCCCTGTTTGCATGGAGATCAGCAGGACTGAAGATTCAGCTCCCACATACATTCGGGCCATTAATAACTGACATATGAAAGTGTATTAGGGGCCTGATGTGACCCGCTGGCTGTATGTTGGACAGCCCTGTATTAGACGCCAAGTCATGGCTGAACGGGCACAAACAGCGTCATGCATGCCCAGATTTGTTTCTCACTACTTTTTTTTGAAAAAAGAAAAAAAACAAACAAACCCACCCATGAGCTTCAGATTGTACATTTGAATCTGTGTCACAGTGTTACTATGGGGATGAAGGAGCTGCTCCGTGGCTGTAACAGTCACTGCTAAAGGAGCTCTCAGCGCCTCCACAGCCTCCTGCAGGGGGTGGAGGTACTGTCTATCATGGGGGACAAATAAAGCTTTAGAGTTGAACACCTCGCTTGCTATACACACAATATCTGTGAAAGTCGTATCATATGCACTTTACAATCACAGCGACATAGAATGTAGAATATGAGCCAACAGGCCACAGCACTGACTGTGCTCTAAAACAAAGTGCCATTAGAGCTGATTCAGAGCCAGAGCAGGCAGCTTTAACACTGACTCAGCTGCAGTGTGCCTGATATTTCTTTGTAACATAGCTTGAATGCTGCTTTATGTTTCCTTTGCTTTGTGTCTCTATTTGTAGCGTCGTGACTGTACGATAACTATCCTGTGATGAACCGTGAAACAGCAAGCGCCGTACGAAACACTCAAATACTTAGCCGTCCCTGTTAGCTTTACAACTCCTTTTTTGCTGAGCAGCTTCGCCAAGGAACATTGTGTTTGTTCTCAGTAAGTCATTTAAACGGTACTCTCTACAACCAACACACACACACACATGCAAAACAAACCAAAGAATCTATTTTCAAACTAAAGTGTTAATACTTTCTGTCTGTGTGTCGCTGCTGATTCTTAACACATGAGTGTTGTCAGAAGAAAATGACTCTGTTGCTACGGTAATCCCTGCACGAATGGATGTTTTTAGCCTTGTTTTTCTCTTATTTTTTTTTCTCTAACTGCATCATAATTTTCCCAAGTCTGAAAATTACACACGAGGACATAATTACCATCATGTATTAGTCTGAAGTTTAATTGCTGTCGGCAGTTTTTTTTAATGGAGAGAGAAAGAAAATCAACCAACACCCCAGAAAGTTCTAAAGTGTTGACTTGTTTGTGAGCAAACCTGCAGACTGAGCAGGTCTAATGATGATGTCCCTCTGGATAAGTCACCGTCTGTTCTTTACTGTAGAAAAGCCTTTTTAAAAAGCTGCCTTACTCATGCATATTCGCTTGTGTGCAGCCTGACACAGTGTTATCTCTGGGATTTCCCTCAGGTCTGCAGAAAGTGTCCTTAAAGTTGAATATTGTGACAGTAACAGTGAGACTGAGCTGCTCCATCTGTTTCTGCTGCCGCTGACTTCGGCTCCTTAACCCTTTAAGACGTACCATAGAAGAAGTCCACCAGAGCTTATATTATATTTTTACATGCTGTAGTGCCATTATTGGGAGCATTTCAAGTTGATATACATTAATGCAGACATATTTTAATAATATGTCTGCATTAAGTGCATGGTAATTACATAAATTGCAAAAAAGTGCAATAAACTACAAAAAAATTGAAAATCGTTTTTGTTTTTTTAACATATATTTCTAGTTAGAGAAATTTAAGAGGCTTATCCCTCAAAACTGTAAATACAAAAAAGTTGCACAAAATAGTTTCCCACCACAGGAAATGTATTTTGAGTGTCTTCATAGTTTTATTTTTTAAATACACCAATTTTTATATACTGCAGGAAAAACGAAAATAAATATTATAATGCAAATTTGCAAAAAAACCCCAGCATGTGCATCAAAATAAACTATTTCCAGCAGTGCAATATGAGTCCTAAGCATCACAGAAATGACACAGAAAGTCATAAAGTCAAACATAACTTTTAAAAACACCAGTATAGGCTCATAAGGCCCTGATGACGTCACTTCCTGTTTCGGGCAGGTCATGGCGGACATGCGATAGTCCACGCTGATGGATGTAGGAAGTGTTACAAACAGCTGATCGGATCGGCAAAGCATGTTTCTGGAATATCATGTTTTTGTTGCTGCAAGTGCTTTTTATGCCGTTTTTGCAAAGCTATATGTGGAAGGAAACTGTGACCTAGGACAAGCTGATGGCATAAGATGTAAGCACAACTCCTCCGGTTTCATATGCAAAAAAAATTATGGCGCTAGCTTCTGTGGTTGCAGTGCTACCGGGATTTAAAAATAGTTATGCAAAACGGAGCGTGCCCGCTCCGACCGGTTTTAAAGGGTTAAGCATCCTGATTTATCAGCACTGCAGGGACACAAATGTCACTGTTACAGAGACAGACATGCACACACAGCAGGAATGTGACTGAATATGGAATCACTAACAGGAAAAAAACTTTCAGCCTCAAACATGCAGTCAGGTGCTACACTGGCCTAACGACTGATGTGAGCTGAGCTCAGGGAGAAGCAAAGGGTGGAGGCTCATTTCATATGTCTTTAAACTCAGCAGTGTGAAATCCAAAGAGACTGGCACATGACAGACAAAAGCATCAGTGCTGTCTGTTCCAGCATCATTTTATGGTTTGCTTTTATTTCTCAAGATGATGCAGGGAGCCTGGCTCAGGAGCTACTGTCATGTTGTAACCGTGTTCCTGTGACTGTACTGTGATAACTCTGTGACCATGTGATGGAATTACTGTTGATAGTGTTCTGTATTAAAGTGTTACTGCAGCCGACCTGTCTGTGTGTCACTGTCTGTTCCTCCAACCTGTGGACTGCAGTGTCTTCAGCAGCAGGTGTTTGCTGTTTGCACCATCTGCTCAGATATTCTTAAATTAAAAAAGTTCCAAAATTAAATTTAAAACTGTATCTCATTGTACAACTGTATAGTGACAATAATGGCAATTATTCTATTCTATTCTAAATTTAAACATCTTTATTTAATCTGTGCTTTCTACTCAACAATGCAGCTACATCGAATGTTAAATATGTTTTTATTCTCCTCAATTCAGAAACTATACTAAAATATGATGCGAACAAAATTGGAGCGCTGGTAAAATTGAGGGGGGCACCCTTGAGTGATCAACTCCTTTCCCCAACCCCCCAAGACTTTCAATGTGTAACTTGTAGGTAACAGTGAAGGGGTGAATGAGGTCACTGCAGCAGCCCCACCCACCAGCAATGTTCCCTCTAATTTTTCATGTGTCTGAGTGAACACACAAACTCCCTGAGCGATCCCTTGGACCACTGTGAGCGACATCAGACGTGTGCACTGTGGTCACGCCAGCATCAAATCCATCCAAGTTTCATGGTTTATTAAAATAATCAAATTACAGCATTTACATTTATGTTAGACTACTTTTAAACTGCTTTAGCCCACTTACAATGAAAATGTAAAAAAAAAATCTAGCCATTGGCCTGTGTAGTATGTTAACGCTATTGGAAGTAAAAATGACTTGAACTCCAATTTCGAAAACACAACTTTCTTTTTCTTTTTTCTTTTCTTTTTTTATATATACAGCTCTGACTTGTATTATGCGTCTGTGGTCTGGGAGAGAGTCCTATAACTCTCTGTCTGCAAAATACAGTATATAATGACCAATGTTGGGCAAATAATTATATAGTTACTCCTCAAAAAAGTAACTCAGTTTGGCAAACAACAAAGTTTTTTGCAGCTATTTTTTTTTAAATGCAGCCAAGGTGTTTTTAAACAAACATTTCAAACTATTTACAGAACAATCAGCTGTTCTGCATCAAATCTGATGCCACACAAATTATTTGTGCCACTCCAAAAAATAATTTCTGTCCACTGTGAGATAAAGGAGAACAACAGCCTGATACCTGCAGGCCTGACAACAGGAGATGTAGCACTGCTGTAACACCTGTAACGTTCAGCAGTCGCCTCATTGCTCTGACACACACAACAAATCTACTGACTACACTACACACTAACTACACAAGATTTGCGCTACACGTCTCAAATCTCTCACATCTCAAAGCACCGCCGTCACTCCTAAAATTTCCCCCCGTTTCTTAACAACTAGATGCCACGTTACCATATCATTTTTTGATTGGTCGACATGGTACTTTTTTGGACGAATAGGAAAGAGAGAGGGGGTGGGGGGGTTTGTTTTTGCTCACAGGTGGAGAGCGCTTTCGAGGCTTTTTTCTTATAAAACGCAGTTTTTACCGTTTCTTCCCGCAGTAAATATAAACAACGATAGTATTCAGCAAGGAAACCAAACATTGCATTCTTTTTTTAAAATCACAACTCTGGTTTTACGTGGCCTATCAACACAATTTAAAAACTGGTATAAAGTCCACACTTTTTCCATCAATTGTTTCGTCTGTCCTGCTCACATCTCCAATGGTTGTCCACGTTGTCATTAACGTGGCTTCACTCCACATCAGCTCCGGTGTCGGCACATAAGGACGCTGTCATAGCCTGTCAACGACATCGATTGGCTGCGTATACGAATGTGAATCGCTGGACTATGGGATAACGTGGGATCGTTCTAATCCCATACGGGAGCAGCCAGTCACTTACTGACTAACACTGCAAAACAGAATTGTTGACGTATTCATTTTAATTTCAATTTAGGTTAGATTTTTTTTGTGTGCGCAACACAGATTTTCTGTGCGCAGAGACCGTGCCAGCAGTGCGCAATTGCGCACGTGCGCAGCTTAGAGGGAACATTGCTCACCAGCCTCTGCTGTTCGCGAGTACGGACTTTGTAAGTTCACACGGGAGTCCAGAATTCCACAGAAAGCAGCAGATCACTCTACAATTTCTATGGTGACAACACAGCTCCAGAGTTTTCACTGCCATCCCCTCTTAATTTAACTGTGCTTAATATTTGCAATAGAAATTACAAATGTAGTAGATTAAAAAATATATAATTAAAAAAGTATCTTAAGCACTTTGGCAAAAATCAATTTTACATATCATCAGTTTCATAATGTCTAATAAGCTTCAGCACAACCACTACATGACAGAAACGAGGCTAATGTCTCTATTAATAAAATAGTACACATGTATGTCTGAATAAAAACAAACAGGTGAGATGTTAGAACACTTTTATTTGTATTTTAGTAGACACTAAAACTTACAATACACAGCTGCTGGGGTTTGGAAGAGAATTGAACAAATGTTTAAAATATAATCGGATCATTTTTGGAGCAGCCTTCAGGATCTCCATGCATTAACATGCTGTTTTTGCTGAATTTAATTATTTGTCATCTTAGATGTAATTCTGATCCAGCTGTTTAAATAAGAACAGAACATTTTACATCAGGGGATATGATGGGTGTAATTCAAAATACAGTGACCACTCTCCAAGTAAGAATTCAAGCTTAACTTTAGTCTTCACCAAACCGATTTACTCAGGAACAAATAAAATTGCCATTGCCACTTTTGAGTTAGATTTAGCTGCACCAAGTTCACAGTAGCTGTGGACTCCACTTTATTGCTCGATAAAGTGGAGCGAGAACACATCTGGGAATTTTGAGCATACTTGGGCTTGGCTTGATGCGTACTTTGAATTGATGACTGATGACGTATCACAAGTCCACGAGAACAACTGAGACAATGCATCCATGATATGAGGTTAGTTATTAATATACTACTGCATATAGATACATTGTGAGGTTTTAAAAACCAAGCTTTAAAATGAGCAGTGATCATAAAAACCGAGAGAGGCCGACAGTGATCACTGACTTTTTTTAGGGACTTGTTGAGATTAAATAGAACAAGATACAAAGCATTAAAAAATGTTAAAAACACAACAGCCTTATTAAACGCAGAGTAATTTGGACCTGGAAGCAGGGTTCATACATCATCACTTAAAGACAGGATTGAGAAACAGCCTGAATTTACATGGGGGACCACATGACTTTAGTTGGGCCGGACCACTGAAACATCCTGTCACTGTGAAGGAGTCACATATTTAAGTGTTTTTCTATATGATGAAGAAAAAGCTCTGTGACAACAACAGAAACCTGTCAGCACGACTCCTTAAACTGTAAGAAATAAAATGATAGAAAAAGTTCTGATAGCTCATCAATCATCACAAAAAACTGAAATTTCTATAGTAGAAAGTGAAAAACAAACTTTTCTGTCTTCAATTGTTTATTGCTGAATGACTTTGTGTAGTATAAATGTTCATAAGGGAGGTTTGTATCTGCAGGAAAAGCTTTAAAACTATGATAATACAGTAAAAATCCAAAATGTCTGCTTGTGTTTGTCTGTGGTGACCAGCGGATCAAACAAGTTAAGAATGATAACTTATAATTGTAATTTGTAATTCTTACAGCTTTAAACGCACAGCAAGCCTGTGAGACTCGTTTAGACTCAGACTGAGCTGTTGCTCATACTTGCCAACCTTGAAGCCTCAGAATTAGGGAGACGTTCAAAAGGGGGGATTACATACACATATACAAAAAACTTGAATTTTACAGTGTTTATTTATTTAAAATTATTTATTTAAAGTAAGTTAAATGTCACTTTTATTACTGTCCAAATTCAGAGGCTGCATCGACCTAAGGACCCGGCCTTCGTGGTCTAAGTGGGCCAAGTCCTCCGAAAGGCGGGTAGGCCGTAAGTGAGCGACTGTGATGGTCTAGCGTTCAGAATTACGTCACGGGCTCTCTCAGTGGAGTGAAACTCTGCCGTCTGCTCCTTGCTATCTAAATATAACCGGACGCTGGCGTAAATTCTTGACCGTCTCACACTTCTGTTTAATCAGTTTGACGTTTGACGTTTTTTTCAGCAGTGTCACAACCCTGGAGGAATCCTCCCGAGGGATTAATAAAGTTTTTATTTAATCTCATCTAATCTAATAACTTTAATCTCAGCAAAACCAATTTACTCAGGAACAAATAAAACACTGAAAAAGTCCAACAATAAAATTTTTAGGTTATCGAGTTACTTAAATATCATGTTTAACCTGAGTAGCGAAAGACCGCAGGGGTTTGAAAACGATGTGCCGGGAGTTTGCTATTCTTGCCGGCTCAGATATTTGAAGTTTATTCTCACCTGAAAATATGCTAAAAGTTTATTTTGTGACCCAGAAAGAGTAATAGGAGTAATCTTAAAACTAAATAGCTGCCGCCATTGTTGGAAACTGGAATTTGCTGGGTTTTGGTTCTGGGATATGGTTTTCATTTTTGTTGTCCGGGTGGAAAATCAGCAGAAATTCAGGAGAATGGTGGCTCTGGGAGATTTTCAGGAGGGGCACTGAAATTCGAGATTCTCCTGGAAAAGATTCAGGAGGGTTTGCATGTATGCTGTTGCTCTGTGTTACATGCTCACATTTCTGCATCTCTGCCATTCAAACACACTTTGTATTCACTTTGTTTGATCTAATATTCAATTATTAGTCGAACGCTGCTCATTTTACATTTTCCTGACACTCTTGTATTTAAATCGGCTTCCGTCTCTCTGTGTACCCGGCCTGTACCCAACCATGGTATGACAGTCTGTCTTTGCATGTGATTGGCTTTATGGTTCCACCCCTGTTTGCATGTAGATCAGCAGAGCTGAACATTCAGCTCCCACATTTGCTCAGGTCATTAATAACTGACATATAAAAGTGTATCAGGACCGGATGTGGCCCGCTGGCCATATGTTGGACATCCCTGCCTTAGATGCTAAGTCATGACTGAACGGGCACAAACAGCGTCATGCATGCCCAGACTTGTTTCTCACTACTTTTTGTGAAAAAAAGAAAAAACAAACAAACAAACAAACCCACTCATATGACTTTAGGAAGTCAGTTAGTATTTGTTCTACCTGCCAGCAGGTGAAAGTCATATCACATGAACGTGACAATCACAGCGACACACAATGATGTAGAACATGATAGTGATGTGCGATTTCCTTTCCGATCCAATACCAAGTAATATTCAGGGTGGTATCGACGATACTGATCCGATACCGATACTTTGTACAAAAGCTTATTTTATTCATTGCATCTTTTATTGTATCTCAAATTATAGCGTCATAGTGATTATAAGACATCAGATTACTTGTTCTTATCACTTAATAATGCAGAGTTCATCATATATAGAAATAAAAAAAAAACTGAAGTTATGCGCTATTTGAACACCTTGCCTGCCTGCAGCACTGAAGGACTCTGTGAGAGACGTCTGTCTCGCCCTAGCAGCACCTGACTCTCTCCTCCTCTTCAGTTCACCTCAACATATCCTCGTCATATTCTGTGATATGATTTACTCTGAGGTGTTTGACGAGGTTAGTGGTCTTGCCACATGTATCACAAACCACGTCGTTTGTGGATGTAAAATGACTCCACGCTCAGCCATTGTTGTGAGTGCGCACGCAAAGGGTCTGCGACACATTTATACAGCCGTATTTCACACATGACTATGAAAGGCGGAAGAGGAAGTAGTTGCTTCCAATGTAGACAATCTGAATGTTATAGTTTCTTTCCACTGATAAACTACAAATATACCCTAAATTACTAAAATATTGATATTTTAATGTGAGAATCGATTCTAGAACATAAATGACTGGTATCGGAGGAATCGATATTTCAGGATCGATCCGCACATCACTAGAATATGAGCCAACAGGCCACGTGCTGACTGTGCTCTAAAACAACGTGCCATCATGATGATGGAAACATATGATTGCTATGATGAGGACGGGTTTCATAAAGCACTTATAAATATCATCCGTCCCCGTGTTTGAATTTAGCTTCAAAACTTTCAAAGAAAAGACTTTGTTTGTTCTCAGTAAGTGATTTAAACGGTATCCTCGCAAACCCATTAGTCTCTGTATCAGCGCTGACAAACACACACACACACACACACACACACACACACACACACACACACACACACACAGACCGTCTCAAACAAACCAAAAATAAATCCATTAAAAACAAATTTCAGTATCTTCTGAGTCAAGAGGACTCTGTTACCATGGTGAATCATGTTTTAATGGAGACACCAATGCTGGTAGCCCACTTATGCTTCTGTTTTGTTTCTTTTCCTCCAAGTCTGATTTGCTTTTTTTTTTTATAAAAGCAGCAGAAGCAGGAACAGCTTAAATCACAGAAGGGGGAATAATTATCTGATAAGTTACACACAATGAAGTCTTTTGTGTTATGTTTTTTTCATTTTAAAAGAGACAGAACATCAACAAAAGCATGAAGGCTGTGTATGAATTGTTTTCATGTCCCTGAGTGAGGTAAGTATTAGATGTGCTACAACCCAGCCAGAGGCAGTACGGTGGTGCAGTAATTAGCTCTGTTGCCTCACAGCAGGGTTTGAATCCCCCACCTGGCCTTCCTGTGTGGAGTCTGCATGTTCTCTCTGGGTTCTCTGTGTTTGGAGGCTTCCTCCCACAGTCCACAGATATGCAGTTAGTGGGGTTAGGTCACCCGGTGATTCTGCAGGTGTCACTGCAAATGTTACCCTGTGATAAGCTGGTGACCTGGCCAGGGTGTACTCTGGCTCCAGATCCTTCAAGTTTGCCAGTGAACATCTAAAACAGGAGTGTCAAACTTAAATGCTGTGGGTCACTGCTGGCTCTGTCATCTCATTGAAGGCCACTTTAGTGTTCAAGTACTAAAAAAACGAACTAACAAGAAAACACCCACAAATAACTCAGAAAATGTAGTGTTGGAAGTGTACTGTGGTCACATGAAACCAAAATCAAGATCTCTGCCATCAACCCGAGAAACGCTGACGTGACCCACAGAGCAGTGTCCCCACAGTCAGGCAGGGAGGAGGTAACATGATGCTCTGGGCTGTCGTTCTTTTTAAGGTGCAGGCCAACATCACACACTGAGAGGTCAGTGGACAGGAACATGCAGTGTGAAATCTGAGACGAGAACCTTGTTCTCTCAGCCAGAATACTGAACATGAGTCGTGGATCAGTCTCCAGACCTCAGTCATAGAAAACCTGTGGAGGAAGCTGAAGCTGGGAGGTGCACAGCAGAGAGTTTCTTTAAAGAGGAGAGAACCAAAGTTCCTGCAGAGAGGTGAACAATCCTGGTGACCAGTGTTGGTCAAGTTACTTGAAAAAAGTAATCAGTAAGTGTTAGATTTGTATTGTTTATTGTCATTTATGCTTAGAAATATCTACTCATATATGCTTAGAGTTGTATAATCAATGTCATGTTGGTAGAGGTTTGATCCTTAATAGTCTGCAAAGGCTTTGTGTGCATTCCAGAGTGTTCTGGCAGTCACACCAACATCCTGGGAGCATGGGAGAGGGCATACACATTATTGTTTTATGGTAGGATAAATGTAGCTATATCTGTTTTAGGCTAAGTGCCTTTTGTTTAAATGAACTGCTGGACTTCCAGACCAGCAGGTTTAGGGAAGTCTTTATGGGGTCACACACTGGACCCTCCCCACACACACACATTTACACAACGCACAGGCAAGGTACTCTTTGTGTGTATGTAGACGTCATATGTTAATGAACCTATGTATATTCATGTAACCTCAATAAAAGAGCAGTGTTACGGGGGAGTGGACGAGAGCGACTGGGGTCAAGCGAAGGAACGGCTCTTGTCGTGGTTCTCTCCCTCATGCATGAGTAACACAAAGAACTTTGCCTACTTGTGTCTTGTTTCTGCTGTGTAATAAATTGTCCTTAACGTTCCAGCGAATGGGTTTAAGCTACAAACCTATCAGTAACTAATTACTGATTACTTCCCCCCAAAAGTAAACCTGTTATTTTACTGATTACTTATTGTTGAAAGTAATTAGTTACTTAGTTACTTTTTAAAAACATAATTTACAACCTGAATAGGTAATAAAGTGATAGATCTTTCAGCCCAATTCTACTTTTTCTGCATGATCTATCATCCAAAATGTAATCAAATGGAAAAGTCTCTTTTTAAAACTTGTTTTATTAGTTTTAATCTTTTAACTTTATGAATCAAGCAAAAATTTAATTATATTCAACATTCTCTGACTGGAAGAAATTTGTTTAACATTTAAACCTATTTTCTGCACATTCCTGCACATGAAATAGGTTTTTCTGTTTACACTCAGTCTTTCACATGGATGCAAGTAAAACACAGCAGAAAATAAGAAAAATCAAAGGCTAGCGGTCCTGTTGCTCTATTTTCACCTGGATAGGAGGAGTGTGGTAGGCGGATGTTTGCCCTGGTGCAGGTGTGCCGCAGCGGTCAGCGGAAGAATCCGGGAGTTTCTCTGTGAATTTCACATTCCTGTGGCAGCGTACTCGGTGCTTGCACAGAAGTTTAGGGGTTTTATTCGCTGTAAAAAGAAGTTTTCTTCCCATGCTGTGAACAGCGGACGCTAATGTTTTTATCACTTTTAACAGAAAGTCAAAGTAAGGTCGGTACTTCCACACTTTAGACGCTGCACGCTCATACTCTGCACACAGCTGTTGTCATGAACGTCGCACTCGCTTACGTTTTTTTCTGCTCTGCTGTTCTCACTTAGTTTTAACTATGTATTAGTTGCCTTGGTGTATGATCGCCTGGCTTTACTGTCCATTCGTCCTCTATGATGCCTCACAATGTCTCTTCCTCCTCCTTCTGCATTTCCCACCCTCCACCATTAGCTGGATCCTCATCAGGTGATCTCAGCGGTCCCTGTAGACCATGGAAAAGGAGAGGGAGAAGAGCAGTTATTCAGGTAAAACTCAGGCTTTACTGGCGGCGAGCTTTGGCTGGTAAGCGATGTCGAGCGTGCGTTGTCTCCTGTGCTTTGAAAAGCTCCATGGAGGGGGACCAGTTTTCCACGACCCTGCTTGGATACGCTGGGCCCGGATCTTTGAGACCATGCTGCCTTAGGGTTTTTTTTCCAGACTCTTTTGCCACCTCGCTTTTTATTCCCTCAGTGAGTGGATTCTACGAGTATGACGGCTCAGACCCTGTATATCCATTAAAACATGAATTCACCATGGCAACAGACTCATCTTGACTCAGAAGCTACTGAAAACTTTTGTTCTTTACATTTTTTAAATGGATTTATTTTTGGTCTGTTTGAGACGGTCTGTGTGTGTGAGCATTGTTACAGACTTTAATGGACTGCTGGAGTCCACTTGGGAGGCGCTGTCACTTGGTGTTCACTCGCTCTGTGGTAGAGTATCACTTCCTGTTCCTGCTCAAACACAGTGGTGTTTCTGAGTAGCTTATTTGCTTAGCAATTTAATTAACAACTTTTAAATACATTCTTCTTTCATAGTATAATCTTCACGTGCTTCATCCGAAGCACACTTTCTGTGTACTCACTACCTAATTTATAGCCAAAGTATTCACTCACTGTCTCTGTACTGTTTCGCTAGCTTAGCTTAGCTCGTAGCCGACTCGTTAGCACCATGGCTACTTCACCTGTCCCTCCTGCACTTTCTTGCTCATTGTGTCAGATGTTTAGTTACTCCTCTGCCTCCTTTAGCAGTAATGATATCTGTAACAAATGTAGCATATTTGCAGCGCTGGAGGCCAGGATTACTGAATTGGAGACTCGGCTTCGCACCCTTCATTCACCCGTAGCTAGCCAGGCCCCTGTAGCTGGTGCAGCCGAAAATAGCGTAGGCCCCGCTAGCTGTTCCCCGGCAGGTCCAAAGCAGCTGGGGAAACAGGAAGGCTGGGTGACGGTGAGGAGGAAGCATAGTCCTAAACAGAAGCCCCAGGTACACCACCAACCCGTTCATGTGTCTAACCGTTTTTCCCCACTCGGCGACACACCCGCCGGGGGTCAAACTCTGGTAATTGGCGATTCTGTTCTCAGACATGTGAAGCTAGAGACACCGGCAACCATAGTCAATTGTCTTCCAGGGGCCAGAGCAGGCGACATTGAAGGAAATTTAAAACTGCTGGCTAAGGGTAAACGTAAATTCAGTAAGATCATAATTCACGTCGGCAGTAATGACACCCCGGTTACGCCAATCGGAGGTCACTAAAATCAATATTGAATCGGTGTGCAACTTTGCCAAAACAATGTCGGACCAGTTTTCTCTGGTCCCCTCCCCAATCAGACCAGGAGTGACATGTTTAGCCACATGTTCTCCTTAAATTGCTGGCTGTCTGAGTGGTGTCCCAGAAACGATGTGGGCTTCATAGATAATTGGCAAACCTTCTGGAGGAAACCTGGTCTTGTTAGGAGAGACGGCATCCATCCCACTTTGGATGGAGCAGCTCTCATTTCTAGAAATATGGACAAATTTATTAAACCCCCCAAAATATGACTATCCAGAGTTGGGACCAGGAAGCAGAGTTGCAGTCTTACACGCCTCTCTGCAGCTTCTCTCCTCCTGCTACCCCCCCAAAAACCCATCTCCATAGAGACTGTGTCAGCTTCCAAAAAGACAAAAAACAAACTAAAAACCAGCAACAAACAACTTAAACATAAACAATCACAAAGAAAGAACAATACAGTATCCACATCTGAACCAAAGAGTAAAACAGTGAAATGTGGATTATTAAATATTAGGTCTCTCTCCTCCAAGTCTCTGTTAGTACATGACTTAATAATTGATCAACAAATTGATTTACTCTGCCTTACAGAAACCTGGTTGCAGCAGGATGATTATGTTAGTTTAAATGAATCAGCACCCCCGAGTCATTCTAACTACCAGAAATCTCGAAGCACAGGCCGAGGGGGCGGTGTGGCAGCAATTTTTCACACCAGCCTATTAATTAATGAAAGACCAAGACAGACTTTTAATTCATTTGAAAGCCTGATGCTTAACATTGTCCACCCCAGCTGTGAAACTCAGAAACCAGTCTTACTTGTTATCATCTATCGTCCACCTGGGCCTTACACAGAGTTTCTGTCTGATTTCTCAGACTTTATATCTAATTTAGTTCTGAGCTCAGATAAAATAATTATTGTGGGTGATTTTAACATCCATGTAGATGCTAAAAATGACAGCCTCAACATGGCATTTAATCTGTTATTAGACTCAATTGGTTTCTCTCAAAACGTAAAAGAACCCACCCACCACTTTAATCACACTCTAGATCTTGTTTTAACATATGGCATAGAAACTGAACATTTAACAGTGTTTCCTGAAAACCCTCTCCTGTCTGATCATTTCCTGATAACATTTACTTTTACAATAATTGATTACACAGCGGTGAAGAGTAGACTTTATCAAAATAGATGTCTTTCTGAAAGCACTGTAACTAAGTTTAAGAATATAATCCACCCACTGTTATCATCTCCAATGCCCTGTACCAACACAGAGCAGAGCAGCTATCTGAACGCTACCCCAACAGAGGTCGATTTTCTTGTTAATAATTTCACCTCCTCACTACGTACGACTCTGGATACTGTAGCTCCTGTGAAAACTAAGGCCTCAAATCAGAAGTACCTGACTCCGTGGTATAATTCTCAAACACGTACCCTAAAGCAGATGACTCGTAATCTGGAGAGGAAATGGCGTGTCACAAATCTAGAGGATCATCATTTAGCCTGGAGAAATAGTTTGCTGCTTTATAAGAAAGCCCTCCGCAAAGCCAGAACATCTTACTATTCATCACTGATTGAAGAAAATAAGAACAACCCTAGGTTTCTCTTCAGCACTGTAGCCAGGCTGACAAAAAGTCAGAGCTCTTTTGAGCCAACCATCCCTTTAACGTTAACTAGTAATGACTTCATGAACTTCTTCACAAATAAAATTTTTATCATTAGAGAAAAAATTACCAATAATCATCCCACAGATGTAATATTATCTACAGCTACTCTTAGTACCATTGATGTTAAGTTAGACTCTTTTTCTCTAATTGATCTTTCTGAGTTAACTTCAATAATTACTTCCTCCAAACCATCAACGTGTCTTTTAGACCCTATTCCTACAAAACTGCTCAAAGAAGTCCTGCCATTAATTAATTCTTCGATCTTAAATATGATCAACCTATCTCTAATAATCGGCTATGTACCACAGGCCTTCAAGCTGGCTGTAGTTAAACCTTTACTCAAAAAGCCATCTCTAGACCCAGCAGTCTTAGCTAATTATAGGCCAATCTCCAACCTTCCTTTCATATCAAAAATCCTTGAAAGAGTAGTTGTCAAACAGCTAACAGATCATCTGCAGAGGAATGGTTTATTTGAAGAGTTTCAGTCAGGTTTCAGAGCTCATCACAGCACAGAAACAGCTTTAGTGAAGGTTACAAATGATCTTCTTATGGCCTCTGACAGTGGACTCATCTCTGTGCTTGTCCTGCTAGACCTTAGTGCAGCGTTCGATACTGTTGACCATAATATTCTATTAGAGCGATTAGAACATGCTGTAGGTATTACAGGTACTGCGGTGCAGTGGTTTGTATCATATCTATCTAATAGACTCCAGTTTGTGCATGTAAATGGAGAGTCCTCTTCACACACTGAGGTTAATTATGGAGTTCCACAGGGTTCAGTGCTAGGACCAATTCTGTTTACATTATACATGCTTCCCTTAGGCAGCATCATTAGAAGACATAGCATACATTTTCACTGCTATGCAGATGACACCCAGCTCTATCTGTCCATGAAGCCAGATAACACACACCAATTAGTTAAACTGCAGGAATGTCTTAAAGACATAAAGACCTGGATGGCCGCTAACTTTCTGCTTCTTAATTCAGATAAAACTGAGGTTATTGTACTCGGCCCTGAAAATCTTAGAAATATGGTATCAAAGCAGATTCTTACTCTGGATGGCATTACCTTGGCCTCCAGTAACGCGGTGAGGAACCTTGGAGTCATTTTTGACCAGGACATGTCCTTCAACGCACATATTAAACAAATATGTAAGACTGCTTTCTTCCATTTGCGCAACATCTCTAAAATTAGAAATATCCTGTCTCAGAGTGACGCTGAAAAACTAGTTCATGCATTTATTACTTCCAGGCTGGACTACTGTAATTCATTATTATCAGGACGTCCAAAAAACTCCCTGAAAAGCCTTCAGCTAATCCAAAATGCTACAGCAAGAGTCCTGACAGGGACTAGAAAGAGAGAGCATATTTCTCCTGTTTTGGCTTCCCTTCATTGGCTTCCTGTTAAATCCAGAATTGAATTCAAAATCCTGCTCCTCACATACAAGGTCTTAAATAATCAGGCCCCATCTTATCTTAATGACCTTGTAGTACCATATCACCCTATTAGAGCGCTCCGCTCTTGCTCTGCAGGCCTACTTGTTGTTCCTAGAGTATTTAAAAGTAGAATGGGAGGCAGAGCCTTCAGTTTTCAGGCCCCTCTTCTGTGGAACCAGCTTCCAGTTTGGATTCAGGAGACAGACACTATCTCTACTTTTAAGATTAGGCTTAAAACTTTCCTTTTTGCTAAAGCATATAGTTAGGGCTGGACCAGGTGACCCTGAATCCTCCCTTAGTTATGCTGCAATAGATGTAGGCTGCCGGGGGATTCCCATGATGCATTGAGTTTTTCCTTTCCAGTCACCTTTCTCACTCACTATGTATTAATAGACCTCTCTGCATTGAATCATATCTGTTATTAACCTCTGTCTCTCTTCCACAGCATGTCTTTATCCTGTCTTCCTTCTCTCACCCCAACCGGTCGCAGCAGATGGCCGCCCCTCCCTGAGCCTGGTTCTGCCGGAGGTTTCTTCCTGTTAAAAGGGAGTTTTTCCTTCCCACTGTCGCCAAAGTGCTTGCTCATAGGGGGTCATATGATTGTTGGGTTTTTCTCTGTATCTATGAAGCGCCTTGAGGCGACTTTTGTTGTGATTTGGCGCTATATAAATAAAATTGAATTGAATTGAATTGAATGGATTTGAGAGGATACAGCTTGAATCTCTTACTGAGAACAAACAAGAAGGCCATTTAAAAAGGGAAAGACCATCTCTGAATGGGGGATCCATGTGTGTGTCTGTGTGTGTGTGTGTGTGTGTGTGGGAGGGTGGGTGTATTGCGTTGCTTATATTGTTGAGATTTACATTGCTGTGCTTGAGAGTCACCATCTACCTGAACCAAATTCCTTGTATGTGTCTGCGCATATACATGGCCAATAAACACGATTCTGATTCTGATTCTGGTCTTTGATCAGCGATCATAACAGTTCATGTTAATGATCATGAGCTGAGCTCAAGGGCTAAGTAATCGTGTAAACACATGTCTGTGACATCGTGTGTGTGTGTGTGTGCGTGCGTGTGTGTGTGTGTGTGTGTGTGTGTGTGTGTGTGTGTGCGTGTGTGCACTGCACAGTGTGACTGTGGGGATGAAGGAGCTCCCCTGTGGCTGTAACAGTCACTGCCCTACAGCTGTGTTGGACAGTATTTGTTCTACCTGCCAGCAGGTGAAAGTCGTATCATATGGACGTGACAATCACAGCGACACACAATGATGTAGAATATGAGCCAACAGGCCACGTGCTGACTGTGCTCTAAAACAACGTGCCATCATGATGATGGAAGCACTTGATTGCTACGATGAGGACGGGTTTCATAAAGCACTTATAAATATCATCCGTCCCCGTGTCTGAATTTAGCTTCAAAACTTTCAAAGAAAAGACTTTGTTTGTTCTCAGTAAGTGATTTAAACGGTATCCTCACAAACCCATTAGTCTCTGTATCAGCGCTGCCAAACACACACACACACACACACACACACACACACACACACACACACACACACACACAGACCGTCTCAAACAAACCAAAAATAAATCCATTAAAAACAAATTTCAGTATCTTCTGAGTCAAGAGGACTCTGTTACCATGGTGAATCATGTTTTAATGGAGACACCAATGCTGGTAGCCCACTTATGCTTCTGTTTTGTTTCTTTTCCTCCAAGTCTGTACCCAACCATGGTATGACAGTCTGTCTTTGCATGTGATTGGCTTTATGGTTCCACCCCTGTTTGCATGGAGATCAGCAGAGCTGAACATTCAGCTCCCACATTTGCTCAGGTCATTAATAACTGACATATAAAAGTGTATCAGGACCGGATGTGGCCCGCTGGCCATATGTTGGACATCCCTGCCTTAGATGCTAAGTCATGACTGAACGGGCACAAACAGCGTCATGCATGCCCAGACTTGTTTCTCACTACTTTTTGTGAAAAAAAGAAAAAACAAACAAACAAACAAACCCACTCATATGACTTTAGGAAGTCAGTTAGTATTTGTTCTACCTGCCAGCAGGTGAAAGTCATATCACATGAACGTGACAATCACAGCGACACACAATGATGTAGAACATGATAGTGATGTGCGATTTCCTTTCCGATCCAATACCAAGTAATATTCAGGGTGGTATCGACGATACTGATCCGATACCGATACTTTGTACAAAAGCTTATTTTATTCATTGCATCTTTTATTGTATCTCAAATTATAGCGTCATAGTGATTATAAGACATCAGATTACTTGTTCTTATCACTTAATAATGCAGAGTTCATCATATATAGAAATAAAAAAAAAACTGAAGTTATGCGCTATTTGAACACCTTGCCTGCCTGCAGCACTGAAGGACTCTGTGAGAGACGTCTGTCTCGCCCTAGCAGCACCTGACTCTCTCCTCCTCTTCAGTTCACCTCAACATATCCTCGTCATATTCTGTGATATGATTTACTCTGAGGTGTTTGACGAGGTTAGTGGTCTTGCCACATGTATCACAAACCACGTCGTTTGTGGATGTAAAATGACTCCACGCTCAGCCATTGTTGTGAGTGCGCACGCAAAGGGTCTGCGACACATTTATACAGCCGTATTTCACACATGACTATGAAAGGCGGAAGAGGAAGTAGTTGCTTCCAATGTAGACAATCTGAATGTTATAGTTTCTTTCCACTGATAAACTACAAATATACCCTAAATTACTAAAATATTGATATTTTAATGTGAGAATCGATTCTAGAACATAAATGACTGGTATCGGAGGAATCGATATTTCAGGATCGATCCGCACATCACTAGAATATGAGCCAACAGGCCACGTGCTGACTGTGCTCTAAAACAACGTGCCATCATGATGATGGAAACATATGATTGCTATGATGAGGACGGGTTTCATAAAGCACTTATAAATATCATCCGTCCCCGTGTTTGAATTTAGCTTCAAAACTTTCAAAGAAAAGACTTTGTTTGTTCTCAGTAAGTGATTTAAACGGTATCCTCGCAAACCCATTAGTCTCTGTATCAGCGCTGCCAAACACACACACACACACACACACACACACACACACACACACAGACCGTCTCAAACAAACCAAAAATAAATCCATTAAAAACAAATTTCAGTATCTTCTGAGTCAAGAGGACTCTGTTGCCATGGTGAATCATGTTTTAATGGAGACACCAATGCTGGTAGCCCACTTATGCTTCTGTTTTGTTTCTTTTCCTCCAAGTCTGATTTGCTTTTTTTTTTTTATAAAAGCAGCAGAAGCAGGAACAGCTTAAATCACAGAAGGGGGAATAATTATCTGATAAGTTACACACAATGAAGTCTTTTGTGTTATGTTTTTTTCATTTTAAAAGAGACAGAACATCAACAAAAGCATGAAGGCTGTGTATGAATTGTTTTCATGTCCCTGAGTGAGGTAAGTATTAGATGTGCTACAACCCAGCCAGAGGCAGTACGGTGGTGCAGTAATTAGCTCTGTTGCCTCACAGCAGGGTTTGAATCCCCCACCTGGCCTTCCTGTGTGGAGTCTGCATGTTCTCTCTGGGTTCTCTGTGTTTGGAGGCTTCCTCCCACAGTCCACAGACATGCAGTTAGTGGGGTTAGGTCACCCGGTGATTCTGCAGGTGTCACTGCAAATGTTACCCTGTGATAAGCTGGTGACCTGGCCAGGGTGTACTCTGGCTCCAGCCTCCTGTAACCCTGAGCTGGATAAGCAGAAGAAAATGCATAGATCTCCCACAGAGTCAAACCAAGTACAGATACTCCTGATCTCAGCTCAGGTGTGGATGAAGCACACCTGTCCACAGAATCACACCGATCACTGCTCTGCTAACGTCTTACAATAACACACTTACAACAACACACTTACAATAACACACTTATTTATTTATGTGAAAAGGTTGCACTCTGGATTCTTTGCACATCATGTCCTACCTGGATTTTGCACTCACCCCACTCATAATCATTGATATTTCATATTTTCTAATTGTATTCTGTATCCATGGGCAGATGAATCGACATGTATATAACATATATACTAAAATAAATAAATAACATATATTCTATTTCTGCCACTGTGTTGTTTCTCGCACTGCAACCGATTCTTGATTCATGTCTGTGTGTCACTGTCTGTTCCTCCAACCTCTGGGCTGCAGCGTCTTCAGCACTAGCTGTTTCTCAGTAAGTGTCTTATTGTGATGTGGACTAGAACACACACACTGTGTGTAAGAGCTCCACAAAGCTACAGTGAAGTGTCTTAGTGCTGCTTTTCTCCTTATATTACTTTTATATTCCTTTTTTGCTCATAGAGCTCCTTATAAATGAATGTCCACTGTTCAAGTGAGGCACTCAGCAGTGTGAGGTTCAGAAACCCAGCTGTGGGTCTGATTCAAACAGTGCTTATTATAGATGCAGCCAGTAATCAGCTACCCTCTGCTCCATCACCACATCTGTTGAAGCTCCAGCAGCAGCTGAAGCAGGAAAACCTCCACCTGCCTGTGCATAAATGAAGCAGTTCTAACTGCAGCGATGCTCCACTGACTCTGATTTGTAGTGGAGGATTTTCCTGTTTCCTGTTTATTCAGGAGGAAGAGAAGATGTGTTTGTCTTTGCTCTTCTTCTCAGGAGCCAACAAAAGCCCAGCTCCATTCCTGATATGCTGGCCTTCAGTGAAAACTGCAACACTAAATGTTTTTACAGTGTCAGCATCCTCTAGAGCAGGGCTGTCAAACATAAGGCTCGGGGGCCAGAATTGGCCTGTCAAGGACTGTGATTTTCCCGCTGGACAGCTTTGGATCATAACGGGCTGCATATGTGGAAAATCAGTTTGAGAGAAAAGATAAGGACAGAAAGCTGAGAGGGGCACGAATAGACCAACAACAAAGTCAACAACAAAGACGAAAGCACGATCAGATATCTCCTGCACCGAGACGCGGACCCAACAGCTGGATGCGAAGACAGAACATGTGAGAAGAGGGAGCTTAAACAAAAACGTCTTAAACTTTTATATTGTGTATATTTAACTTCAGCTGTGCTCTCAGACAGACTGTGGAGCGGCTCCCAGCAGAACTGGGCCACTAACGTCACCTTCATGTCCCGTGTCCATGGGAGCTCTTCAACACCACCTGGTAAAAAACTATATAGGACCAGTGACTGTAATAAAGAACCCACCACTGTGTGTGGACACAAACCAGTATCTTTGGCAGTGAGGACAGGACGAGTAAACTATCTAAATACTGCAGATTTAATGAGGCTGTGCTAAATGATGAGGTCACTAAACAGGAAGTACAGAAAGATTTAACAGAATGGGTTTTATCACATGATGATGCCACAGTCAATCTGTCTATCCTGTGGGAGGGGCCTAGAGTAGGCATGAGTATTACACCCATTTCCTCCAGACTGAGAAAACAAAGCTGATCCAGAGAAACGAGAGACAGAGCAACAGCAGCCACACAGTCACGTCATTAAAGGACACGTTGACGATATATCCACATCAAAGCACACACACACTGGGATAACAAACAGGAAAATGATGGAAGAGGTGGAAGGCGGAGCAAGTCTCCAGTTTCACTAATCACAGTCCATCAGGACTGGTCATAAAATGAAACGCTCACATCGTGACAAGACGTCAACATGACAAAACTATACCACAGCCATGTTTCTGCTTGCTGTCAGAAGACAAGGACGATCCCATGAAACAGGAAGGATTTAACTATTCTGTGACATCAACGACAGCAGAGGCTGAAACACGTCCTAGCCTTCAAAATCACAGATCCCCACGGGTACACTCCAATCACTGCACCTCCACAGTGCAGCTGGAAGTGTGTACGAGTGTTCAAACACCCCACAGGGATCTGTGATTACTCTCACAGAATATGAATCATGATACAGACATTTTTCTTTCTCTCTGGTGGAGGTTGGGTGACGTTCTTTACTGCCCTACAGCTGTGTTGGACAGAAACAACCACAGGTTTACCTTACTGAAGGTCACCATGCTCACCTGTGATCAGCGTGGGAGGAGTTTCAGGCCTTCAGACAGACGCTGCAGGTCCAGTGCTGCACCGACGTTTTTGGCTCCCGAGTCATGGGGACAGCAAAAGATTTGTCAAATGATCTGCAGGAGAAGAAAGCTGAACTTTATTAACCAGGAAAAAGATGTAGAACCACTAGATGTCAGTAAAGAGCTGCTCCTCGGCCCCATCACCGTGTGCTTGCATGCTGTAACTTCTACATCAGGTTCTAGTGCACAACAATGAACCTGCGTTCATGAACACTGAACTGAAGTGTAACACCTGGACCTGTCCAGCCGTTCTCAGTCTTTGTGTCTCCACGTCTCTGCTGGATGGACTCACCCACTGAAGCCAGGACTCAGCGTGGAGCTGGGTGTGGAAAATGTCCTGTATCATCATCATATGACACACTGGGCTCCACAGAGGCTGGCACCGGTGACACGGGTAAGCTCATGGTCACTGGGAGGCTGAGAGTGGAGTCAGTGTTGCTGTGGTTTGTCTATGTGTGGAGATGAAACACACCAGTGCTGTGTGTGCTGTTCCTCCTCACATCTGTTTGACCTCTGTCACCATGAGCTGACCTCTGCTCCTCCTGCCATCTCTCACTGAACTAACTTTGTTAAATGGAAATAAATCGTGTCCACAAAATGTTTCCTTACTAGGTGAAGGAGGTTTTATTTAAACCGATGCTTTGATTTTATTGTGAAAAACCTCCTTGAAACACGTCCGAGTGGTACAGTCTGTGGATTTTCCCGCAAACGTTGCTCTCATGCTTCCACACAGCTGTCACACAGACACATTACCAACTTCATGTCCAAACAAAGCTCCCAGATTTATACTTTTCCACGTCCACGTCCATAAATGTGAGTCTTCAAATGAAAAGCGGCACTTCCTGTTTTCATGGAAGAAATGTAAAACCACATGGAAGCTTTAAAAGTTAATGTTTGCGATGCTGTTGACGTCTCATCTTCAGTCTGGCATGTTTTATACTCATGTACGTCTTGTTTGCGTTTCTGTTATGATGTCATCATTTCCCTTGTTGTCATTCATGAATATTAATCCTGTTTTCTGTATCTGATTTGATTGTTTATCAGAAGCTGAGTACAGCTCAGGTGATCATCCACCATGTTTCCTCCAGCCTATGATCAGACTGGTGCTCCACCTGGTGGTGAAGATGCTGCTCAGCTGTTGCCATGGAAACAAAAATGGCTACGTATCATTTTGTGAGATTCAGTCATTTTAACGTGTTTAAAGGGCGAGAGATGCTGAGATCAAAAATGTGTCGCTATGGTTTCAATAAACATTTAAATAAATTCAGCAGAAAATGAGATGATTATGGTGACTCCGCTCCAGTGTTTCTAACATGGAGCAAAGACTGTGGTCACGTGACGCTGATACGGATCAGCAGAACAGACAGATGGAGGATAGAAAGAGTATAGATGGATAAAGGATGCAGGAAGGATGGAGGAAGGATGGAGGAAGGATGCACGAAGGATGCACGAAGGATGGAGGTATATTGTATGGAGTACCTTATTGGGAGAGATCAGCTCAAAGTGCTGCCATAGAGGGGAACCCCTTCTTCTGTCGGCAGGCTCCATGGTAACGAGCTCTACGTCACAAGTTAAACTCCAACACGAACACTGACATGCGCATTTTGCGGGGATCCAATCCTCTTTATATATGTTCGTACATCACGGAGACACTACAGCTACGCATTGCTGCATTTGAGCCTCCACACACGTGACTTACATGTGGTCAGGTGATGGCAGCTGCGGGTTAATTTTCCTTGCGCTTCTACACTGAGGTTTATGGTAGCGCATCTCTTTCACTGATTGATCCTCCGATCAAAGAAAAAAATAATTTATGTTTGTGGTAATGACTAAACATGTGATAATTATATTTATTATATTGCACCATTTAAGATAAAGGCTGTGTGTGTGTCTGTGTGTGTGTTCTTGTTTGTGAGAGAGAGCGACAGAGGTACCATTGTGCACAAGTGCAGAAAAACATGGTCATACATGCAGCTTCAGTAAGTTTGCAGCATTTTTAATATAGATTTGGTTGCTCTAATGTAAAAGGTAAACAACATGAGAGTGAATATAAAACATAACTTTATTGATAGAAGATGAGAGGCAACAGCTCTGATGATTTGGTGCTCTATAAATCAAATTCAATTGAATGAATGGTAAACAACTATCTACACCTCAGCCAGGGGTGGGCAAATCCAGGCCTTGAGGGACGGTGTCCTGCAGGTTTTATGTGTGTCCTTGATTAAACACAGATGATTTAAATGGCTAAATGACCTCTTCAACATTTCTTGAAGTTCTCCAGAGGCCTGGGAATGAACTAATCATGTGATTCAGGTGTGTTGACCCAGGTTAAGATCTAAAACCTGCAGGACACCAGCCCTCGAGGCCTGGAGTTGCCCACCCTTGCCTCAGGCTGAGGTTCAGTGTCTGATCCTGGGTCAGGCAGATCTCCCTGGTTGCAATGAGACGTGACAAAGTGACAAACGAGCAAAGAGAGAGAGGGTGGGACATGAACACTAGAACAGAGACGTAAATGGGACAAGAAGGTGTTTGGAGATAACAAGAAGAATGGAAGTATGAGGTCTGAGGTCTGGTCCTTCTAATAGAGACACATTTCCTTCACCACAGAACGACTAGTATGTGTAACAGACTCTGTAATCCTCACTGTGATCAGTGCTGTCGGTCCAGATAAGAGGACATGTTGGAT
Organism: Mchenga conophoros; assembly: GCF_057382185.1. Classification (NCBI taxonomy): domain Eukaryota; kingdom Metazoa; phylum Chordata; class Actinopteri; order Cichliformes; family Cichlidae; genus Mchenga; species Mchenga conophoros. The sequence goes on from NC_140528.1 coordinate 43,450,422, forward strand.
CTCTTATTGTTTAATGTCCATATTAAGCAGCCGCTGATTCACTCTCATCGCTTGAGGAATCTGTATTTTGCAAATCAAATTTTTGTGACATATGGGTGACATAATAAATAAATAAAACAAATATCATAATAGACCTGTATGTGAAGTTAGGCTAGTTTTTTCTTTTTGATTAGCACCTCTTAATCAACAAACTAATACTCATTCCTAGCTTGCACATGAAAAACCTAAGGCTGCTAATAAACTTTTTTATTTTAAAATCATAAAAGCATAGAAAGTTGAAATCCCCTAAAATATTGAAACTTTGGTTGTCAAAGACCAAGTTTGATCAAACGTATCTTGATTTTTAAGCTAAGTCAGTTCTGAATGTCTAATTTATATGTGGTTTGCTTATTCGGGCTACTTGGCTAAAACATATTTCCAAATTATCAACTAGCTAACCAATATTAGCATCATTGTGAAATAACTTTTTACATTCAGACAGAAAATGCTGAAATTTAGATTTTTGGTGTACTTTTCCTATTCAACAGAAACCTTAAGACATAGATATAAGAAACTTAAAATAAATCTAATCACTTTTCATACCTTTAAAGCTGCTCCACATGCTGCTGTTGTCCGGCGCACTCGTCCATAGCTGCATTCAAGACCTATGGTGAAATGCACCTCCCCTCTCTGGCCTTTAGGCTATCCCTGCTCTGTCCCTCTCGACTCTCTCACACACAAAAACTCCAGACCTGCATTCACCTCTTCCCTCTGAACCACCTGCCCCACAGCCATACCAAACCATTTATTTTGATCTTTTTATCTTTAAGTTCTTCATTGTTGTTCATACACTGAGGGCCATGGGAGCATTGCAAATTTAAATTCTTGTACATGCTCTGTGCATATGGTCATTACGGTGGCCCCTAGAGACAAAACACATACAAAATCCAAAACACTTCTTTGGAATTAAAGGATTATTATATTTCATTTTTCAAAACCTCTGAGTTTTAATTACTTTTGTCTCTAGTTTTTGGTTCTTTGTTGCCTTCATGTTTGTTTCATTTTTGTGTACAGTCTGTGAAAATAAAAGCAATGTTGTTCAAAGAACGTGTAGGATTTACAGGGAGTGCAGAATTATTAGGCAAGTTGTATTTTTGAGGAATAATGTTATTATTGAACAACAACCATGTTCTCAATGAACCCAAAAAACTCATTAATATCAAAGCTGAATGTTCTTGGAAGTAGTTTTTAGTTTGTTTTTAGTTTTAGCTATTTTAGGGGGATATCTGTGTGTGCAGGTGACTATTACTGTGCATAATTATTATTCAACTTAACAAAAAACAAATATATACCCATTTCAATGATTTATTTTTACCAGTGAAACCAATATAACATCTCCACATTCACAAATATACATTTCTGACATTCAAAAACAAAACAAAAACAAATCAGCGACCAATATAGCCACCTTTCTTTGCAAGGACACTCAAAAGCCTGCCATCCATGGATTCTGTCAGTGTTTTGATCTGTTCACCATCAACATTGCGTGCAGCAGCAACCACAGCCTCCCAGACACTGTTCAGAGAGGTGTACTGTTTTCCCAAATCTCACATTTGATGATGGACCACAGGTTCTCAATGGGGTTCAGATCAGGTGAACAAGGTGGCCATGTCATTAGTTTTTCTTCTTTTATACCCTTTCTTGCCAGCCACGCTGTGGAGTACTTGGACGCGTGTGATGGAGCATTGTCCTGCATGAAAATCATGTTTTTCTTGAAGGATGCAGACTTCTTCCTGTACCACTGCTTGAAGAAGGTGTCTTCCAGAAACTGGCAGTAGGACTGGGAGTTGAGCTTGACTCCATCCTCAACCCAAAAAGGCCCCACAAGCTCATCTTTGATGATACCAGCCCAAACCAGTACTCCACCTCCACCTTGCTGGCGTCTGAGTCGGACTGGAGCTCTCTGCCCTTTACCAATCCAGCCACGGGCCCATCCATCTGGCCCATCAAGACTCACTCTCATTTCATCAGTCCATAAAACCTTAGAAAAACCAGTCTTGAGATATTTCTTGGCCCAGTCTTGACGTTTCAGCTTGTGTGTCTTGTTCAGTGGTGGTTGTCTTTCAGCCTTTCTTACCTTGGCCATGTCTCTGAGTATTGCACACCTTGTGCTTTTGGGCACTCCAGTGATGTTGCAGCTCTGAAATATGGCCAAACTGGTGGCAAGTGGCATCTTGGCAGCTGCACGCTTGACTTTTCTCAGTTCATGGGCAGTTATTTGGCGCCTTGGTTTTTCCACACGCTTCTTGCGACCCTGTTGACTATTTTGAATGAAACGCTTGATTGTTCGATGATCACGCTTCAGAAGCTTTGCAATTTTGAGACTGCTGCATCCCTCTGCAAGATATCTCACTATTTTTGACTTTTCCTTCTTTTGACCCATTTTGCCTAATAATTATGCACACCTGATATAGGTGTTGATGTCATTAGACCACACCCCTTCTCATTACAGAGATGCACATCACCTAATATGCTTAATTGGTAGTAGGCTTTCGAGCCTATACAGCTTGGAGTAAGACAACATGCATGAAGAGGATGATGTGGACAAAATACTCATTTGCCTAATAATTCTGCACTCCCTGTATTTAACTGAATAGTGGACATTGGTTGCACAAAAATGTTTTGCTTTGACAGAAACTTAAACAACTGAGTTAAAACAACACAACTATTCATATTCAATAAACCTTTTGTGCTGATAAAACGTGATTGAAACATATTTAGATGAAATAAGTGGAGCTCTTGGAATATTTAAATCCTTCGCAATTTTGTCACTTTATTCCAACACTATACAATAACTTTTACCCCAATAGTACTTAGTCCCTTAAGTACTATATGTTGTCTTCATATTACATAATCTTCAACAGTCTAGTTAACTTAAAACGTAATAGATTTATAACAACTTTCACTCCACTCTCTTATCTTCATCGGCGTTGTGGGGGAGCTGGGGCCTATCCCAGATGTGATAGGGTAAGTGGAAGGGTACACCCTGGACAGATCGCCAGTCTATGACAGGGCTAACACATACAGAGAAAAAAACATTAAAATTAGTTTAGAATGACATATTAACCTAGGCGTAATAACTGCAAACCAGATGGAACCCACTGCCCAATTGTGGATTTGAACTCCTTCTCCTACTTCTTGCTGTGAGGTAACAGTGCTAACCACTGCACCACCGAGCTGCCAGTATATGTATCGCAAAAGTATTAAAACTATGATTGCAAGGTTTGATGCAGCATTTTTTGTCCTTGAGAGGTTAAACCACAATAAATAGCAACAGCATACATGTGATGCGTGCATAGTTGTCTGCCTCTTATAACTCCAGTGTTTTTCCTGTTGTTTGAAATCTTGTGTGATCTTGTGAATTTTGTGAGTCCGGGCAACTAACCACTCTTACTAGATTGTATCATGTCATCTGAACAAGAATAAATGAAGTTGTTAAATTTCATACAAATCCTGCATGATTTAATTACGTTCATCAGAGAAACGTAAAATTATTTTGTACCAATTAAAAGTTAGACTTTTGTAACAACCACCCAATTTCCTTTTTTTTGTTTGTGGAGTGTCACTGTAAAGTGCTTTGACAGGATATCACCAGCAGGTGGAAGCCCAGTCAGACCGACAACACACAAGGCCTTGACTGTGACCTCTGACCTTTAATAAGGGAAAGCTTCTTTAAATCTATCTAAGTCATGCACAGTGATCTTTATGTCATTAAAATGTCTCAAATGGGTGAAATCACAGAATAAATGTTAGAAACTTTCCACTGATAAACAAACTGCTGTTGGGCGTGGCCTTCTCACTCTCTCTCTCTCTCTCTCTTGTCAAGTCTCGGAGTACTCGAAACATTTAAATGACTTCCTTTGAGAGCAACAGCAGATTTCCCCATCATTGATTTTCTGAGTCTGTTATTTCGCTGTTCTGCTGAATGACAGAAACAAATAGTTTAAAACTCTGTCTCTGGCTCATCATGTTTCCTTGTCGTTGAAGGAAAACATCACGAGGTGAAGGAATGATGAGAGGTTTTCAGAAGAAGAAAGTGTGTACATTATTGTACTTTATTGAGCCCCGTGGGGAAATTGCTCTCTGCATTTAACCCATTCACTCAGTGAAGCAGTGGGCAGCCATTGGGCGCAGTGTGTAGGGATGGTACCTTGCTCAGGGGTACCTCAGGGTAGCTGTTAAGGGGAATCGAACCCCCGACCTTCCGATCATGGGGCAACCACTCTACCTACTGAGCTATCCCTGCCCTTCATACAGCTCTCTTATCATAAAGGATGCTCCAGTGTTTACTCTGCTAATAGAGGTCATAAAGGAAACACCGCTGCATGTTTCCCTGTTATTTAAAGAATCAAAACAGCTCTGATCACAACTACTGTTTTTCGGGTTTTCCATTGAGTCATAGTTCCTGGTACCAGGTACTTTTTAGTATCTGCTCGGCTGGGGTTTCAAACAATCTGAGAAGGTATTAAAATGTCACCTTATCAGACTGCATGCCACCGATTGGCTGATCAGTGGCATCACTTGATAAGTCATGAGAACATCTCATTCATAAGTATCCAATCCGCCATTTTAAAACGTCAGTGTTGTGCCGAAAAAGTCATTGTCTACCAAATACAGATTTTCAGTATATGCCAAAAAAGGATTTCCCATATTTAAACAAATGTACATGACCTATAATACGTGAAACACATTACAGATGGATATAAGTAATGATATCATGTCATTTTGAGCCACAAACCACGTTCCTGTCAGAAGGCAGAAGCTGCAATCAGTTTTTGTCAAACTGATGTATCCTTTATTTATCGAGTTAAAAACTCTAATTTAAATTAAAAATGTATTTTTTGAAGTAATCTGGCCAAGAGGATATCAGGAATTACAAAAATATAACACTAGCTTTATAAAGGTATATGTTATGTTAAAATAGGCAATTTTTAAATTTGCAAAAACTGTTCACTAACATGTATTTACAAATATAAGTAAAGACATTACACATAAAAAACTACAGACAATCACTTTTGGCACAACTGTCAACAAGAGAAACAGCTACATAAAATAACACTGTAGTCCCCGAATTCGACGAATAGCCACAGACAGAGTGAAAATGAGTGTTGTTTGGGCCACATGTGGCACAAATGTCACAGCACTGCTGACAATTTACATATAAGAGGGGAAGATGTGGCTGAATTGATACAGTCTGATTTATCCAACTTGTGAAAGCAAGTGTGAGCCAAAAATTACACACAGGCAGCTTGCTGAGGAAACTCCCTCTGATCCAGCTGAATCATCTCTGCTCTGGAGTTTTTCTTTAAAGCATATTTCAGTCTTTCATGAGATGTGTTATCCTGATGACATGATGTTGTGATTTGGCGCTGTATAAATACAATTGAATTGAACTGTAAAACACTAAGAGCAAAGCTATAGAGAAAAAGAAAAAAAGACCCAACAAAAAAACAGGTTCGAGCTGACAACGCACTACTGAATAAACTCATCTGATCACATTTTTAACATCCAGAGTTTGTGCTCAGACACTTACACGTTCTTTAGGCATCATTTAAATTTAAATGATAAACTTGTTTTAAAGGAAAAAAATGATTCAGCAGATATTTTTGAGAGAGCTTGGATGGTAGCTGTTCTCCATAAAAACCACTTTTGCTTTTGAACTGTGCAGCAGTGGCGCTTATGTACAATCCAGGCCCTGAGGTGACGGTTGATGATTGCCTGGTTCCTTTCAGAGGTCGCTGTCCCTTCAAGGTGTACATTTTAAGCAATCCAGGGAAATGTGGATGTAATGTTGGACCCAAGAAACATAAGCTGGAGCGAATATGATGACAGCAGAATTTTTATTTAATACTGTGGTTTTTACTGGGACACAGACACACCCGCTCTCTCTCTGCTGTCACGTCCGCTTCCCTCCTCCGACTGTCACTGCCAACATATAAAGAGACACAATCACTGTCAGATCCCAGCACACCTGTTCACCCCGCCCCTGTGCCACCCCAGGAGCTCACTGCGTCACCCCTCCTCTGCAGCTGGCCAGAGACCACACCCACGCCACAGTGGAATAAAGGTCTGGGTAGCATGTGACGCCAGGAGCAGCTATGCCTGAAATATGCAGGTATACACGGGGAACCCCAGTAGTGGAGGAGCCGACGAAAACCAGGGCGTGTGTGTTGTGCTGGACAAAACAACCAGTCTCCAAGTGCATAATACCACATGTGACAACCAGAGATGGGCAGTAACGCGTTAACGCGTTACTGTAATCTGATTACTTTTTTCAAGTAACGAGTAAAGTAAGGGATTACTATTGCAAAAATGGTAATTAGATTACCGTTACTTTCCCGTAGGAACGCTCAGTTACTGCGTTACTAAAACCGTGATTTTTTTGCGAAAATGTCTCATGACAATGACGTAAGCGAGTGCCACGTTCGTGCAGCGTGAGGGTTTAATGGGAAACTCACAGAGAAACTCGCGGATTCTTCCACTGACCGCTCCGGCACACCTGCACCAGAGCACACCTCTGCCTACCCTACTCCTGCTTTACAGGTGAAAATAGAGCAACAGGACCGCTGAGTCTTTGACTTTATTTATGTTCTGCCGTGTTTTACTTGCATCTATTTGAAAGAGTGAGTGTAAACAAAAAAAAAATATTTTATGTGCTGGAATGTGCAGAAAATAGGTTTAAATGTTAAACTAATTTCTTCCAGTCAGAGAATGTTGCATATAATTAAATTTTTGCTTGATGCATAAAGTTAAAAGATTAAAACTAATAAAACAAGTTTTAAAAAGAGACTTTTCCATTTGATTACATTTTGTATGATGGATTATGCAGAAAAAGTAGAGGAAGAGAGGCACTCTCATCAACATGTGCTTTCACTGACACACACACACTTGTGTTGGATTTTCCCACGGAGAATAGAAATGTCATCCCGATGAGCACGCCACACAAAGACGCCGCGGTCAGCACCACAGAGGACAGGAAGCCCCTTATAATCCAGGACTACAAGAAGAACAAAGGAGCTGTTGACTGCCTTGATAAGGTAATGTAAAGTTTCATCGATCCTGCATGTATTTCATTTTCATTTATGTGAATCATAGCATTTTGTGTACGACAGATTCAATATGTTCCCAATCTCTTATTTATTGTTCCTTTTATTGCAGTTTACTGGCACATACACCTGCAAGCTAATGACAGCTCGTTGGCCTGTGGCACTGTTCCACAAGATCCTTGATGTGTCTGCTTTCAACGCATATGTGGTGTGGACAGCCATCAACCCAACCTGGAATCAGGGGAAGCGTTTCAGGAAGAGACTTTTCCTAGCAGAGCTGGGGAAAGCTTTGGTGACTCCTCTTATTCAACGGCGCCAGCACATTCCCCGCACACCAGCCTCTGCCAGTCTGGTGAAGAGTGTGCAAGCCCCAGCCCCAGCCACTGGCCTGGCTGCTCTCCCCCAACACAGACACGAGCAGAAAAGGAAGCGCTGTGAGCTCTGTGCCCCGAGAGACAACAAAACAAGCCTGAGATGCTGCAAATGTGATGCCTATGTTTGCAAGGCCCTCACCTGACTGTCACATGCCACACACACACACACACACACACACACACACACACACACACACACACACACACACACACACACACAAGGCTTCATGTTGAGTTTGGTCTTTGGTTTTTTATTTACTTTCATTCATTCGTTTTGTAATATGTTTTCAGTGCCCATTTGTATTTTTACTGCAGTTAATTCATATTAATATTATAATATTAAACACTACTTTGAGACATTGTTCACAGATGAAGAATGTTGAATAAAAGATTTGTTGGTTGTTGTGCTGATTTAAGAGCAGTTAAAACTGGCTGGTCAATTTTGAAGAATGGGAACACTAAAGTAAGGGGCGGGAGGTGAACACGACAGGAGGGTTTAAAGGGACAGTTCACCTGTGTGCACTCTTTAATCTTCTCACCATTCAAAGACACACATATTTGTAACTGTGACCTGTTTAGTTTATAGAGCTGGGATAAGCTTTATTCCCTGTGTCCCTGAGACCCCCGTGATAGTAATATATGAGTCTTTGTGTTACTTTACTGCTAATGTACATATTGCAGCTGATATTTACTGACCTAGAGCAGTAGGAGCAGGCCTACACATTACATCTTAAGCCTTAGCACCGCAAATCATATAAATAAAGGGACATAAATGTGAACTGCTGACAGTTAAATCTCTTCTATAAAAATATCAAAGATTATAGATGTGACCTGGCACATGGTTTACAGGTTAAGCAAAGTGAAGTGTTTTCTTTATGCAATGTAATATCTATAAAGTGTTAAACAGTCCTGATAAATCTGTGCAGCTCTGTACTCGTCTGGACTCTATTTATCCCCATTGCAAGACCAAAGAGGTGACTTTACCTTTAGTAATGTGAAAGACGTGACTAAGACTAAGTTCCAGTCATAGTCAGGTGTGTGTGTTTGTTTTAGTGTTAATTAAGGCTTGTGTGTTTTTTCTGCCAACATTGCCAATGTTCACGCCTCCTGTCAGTCAACATTATTGCCTCATAGAACACAAGGTAAGAGCAGAATAAATGTCATAAACATTGTCCATTTGAAGCTGGAGATTTTTCCTTCTTTTAATTCATATTAACTTGTTAACAATAACAAGAAATTCCCTGGATTTACCCACTGTGAGATAAAGTCACTTGTTGGATTGTGAGTTTAACTTTGCGCACTTTAAGACTAAAGGAATGAGGAAATAAAAGGAGATGGTAGTGGAACTTTTTTAAATATGCATTTGAAATTCTAATCAGTCAGGAACTAGATTCTCAAGATTCCAGTGTAATTAGATCTTCATGAACACGAGCAACAGCATACCAGAAGAACAAAGGCTTGTATAATCACTTCTCTAGAAAATAACCATGGCTAGTATGATCATCTCTCATATGGACTATTGTTTCACGTCCTGGTCACTTGCTTGTCCAACAACACTTAAAACTATTGAAAACATTTATAAAAGAAGTTTAAAACTACTTGACAAAAAACCGACTTCCCACCACCACTGTCATGTGTTAAAAAAACACAAATTACTGAACTTCAATAACTTAGTGAAATTTAAAAGAGTGTGTTTAATATATAAAGTCTTACACTCCCTTTCTCCACCACCACTAAAGGAGTTCATTAGGCATAAAGAAAGCTCAGACAGGACCACTCGAGCTACAACCCCACAGACGGACAGCATTTGGGCAGAACGTCCTTTCTGTCCAGGGTGGCCATCTGTGAAAGAGTCTTCCTCAACCCATTAGAGAATGCTCGACATTCAACTTGTTTAAGGCAAAGGTTAAAAACTGGTTATGGAGAAATCAAGTGTGTGATCATGTATGAGTTGTACAGTTTTAATGTTTCATTTGGGAACAGAATGGTGTGTATGTGTGAGTTTGGTGATGGAGTTTTTATTATAAGATAAGATAGAACTTTATTAATCCCTCGGGTGGGTTCCTCTGGGAAATTCGGTTTCCAAAAAAGCACAGCAACGACAGAAGTTACAGTTACAGAATGTTATATATATATATATATATATATATATATATACACACACACACACACACACACACACACACACACACATATAAATACAGAGACAAATATAAATAAAATATACGAAGGGGATAAATAGATTATGAATGAATTATGAATTTTTTATGAATTATTATGTTTATTTTTTATGTTTTATGGACAACAGATGGAAATTAGCCCTTGGCTATAATCTGGTATGTTTACATTCATGTAATTTTTTTTTACATGTAATTAACATGCACTTTCCTAAATAAAAAAAAAGTAGACAATAAAAACACACAATCCACAAAAAGAGGTTGTTGCAGGAGTTTTTGATAAAGATGTGCTTTTCCTCTCAGTGGGCTGAGAGAACAACAGTGCACATTAGCTTTAACTCTGTTTTGAGACTTGAAAACAGAAATTTATATATTTAACTCTCCAAAAGTTGATTCTGTTCATTCAGACGTAGCGTTTTGTAGGAGAAACGTTTCATCTCTCGTCCAAGTGACTTCTTCAGTCTGTATTTAACTGTTTAATAGGAGAGGACTCTCGGGTTGGACTTCCATTGTCATCTTTCCAGTTTCCTTGGGAGTCCTGGAAACTGGCTTTTGTTCAGAAGGAGAGCGATAATTTGAATTCGCAAATTTTCTGTAGATCACAAAACCAGCAACAGTAGCAACAAGAAGCCCAGCAGAAGCTGACAGACCAACCATCAGTTCAACAGATCCATCCTCCGTGAGTCCTCGTGGCTGAGCTGCAGGTGAGAAACATGCGTGAGGTGCTGTCAGACATTATCAATTAATAAATGGAAGAAGCAGTGAAAGATCATAGTAAACTTTGGAATTTGTTTGTGTTAGTTTCTAATTTGTTTGTAAATTGTAACATCACTGATCAATAAATTTACATTAAAAACACTTGACACGATACTTAAAATGAAACCAATTTAAAATCATATAAACAGACTTCTGATCTTCTTACAATGGTTTTAAGGTATGATGGCTTTTGCTTTATTAAAAAGGAAAAAAAAGGTTCATTGTGTAGATTTCATCTAACTTAGGCTAAAGATGCCAAAACGTACTTATAGATTTAACTTTCAGCTGCACTACATGCTGGGCTTCAGAAACTGCTCTCTTACGGCGTCCAGCGTGAGTGCCTACCACATAACACTCATATGTTCCAGTGTCATTAGTGGTGGTGTTGAAGAGAATGAGGGACACATTTCCATCTTTAATTTGTGGATCACTCAGCTTCACTCGGCCACGAAAGGATGGATGCTGGATGTTTTCATAGAGGCGATTTTCTCGGTAGAAGAAAACATGCAGATTTGTTCCCACATCTCTCCTGATCCATGATAACTTTTCGATTTTACCGATACTGGAATCACAACACTTCAGTAGTGCATTCTCTCCAGCTTCTACAACTTGTTTTTGGTCTAAGTCAAACAGAAAAGAAAGAAAGAAAATATTTATATAAAGCACGTCACTGTCAAATGAGCCTCTGACGCTTTGACAGTTTAACGTTCTCTTTCCAGAAGAAATATATCTCTGAGCCATAAATGTACAATGTCACAGTGGTGCTGCTCAACCTTTTTTTTAATCTTATATATCCATTCCACCAAGAACCAGTAGTATAATAATTAACTCCATTTATACTATTATACTCCATGTTAGTGTTGTTCTTAATTCAAATGTCAACATTTTCCCATGTTTATCTACAAATGAAATGCAATGACTGACTGTTCATAATCCTTTAAAATTAAATTATCATCATATCAGTTGTCAAGTCTACCTTGGAGTGACTCAAAATACCTGCTTAGCCTGAAGTAAGCAACACAAGTTTCTTGTTAACAGAAGGGGAAAAACCCGAACAGGAAATTCGTTTTTTTTCTTTCAATCCAGTAGATAAAGGTCGAAAGTAGTAGAGGTAAAAAAGAAAGACAATAATAGGCAGACACTGCTAGTGCTTAATAAAATATAAAACAATATAAAGTTTAAATATACTGTTTCATATCATCAAGCAAAAATGCATTACAGAAGGAGAGAGGGAAGAAGCACAAATCATGCACGTATTTGACATTTGGTTTTACTGGTCTTAATAACTACTGGGTTATAATCAGTGTTGGGGAGTAACGGAATACATGTACCGCCGTTACGTTTTGGGGCATGTATTCTGTATTCTGTAACGGAATACATTTTAAAAGTAACCTTCCCAACACTGGTTATAATGACCTTTTTGAAGACATCAGTGACAAAGTTATTTTAGAACGGTTACTTGAGTTATGAGAGCAACTGTCAGTATACTACAGAAAGCACAGCTTGACCTGAAAAAAAATGTTTCAATTAATTATTTTCTATATAATTTTCTAAACTTGTTTGCGTATACTTGTGCTGTTCAGCTTACCATCGAGAGCAGAAGCAAATCCCCAAAAATATGTAGTAAGGAAAAAGCAGAGGAAAGGTGTTAAATCCATGGCTGTCACTGGCTGTGTGGCACACTTTGGGGATGTGGGAAATGAAGACACAAACGTTGGACTCTTTGTGATGAACAGTGCATTTATTTACAGTGGTGTAAATAATTCACACAAAAAACTGCCGTGCACTCCCTTGACTCCCGTGTCGTGCCGTCTCCCAAAAGTCCATGTTTTTCTTTGCTCCCCTGTCTCCTCTCTCTGGCCTTTCACACTCCTCCTGGGGGAGACAGCCATAAAGTAGTGATGGCCCGCTTGAAGCTGACGCTCCGGTGCGTGTGTCGAAGCTTGATTTGTTTGGCCAGAGTCACGTGATCAGTGACGTCCGATGCTTCATTTAGAACCTGACTGCCTCGGTATCTGATTCAATGGTTTATAAGGAAGCGAATCATTCGCGGGATTTGTGGAGTGTTTTGATGGTGACAGATAGCGAACCACTGATATTTCTACTGAGAGATTTGGAGCCAGCGAGGAATAGAGTAGGTTCTGTTGTGTGGGAATATTTTGAGTTGATTTTGGTCAATCGGGTGGGTTTTCCAGCTTTGTGTTCTTGTTGTTTGCTTTTGTTTTGTGCGTGTTTATTTTATCTGACAACGGGACAAACTTAAAATGTCAAAAATCTGCTTTTCATAATATAAATATTGTGGCGAGCTCAGACAAGGAGGAGACGGAGGTATCGTTTGGTCGTGCTTCCCGTGAGCTAGCCAGGGAGCACAGCCGTTTTGCAGAAAAACACACTGCCGCTACCTAACTGCTCAGCGCGGCAACAACACCAACACACAGGGCGCCCTCTGACCCCGGAAGGACACACCATCGCAGCGAGAGGGCGTCACCCGTCACCATGGCAACATACACAAAACATAACTGTACAAACAGAACCCCGAACAGCCCTGAGCCGCTACAATATCATTAAATAACTTTAGAAAGACTTCTATTTGACTCTTTACATTTAATGTTATAAAAAGAAATAATTTATGTTTTAAATAATCTTAAACTGCTAGTCTGCAAAAAATGTGCAGCAATTTAATTTATTTATTCTCATTAGCTGATAGTTTGTGGGGCCCAGTTAGACCATATAACTGCATCTCTACCAGTTTCTGTGCGCTCCAGCCTCTTCTGTGCCATGTGAAGGGATTTTCCTTAAGGCAAGAGAACTTAGAACGCACACTAGAACAAATTCTCTTCTTAAATACAAATGGAAAAGGGCTACTTTAAATGCATCATGTTTTTAATTTGCAAGTTCATAAGCATTTTCCCTTTCCAGTTCACAATCAAATCTACCTCCAGGTCAAAAATATGTCTGGGAAAATTTCCCAAAATATAATATTATTTATAAAAATACCCGTCTAGCGATTAACTGCATAAGTACATGGAGGCGGGACCTCACAGCAGAAACATACTCCATAATGTGTTGTACATTATCATATGTATATTATATGTAACGTGGTATTTTTCAATTATTGTATTTACCAACATCAAGAAGTCACAAGCAAAGAAAAATCACACAATGGTGCATGTTTAAACAAGCAGAGTTTACTGCTCAAAATTATGTATTAAAGAAAAACAACATTTTTGTCACCCCAAAAAATACACGTTTAAAGCAACACAAAGTGGCCCAACATCAGACAGAATTCCACTCTGTAGAGTGGGCAGTCATTATGAAGCAGTTGGTTTTATTTTGTGGATTCAAGCTGCTCTTCATATTTTTGGCCACCAGATGTCACCAGAGAGGACTGTGTTGAAAAGCTTCGAGTAATGAACCGTTTTTCAATCCAAGCTTCAGTGCTTCAGAAAGCTTCATTTGGCCATCACTACCATAAAGCCACTTTTCTACAGCAGGCATCTCACTAAGAATACTGACGTGGAACCTCACGCAACAATCCACCGTCAAAGAGAGCTCCACCACACTCCTAAGTAGCTCCTCCTACAGGCTGATCAGCTGCAGGTGCGTAGCATGATCTTCAGGTGTGGTCAGCCACCTGGCAGGGCCACATCCACCAGGCATGAAGGTGCCTATCACACCGACACACATACACCTGCCTATACATACAAGCATGAAAACACAGGAACTGCAGCACAGTGCAGCAAAAACAGATAATATGATATGAGTCACCAACTGCTCATGGACCCTCGGTTCCTTAGACCCAGGTGTCATGGTCTGTGTGAAGGCAGGCAGGAAACTGACCCAATATGCAGACTCACAGAGGCGGAAAATTAAACTCAAAGATTCTCAGGTTTATTGCTGGCAAAAAGGAAAACAGAAACCAAACTGGAAAGCTAGAAAACAGAACACACAGGCTAGGATGGGGATGACGCAACAACGAAAAACGAAACCTAAGCTAGAAACCTGACGATCGATTTGACCGTAATTTTTCTGGCGTGAAAAATAGCGTTTATAATGGGTTTCAATGGGGCACAAATCGGCCACGAGGTTCGATAGTGGATGTATGCCTTTTATTCAGCCATTTAAGCTCATTTAAAAAACTCAGACTGAAATTTTAAAATAAAATGGGAAAAAAATACATGTTTGAAAATTTGGCTATACTCCATTAAACACAGTGGAAATGGCGTGGAATTAAAAAACGCAAAGGCCACGAAATGGTCCCAGGTCCTACCAAGGGTAAAACCTTTGTAACTTTGCTCTGCTTCAGTGTTGCTACAGCTTAAAGCACGGTCTGGTGCTGCCATCTAGTGACACTGGAATCATCATCTCTCACTCACTGTCATCCACATATACCCAGACCTACACATGAACCAGCAGATATACACACATGCACAGATGAAGGGATTTTGTTGTTAGTATTTTAATTATTTTTAATTATCCAAGCCATTTCCTCTGACATTTTATTTTTTATACTGAGATATTTTTCATATTATTTTGCCTAATTTTCAAACTTGTGAGATAAATAAACCATTTCTTATTTAATTATGATGTCATAAAGGAATAATCTTATTATCCTATCGCATCCTGATGAGTTTGATCCTGAATCAGATGACAAATCAGCTTTTATGTAAAACTTGCAGGTTTGAACCTGCAGACACCTGCCAGAGTCTCTGCAGAGGTTTTAGTTGGAGGGTGACGCTGGGGTGATGTGCTGCTACCTTCTGGCAGGTTCCTGTGACTACACACTGCTCTACAGGCATTCAGATGTAGTCCCTGTAGTATCTACTCCACAGTGGAGGCTTGTGCTCTTGTACCTGTGTGTGAAACTGAGCGAGCTGAGAGCATCAGCGACCACAACCGTCCACTTCTTAAACACAGAGGTCTCTGCTGTGTTTTCGCTCGCTCACCAGCAGTTGAGGATATCCTGTCATTAACCCTTACCAAACCAAAACAGGTAATTACACTGTAGCTGTAAAAAGCTGTTTGTCTACAAGCTTTCAATTAAAGAGGCGATAATCACTGTTATATGTTCAAGTGCATAATATGGAGGATGTCATAAGGCCTTGAGGCAATGGCATGCAAAACACAATATTTATGAGTGTTTTAAGTTGTAAATCGAAACATGTAAACCGAACATGACAGGAAGGTTAAACGCATATTCACCACTGCATTCATTGTTAAAATCATTTTGTAATGTAGGATCAGCTAAGAACGTAATAATGAATGAATGTAATAACTGAGGGGAGTCCTCCGTTTCTCCCTGAAGGCGCAGGAAAGATGATGAGGAGGAGGTGTTAACAGTCCACCTCACAGGTGAGACTTGTTGAAACCAGCTGGTTAGGAAGCTGCAGGACTTTGTATGTTAGTTAACTACCAACTGATGTCTAATCCTCCTTTTATCTTCTTCATGCTGTACTCATAGTAACAGCTGAGCTGCATGTGAAAACAGAATCACCCGAAAGACTCACAAAGAACATCAGAGTGGCTCTTTATTAATTTAATGGATTAAACTCACATAAATAAATAAAATACAGCCTTCCTGCAACAGCGTCCACATCTCCCACTCATGCAGATTGCTCACTGCTTACCCGACACTCACAAAGCTTTAAACAGGACATGACTACAGAGTAAAGACATAAAGTGATCAGTAGGAGAAAATGAAGGAAAAAGTGTTTACAGTAGAATTCATATCATCACACTGATTCCACTCTGACATCACTGATCAATAATCAAAGAACACACAGATCAAATTGATCGATCAGCCATCAGAGGAGTCGGATCAGTGGAGCTGCTTCTCTTCCTGATGTGCTGATCTCTCCCTGCAGAGGAGACACGACACCTCCACATACAAATACAATAAAATAATAAGTGAAAGCAGAGAGAACCAAATGAAAATGAACAAACACCTGTAATTGTGAGCAGCACGATTCTTCATCCGATTACGTGTCCACGGCTCCAGGCCACACAGCTGTATCTGCCACTGTCTCTCTCTGTGGAGCGTTTAAAGGTCAGGCTGAACTGTCTGCTTTTCAGACGCTCGTCTTTCATCTTCACTCGGTCTCTATAATCCCGCTCCTGTTTGTCAGGCTTCTCAGGACGGTGCCACCACTCTACTAGAGTGTCTTCAGGCAGCTGAGCTGTGGTTTTAAAGGGCAACCAGACAGACTCCTCCACCTCCACCCGACACCCTGAGAGAACAGCAAACACAATGAGAAGAGAGTGAAATACAAAGATTTGACTGGTCAAAAACACCCACAAGGACTACAGCAGGTTCTACAGCTGCATTGTAGAGAGAACACTGACCAGCTGCATGGTACGGCAGCACTACTGCTATGGACCGCAAATGCCTGCAGAGAGTGATAACAACTGTGGAGAAGATCATCAGGACTCAGCTGCCCTCTCTGCAGAACATCTACCATCGCAGAGTCCAGAGGAGAGCTGCCTCCATCCTCAAAGACCCCACACACCCCCAACACGGACTGTTCACACTTCTGCCCTCGAGACAAAGGTTTAGAAGTGTGAAATTTGGAGTTTGGATTCGGGAGACAGACACTATCTCTGCTTTCAAGATTAGGCTTAAAACTTTCCTTTTTGCTAAAGCATATAGTTAGGGCTGGACCAGGTGACCCTGAATCCTCCCTTAGTTATGCTGCAATAGACGTAGGCTGCCGGGGATTCCCATGATGCATTGAGTTTTTCCTTTCCAGTCACCTTTCTCACTCACTATGTGTTAATAGACCTCTCTGCATTGAATCATATCTGTTATTAACCTCTGTCTCTCTTCCACAGCATGTCTTTATCCTGTCTTCCTTCTCTCACCCCAACCGGTCGCAGCAGATGGCCCCGCCCCTCCCTGAGCCTGGTTCTGCTGGAGGTTTCTTCCTGTTAAAAGGGAGTTTTTCCTTCCCACTGTCGCCAAAGTGCTTGTTCATAGGGGGTCATATGATTGTTGGGTTTTTCTCTGTATCTATGAAGCACCTTGAGGCAACTTTTGTTGTGATTTGGCGCTGTATAAATAAAATTGAATTGAATTGAATTGAAATCCAGACTCAACAACTCCTTCTTCCCCACTGCCATCACTCTTGAACAGCCGACCCACTTTGAATAGTAATAATGATTTTTTGCACATCAGGTCATCCTGCATATTAAGCTATAGCTCTTTTTCACAGATCTCTGTTTCAAATCTCCATATTTTGTCTGTTTTCTGTCTTCATTTATTTATTTGTACTATTTGTATTATATGTTCTATTTCTATTGTATATGTTAATCGGCATCTGTGGGTGGACAGCAAAGAAAGAATTGCTCAGAGAAATGCCTTTTCTCTTGTAAAACACATGACAATAACCTGGGAAGTATCATTATAATAGTAATATTACTCTTGATAAAAAGTATTAATGGCTTTCTCTAAAAGCAACATGAGGATCATGGCTCAGACGTTGTTTTGTCATTATTAGATAAAAAGGCCATAAACGTTCTGTGTGAGGGTTCAGTGTTAGCATGTTTCAGACAGCTGTCTGTAGTAGGAGACACTCACCTGACATGAAATACTGCCAGAAATAGAATAAAAGACCTCCAGAAACAACAAGAAAAGCCAGGAGAGCTGTGGTCCAGGATGGAAATGGTTCTGTGGAGAAAGACAAAGAAGCATTTGACCTTTGACCTTTGACTAAATGTAATTCATGAAGGAATTTGTTAGATTTAAGATGGTAAAGTATTCAAATTCAAATTTTATTTGTCACATACACAGTCATACACAGTACGATATGCAGTGAAATGCTTAGACAACTGCTCGTGACCTAAAGAAAAAAAAAAAGACTGAATAGGATAATAAAATAAATATGAAAATTAAAATGAAGGGTAAATTTAGCTAGGAAGGAATAAAATAAAATATATTAAAGTTAAAAATAAAATAACTGTACAACAAAATGCACAATACACAAATACACAATATACAAATATATAAGAAAAATATATAAATATATATTTCCTAATCTCCTTCAGGTAGGCCGTCTTGTTGTTATCAGAGATCAGGCCCACCACGACGGTGTCGTCAGCAAACTTAATGATGGTGGTGGAGCTGGTAGTGGCCACACAGCCATATGTGTACAACGAGTACAGCAGGCTCAGAACACACCCCTGGGGGGCTCCAGTGCTGAGAGTGATGGAGGC
Source organism: Mchenga conophoros (assembly GCF_057382185.1). Classification (NCBI taxonomy): domain Eukaryota; kingdom Metazoa; phylum Chordata; class Actinopteri; order Cichliformes; family Cichlidae; genus Mchenga; species Mchenga conophoros. The sequence goes on from NC_140528.1 coordinate 43,469,022, forward strand.
ATGTCCTCGGTTGGAGGCAGCTGCTGCGGGCTCACCCTGAGACACACAAAGCTCCACCTTCAGTCCTGACACTGAAACATCCACTGTAGCTACAATGATGCAGATGTGACCCTCAGCAGGTGGATTTCCTCTCCATAGATGTGTTTCCATGTAGATCATTAGTTACAGCAGTTTTAACTGTAATTGTAGGGTCTTTACAATATAAAGTGCATGAACTGTTGATTTGATTTGATTTGATTTGATTTGATGCTATGTGAATAAAACTGAACGAATAAGTGCTGATGTTTATTCAGACTGTCTCTCTGATCGATCTCCTTGACCCAACCTCAGTAATTACTTCCAGCCAGCAGCCCCATCCCTGCAGGAGTGCTCACACACAGCTCCCCATCCATCAGTCCTCCAGCTTTAATCATGAGTTTAAACTTTCTCTATTAACTCGCTTTCATGGTGCCTCAGACTTAAAGCCTTTATTTCACCCCGCTCTCTTAGCTGTTTAACTGATTCATAACTGTACTTTTATTTAAAATATTCAATCATTTAAAATAATTACTAATATATGTATTATATGGGGGGCGATCGTGGCTCAAGAGTTGGGAGTTCGCCTTGTAATCGGAAGGTTGCCGGCTCTGCCAGTCTCGGTCGTTGTGTCCTTGGGAAAGACACTTCACCCGTTGCCTACTGGTGGTGGTCAGAGGGCCCGGTGGCGCCAGTGTCCGGCAGCCTCGCCTCTGTCAGTGCACCCCAGGGTGGCTGTGGCTACAATGCAGCTTGCCATCGCCAGTGTGTGAATGGGTGGATGACTAGTCATCAGTGGACAGAGTACATCAACATTCATGGCTCTGAATACACAAACGTGCGCTTAAATGAGCTCACATTATTCATCTGGACTGATGGATCACCTTTGTTTTTATAAGTCAGCATTACCATGGAAATTACAGTAAAGCACTATGTAAACAGAAAGTGGATTTATTTGTCTTCAGTCTTGATTCTGCATGGAAACAATAACCTGACATCTTTGGCTGGAATCATCAGTTTCAGAGCGTCGCCTGAAACCATGGTTACTGACCTGCAGCCTGACGTCACTCTCAGCAGCTGCATGTATGAGTGTAGACACGTGTGTGCAGCTGCTCAGCCGGTTGGATATGTTGGTGGAAACAGTGAGTGTGACAGTGAGGGCCAGACGCAACATGAGCACATGACTGCTGTCAGCACACTCAAGTGTATAAAGGTCTGTACCCTTGCAGTCCTCTTGCTATGAGCGCTCATATCCCCCAAACCCAAGAGGACTAAGGAGCTCTGAGCATTGCACCTCCACTGCTGAGAATACAACCATGTTCAGCAAAGCTGTGTTGGCTTTGATTCTTCTCTGCCGGTTTACAAGATCTGTAGGTGAGTTTTTGCATGAGAAAGATGGAAATCGTGTGTTTTGTCTGCACAGCAGTGTTCATGCACAGGTATATGTGTCTGTTTCTACACGTGTGCATCATGTTAGACTCTTCTAATGTTGGGAAGAAAATGAAAACAGCATTTTCTTCACTTCTCTAACTAAAAATCTGCTGTTTTGTTTTCTGTTTATTTTTGCATCTGTCAAGATTCAGACACGGGCACTGATTATCCTCAAGTGTTTTTATTACCGTGCGCTCAAATATGAGATTTGGAAGGACCGCTTGATTGTTTTTGTACTAGTGTTTGAAGTTTCTTTGCTAAATGACAGACCCTGATTCATGCACATGAAGGCTGTTGTGTTTATAGGTGTTGACAGACTCATGTTTAAGCATTGCCTCAGGTTTCATTGTGCAGGAAATGGACATGAAAATGAGTGGAAGGGGACTTTTTAAGTACAGAATTTGATACATGAAGATGAAGCTTCACAGCAGTGGCAGTTCCACACCAGATTTAGCAGGTTGGGCTCAGGGTGTTTTTTCATGGGGGCATTGAACCAAACCAAGAGGACAAAATTGAACTGCTTCATCTATGAAGGGGATTTATTTGGAGCACAAACAAAGTGAATGAACATTTAACAATAAAGCAGAAGATTTCACATCCCGTACATGTGCACAGTTAATGTTTAAAAAGCACTGGCTGAAATGTCTATGGACTGAAACGTCTGCACGCATGACAACAGGCAGAGTCCATAGTTACAGAGAAGTCCACCCAAGGAGGACTTTCCTACCAGCTGGGCTGGAAGCTGTGCCTCCCGTCCCCCATTCATGTGGTGGGGAACGTCCTCAGACTGGGGTGGGGGGGTCATCCTTGATCCTGCTGATGTCTGAAAAGAGATGAATATGGAGTAAACATGAGGCTGTAACTGAGAACTATAGTAACTCATTACTTTATCTTTTCATTATTATTCATTAGTGTTAATGAAACTGCGTGTATGGAGTGTCATCACAGGGCAGTGTGAGACACACAGGTCTAAGGACTGGTCCACTGTGTGTCCCTCACAGCCCGTATCCTCCTCCTCTCTGTGGCTCCCTCTCATTTCGGGGCTTTTCTGGTCAGATTCAACATGCTTGATCAAAGAAATTATTTTGGTCTTTCCTAGTAACCCAAGTTTACATGTCACATGGTTTACTTTTCACTCATATTATACAATATATACACTACAGTTTAATATTCATGATGATGTGCAATGTTCCCTCTAATTTTTCATGTGTCTGATTTTTCAACTCCCTGAGCGATCCCTTGGACCGCTGTGAGCAACAGCAGACATGTGCACTGTGGTCACGCCAGCATCAAATCCATCCAAGTTACTTGGTTTATTAAAATAATCAAATTACAGCATTTAGATTTATGTTAGACTACTTTTAATTAAGTGCTTTAGCCCACTTACAATGAAAATTTTAAAAGAAAATCTTTTTCATGTCCTGTGTAGTATGTTAACACTACTGGAAGTAAAAATAACTGGAACTCCAATTTTGAAAGCACAACTTTTTTTTTCTTTTTTTTTTTATAAAGCTCTGACTTTATGAGTATGAGTCTGTGGTCTGGGAGAGAGTCCTGTAACGCTGTCTGCAAAATACAGCATATAATGACCAATGTTGGGAAATTACTTATATAGTTACTTCTTCAAAAAAGTGACTGAGTTTTGCAAACAACAAAGTTTTTTGCATCTGTTTATCTAAAGATGCAGCCAAGGTGTTTTTTTAAATAAACATTTCAAACTATTTACAGAACAATCAGCTGTTCTGCATCAAATTTGATGCCACACAAATTATTTGTGCCACTCCAAAAAATTATTTCTGTCCACTATGAGATAAAGGAGAACAACAGCCTGATACCTGCAGGCCTGACAGCAGGAGATGTATCACTCCTGTAACACCTGTAACATTCAGCAGTCGACTCATGTTCTGACACACACAACAAAACAATTGACTACACTACACACTAACTACACAAGACAACACACTGACTTTAGACTCCAAACACGCTGAACATTGCAAACGCCGTCACTCCTAAACTTGTGTTGAAAAGCCTCGAGTACTGTACCCTTTTTCAATACGAGCTTCGGAAAGTTTCATTTGGCCCTCTCTATCACTGTGTGTGTTGTAACAGGAACAGGAAATGATACTCTACCACAAAGAGAACAAAAAACAAGTGACAGCACCACCAAAAACTTGACTGACTTTACTCCTACACAGCACCCATGCTATCTTGCATAGATGGAGCGCTTTAGGTTGAAGTTGTAAAATGTTGCTTTTTTTGTTTCTTTCTTTGTTTTTTGTTTTTGTCACAATCAAGTTGTTGATATTTAATTATCTGATGTCCAACCACACCTTATCGCTCTCACTCAGACTTACATGATTTAAACTTTAAAGTTCCTTCATTAATTCCACCATCAGGCTGGGGTCTTTCTGTGCTTGTCTCCCCATGTTTGTTTTCAACACAGTCAGATTAACTGGTAACAAAAACTGCCCATAGGTGCGAATGTGAGTTTGAATGCCTGACCCTAGCTTATCTGTAACTCTGACACTAACACCACATTTTGAGTCTCAACAAATGTCTTCAAAATCATGGTGCCAAGAATTTGTCCCCATAAGGTCTGTTGGTCCCCACAAGTATATTAATTGTCCAATTTTTGGTCCCCACAAACACGTGTCAGGGTGAACACTCTCTCTCCCTCTCTCTCTCTCTCTCACACACACACACACACACACACACACACACACACACACACACACACACACACACACACACACACACAGCTCTCAGTAAGGCCTGTTTTTAGAATCACAGTAATTCTATTTTCAGATTCAGGATCATGCAAGTGATGAGTTGGTGACACAATTCTTATCTTCCTGGGTTTGTTACAGGAAGTGTGTGTGTGTGTGCATGCATGGGTTTGTGTGTGTGTGTGTGTGTGTGTGTGTGTGTGTGTGTGTGTGTGAGAGAGAGAGAGTTAGCGTTTGCCTTGAAATGTACTTAGAAAAGATTGATTCTGTCCTGTGTTGTCTCTTCTCTCCTTCAGCCCTGACAATTATCAGAGCTGAGTGTGGACAGGATGTCATTCTGCCGTGTCAGGTCCATAAAGATTATCCCACTGCGGCTGTAGTGTGGAGGAGAACTGACCTAAAGCGAGAAAAAGTACTTTTGTACCAGAGCAAGATGTCTCATCGAGCCAACAAGTATCCATCTTCAACTAGCCGCTTTCATCTGATGGATGGATGGATGGACAGTGGGAATTTGTCCTTGGCTCTGCAGGATGTGACGCAGGCTGAGAATGGAACATATGAGTGTCTGGCCGTCGACAAAGAAAGATACCAATGGAAGACTCACATTGAGAATACTGATACCATCAACACCATCCAGCTGATGATTGCTCCAGTGGGTAAGTTTGTAGAGTCGTCAACAATCTGTTCTCTGTGTGCCTCAAATCACAACTACAGTTGCCTTGGTTACGCTGCAGTCTAGGCTGCTGGGGGATTCCCATGAGTGTTGCTTCTTACCTCACTATGTGTTTAGACACCTCTCTACACTGAATCATTAGTAATTATTAATCTCTGGCTCTCTTCAGCGTGTCTTTTCTCCTGTCCACGTCAGCTCCCCTCAGCTGGTCTCTCAGATGGCTGCTCCTCTCTGCGACTGGTTCTGCTGGAGGATTTCTTCCTGTTAAAAGGGAGTTTTACCTTCCCACTGTCATCTAAATTGTTTGCTTAAGTGGGTGGGGGTGCACTGCAGGACACCTGAAGCGTTGTTCCTTCAGTTACAGCCCCTTGTGACGATCAGCCTTTGAGCCCCTTTCATAAAACGTCTGCACACATGAGGCCGAGGTTCTGGGAGTTATAGCACAATTAGTTTAATCATGACTTACAATAAACATGATGAAGTTGTTTTCATCAATCTAAACTCACTGCTCATGTTGTTAGGTATACCTTGTTAGCACTGGGTTGGCCCCCTTTTACCTTCAGAACTGCCTTAATCCTTTAAGGCATAAATGCAACATGGAGCTGGAAACCTTCCTCTAACATTTTGCTCCATGTTAACATGAAAGCGTTGCACAGTTCCTGCACATCCACGATGTGAATCTCCTGTTCCATCCCAAGATTTCTCCACTGGACCGAGAACTGAGTCACTGTCCTGTTCACCAATTAGTCTCACAGTGTTTTGTCCTGCTGGAAGATGGTGCACTGTGACCAAAATATGATGGACATGGTCAGCAGCAATGCTCACGTATGTTGTAACGTTCACACAATCTCAGACACTGAGGGGTCCAAAATGTGCCATGAAAATGTGCCCAGAGCAGCAGCTGGAACAGGCGGGATGGATCATAGAGAAGGTGTCGGGTTGTTGCTATGGGAGGGGAACGTGTCCTTTTATGCAGATATTGTTGATGAGACTTTGTAGAAAGCAGGAAGTAGATCATGTCTCACACCTGTCTTCTGTTTCTCACCTGCAGCTCCACCACTGAATGCTGGCAAAAGGCGGTTTGCTCCACCTACATGTGATCTGCTTTTGACTTTGGGTCTTCTCTCATATTTCTGTTTCTGTGTTTAATCTTGATGATTCTGTTAACACCGACCTCTGACCTGAAAGTCCTGCCTCTGAGTTTAAACAGAAAACTTTTTTTTTCATTTCTTTGGTTTTTTTCATATAACAGCTGTTACAATGAGTGATAATGCTGAGATTACATGTAAAGGGTGGAAACTCATATGTATGTATTCTTTTTGTGGTTTGTTTTTAAAGATAACCACAGGTTTTGATTTCACTGCAGTTTTCCTCTTATAATCTACAGTTTTCATGGCTGTTGCTTTAAAGGAGGTACTTGTTTAGCATGTTTGGACTCACAGGCAGGAGTCACATTAGTTTCACTGATGTTTATGATGAAAACAAGACGATAACTAAACACCTCTGTCAGTGAACAAGATCCAATCAGAAGTGCAGTAAGTTTAAAGCACATGTTCGATCTGCTCCCACCAAACGGTCCACCTCTTTTAGCAAACAGTGAAACTGTTTCTCATCGACTATGACCAAAACTAAAAGACGCTGTTGTCAAAAGACTCTCCACACGTTCACGAACAGACTGAATTTATTCCACTAACAGTACAAACCAACGTTAGCCAATCAAATCACTGTTTGTGGAGCATCAACATCAACTATCAGGGTGTTGCACATGAACACTGTCAGTAACAGGCAGGTAGCATGGCTAACGTTAGCTGCTAATGAAGGCACTGCTTGCGCATGTCACAATTGACTGGACATGCTTGCTATGCTATATACTGATGCTATGCTAGAGCGTTAACTAGGGTTGCCAACCGTCCCTTAAAAAACGGAATCGTCCCGTATTTAGAAACAAAAGTACACGTCCCCTATTGAGCTAATAAGGGACGCACTTTATCCCGTAATACAGTGAGAATCAAAAGTAGTCTATAAATGTTTATGGAATTAACGCTTTGTTTGAAAACATAATTCCCAGCCCCTCTCCTGCTTTGTGACCAATGAGCTGACAGCACACTTATGACAATTCGAGTATGACAATTCAGATTACCGCTCATCTCATTGGTCGAGGAAAGGTCGCTTACGGAGAAAATACCGGAAGACAACAGATGACCACAACAACAAGCACACGACGTTTACGTGTTTGCGCGTGAGCAGTGTGAGCGGCTGTGGTGACACCCTCACGAGCGATTGATTATCGGGAGCTGGTCGTGAGGTGTTAATCGCTTCTCATTACCCCACGTGTACTACACGATGCACGATGAAGGCCAAAATCGGGCCGATCACCAAATCGGTCGCACGACTCAAAAATCGGCTCAAAATGGGCCAAAAATCGCACAGTGTAAGCCCAGCATTAGAGCAGCAATGTTTGTTCCCCTCAGAGAAAGAAAAAAAAAGGCTGCAAAAGTACAGGGAGGAATGGGAAAAGGAAAACACCTGGCTGGGAAAATGCACGATAACACCTTTAAAGCGCACTGCACTGTGTGCCAGCGCACTTTTTCCATAGGCATGCTTCTAGTGGTGGGGGCACATGAAGAACATGAGGGGCGTGACAGCTCGGGGAACCCTTAACCAAGTTTTTGTCCACCAGGCCACGGCAGAAGCAGATATGGTATGTAAACACTGGTTTGTGTTTTTTTAAACCCTCTGGTTAAGGTTAATATGGGCATGTGCAGTGAATATCAGCGCTATGTGGCCAGAAGTGTGATAATATAATTTATTTTGTGTAATAAACAACAGCAAGGATAGATGATTACAACAAATAGATGACTAATACATAAAAGTAATACATAGATGAATAATGATGATGAGTTAAGATGCGTAATCATGGGAACAAGCGGGTTTACAAACAGGAGCAGCTGATTAGCATTAGAAAAGCTGAAATAATACCTCAACTGAAGCCAACTGTACTAAATGCACTATATGTGCACAGTTACAAGAGTATTTTTCGTTCTATTGTTTTCTATTAATTTATATAATTTTAAGTTAAGCAGGACAGAGTTCTTTTAAAGAAAGATTTACTTATATTCTCAAAAGTTAAGCATGACAGGCTTCTGTTTAAGAAAGAGACCTGTTTTACTGTGTTAATGTTGTCATTTTGAGCTAAAAAAATAAATGGCTAAATGATCATTTGTTTCCCATATGATCATATCACAAAGAATATGCATCTGCTTAAATCAAGTTCAAGTCAAATGGTTAAAAAATAATTTCACACACAAAAAAAGAGCTACAAAATTCACCACACTGGGAAGGGTGAACTGGGTTGCCCGGCCCTGGCCACGAGGTGTCCCTTATTTATTTTTCAGGGAGTTGGCAACCCTAGCGTTAACAGTTCCTGTAATTCATGATTTAGAGCAGGGGTGGCACACTGACTTTAGATGGTGAACCACAATTATAGCTATAAATGGTACCATTAAACTTACTGTTATTCTTTGACACAGTGGTATGACCCAGTCTGTCTTTGCCTGTGATTGGCTGTATCATGCCACCCCTGTTTGCATGGAGATCAGCAGGACTGAAGATTCAGCTCCCACATACATTCGGGCCATTAATAACTGACATATGAAAGTGTATTAGGGGCCTGATGTGACCCGCTGGCTGTATGTTGGACAGCCCTGTATTAGACGCCAAGTCATGGCTGAACGGGCACAAACAGCGTCATGCATGCCCAGATTTGTTTCTCACTACTTTTTTTTGAAAAAAGAAAAAAAACAAACAAACCCACCCATGAGCTTCAGATTGTACATTTGAATCTGTGTCACAGTGTTACTATGGGGATGAAGGAGCTGCTCCGTGGCTGTAACAGTCACTGCTAAAGGAGCTCTCAGCGCCTCCACAGCCTCCTGCAGGGGGTGGAGGTACTGTCTATCATGGGGGACAAATAAAGCTTTAGAGTTGAACACCTCGCTTGCTATACACACAATATCTGTGAAAGTCGTATCATATGCACTTTACAATCACAGCGACATAGAATGTAGAATATGAGCCAACAGGCCACAGCACTGACTGTGCTCTAAAACAAAGTGCCATTAGAGCTGATTCAGAGCCAGAGCAGGCAGCTTTAACACTGACTCAGCTGCAGTGTGCCTGATATTTCTTTGTAACATAGCTTGAATGCTGCTTTATGTTTCCTTTGCTTTGTGTCTCTATTTGTAGCGTCGTGACTGTACGATAACTATCCTGTGATGAACCGTGAAACAGCAAGCGCCGTACGAAACACTCAAATACTTAGCCGTCCCTGTTAGCTTTACAACTCCTTTTTTGCTGAGCAGCTTCGCCAAGGAACATTGTGTTTGTTCTCAGTAAGTCATTTAAACGGTACTCTCTACAACCAACACACACACACACACACATGCAAAACAAACCAAAGAATCTATTTTCAAACTAAAGTGTTAATACTTTCTGTCTGTGTGTCGCTGCTGATACTTAACACATGAGTGTTGTCAGAAGAAAATGACTCTGTTGCTACGGTAATCCCTGCATGAATGGATGTTTTTAGCCTTGTTTTTCTCTTATTTTTTTTTCTCTAACTGCATCATAATTTTCCCAAGTCTGAAAATTACACACGAGGACATAATTACCATCATGTATTAGTCTGAAGTTTAATTGCTGTCGGCAGTATTTTTTAATGGAGAGAGAAAGAAAATCAACCAACACCCCAGAAAGTTCTAAAGTGTTGACTTGTTTGTGAGCAAACCTGCAGACTGAGCAGGTCTAATGATGATGTCCCTCTGGATAAGTCACCGTCTGTTCTTTACTGTAGAAAAGCCTTTTTAAAAAGCTGCCTTACTCATGCATATTCGCTTGTATGCAGCCTGACACAGTGTTATCTCTGGGATTTCCCTCAGGTCTGCAGAAAGTGTCCTTAAAGTTGAATATTGTGACAGTAACAGTGAGACTGAGCTGCTCCATCTGTTTCTGCTGCCGCTGACTTCGGCTCCTTAACCCTTTAAGACGTACCATAGAAGAAGTCCACCAGAGCTTATATTATATTTTTACATGCTGTAGTGCCATTATTGGGAGCATTTCAAGTTGATATACATTAATGCAGACATATTTTAATAATATGTCTGCATTAAGTGCATGGTAATTACATAAATTGCAAAAAAGTGCAATAAACTACAAAAAAATTTAAAATCGTTTTTGTTTTTTTAACATATATTTCTAGTTAGAGAAATTTAAGAGGCTTATCCCTCAAAACTGTAAATACAAAAAAGTTGCACAAAATAGTTTCCCACCACAGGAAATGTATTTTGAGTGTCTTCATAGTTTTATTTTTTAAATACACCAATTTTTATATACTGCAGGAAAAACGAAAATAAATATTATAATGCAAATTTGCAAAAAAACCCCCAGCATGTGCATCAAAATAAACTATTTCCAGCAGTGCAATATGAGTCCTAAGCATCACAGAAATGACACAGAAAGTCATAAAGTCAAACATAACTTTTAAAAACACCAGTATAGGCTCATAAGGCCCTGATGACGTCACTTCCTGTTTCGGGCAGGTCATGGCGGACATGCGATAGTCCACGCTGATGGATGTAGGAAGTGTTACAAACAGCTGATCGGATCGGCAAAGCGTGTTTCTGGAATATCATGTTTTTGTTGCTGCAAGTGCTTTTTATGCCGTTTTTGCAAAGCTATATGTGGAAGGAAACTGTGACCTAGGACAAGCTGATGGCATAAGATGTAAGCACAACTCCTCCGGTTTCATATGCAAAAAAAATTATGGCGCTAGCTTCTGTGGTTGCAGTGCTACCGGGATTTAAAAATAGTTATGCAAAACGGAGCGTGCCCGCTCCGACCGGTTTTAAAGGGTTAAGCATCCTGATTTATCAGCACTGCAAGGACACAAATGTCACTGTTACAGAGACAGACATGCACACACAGCAGGAATGTGACTGAATATGGAATCACTAACAGGAAAAAAACTTTCAGCCTCAAACATGCAGTCAGGTGCTACACTGGCCTAACGACTGATGTGAGCTGAGCTCAGGGAGAAGCAAAGGGTGGAGGCTCATTTCATATGTCTTTAAACTCAGCAGTGTGAAATCCAAAGAGACTGGCACATGACAGACAAAAGCATCAGTGCTGTCTGTTCCAGCATCATTTTATGGTTTGCTTTTATTTCTCAAGATGATGCAGGGAGCCTGGCTCAGGAGCTACTGTCATGTTGTAACCGTGTTCCTGTGACTGTACTGTGATAACTCTGTGACCATGTGATGGAATTACTGTTGATAGTGTTCTGTATTAAAGTGTTACTGCAGCCGACCTGTCTGTGTGTCACTGTCTGTTCCTCCAACCTGTGGACTGCAGTGTCTTCAGCAGCAGGTGTTTGCTGTTTGCACCATCTGCTCAGATATTCTTAAATTAAAAAAGTTCCAAAATTAAATTTAAAACTGTATCTCATTGTACAACTGTATAGTGACAATAATGGCAATTATTCTATTCTATTCTAAATTTAAACATCTTTATTTAATCTGTGCTTTCTACTCAACAATGCAGCTACATCGAATGTTAAATATGTTTTTATTCTCCTCAATTCAGAAACTATACTAAAATATGATGCGAACAAAATTGGAGCACTGGTAAAATTGAGGGGGGCACCCTTGAGTGATCAACTCCTTTCCCCAACCCCCCAAGACTTTCAATGTGTAACTTGTAGGTAACAGTGAAGGGGTGAATGAGGTCACTGCAGCAGCCCCACCCACCAGCAATGTTCCCTCTAATTTTTCATGTGTCTGAGTGAACACACAAACTCCCTGAGCGATCCCTTGGACCACTGTGAGCGACATCAGACGTGTGCACTGTGGTCACGCCAGCATCAAATCCATCCAAGTTTCATGGTTTATTAAAATAATCAAATTACAGCATTTACATTTATGTTAGACTACTTTTAAACTGCTTTAGCCCACTTACAATGAAAATGTAAAAAAAAAATCTAGCCATTGGCCTGTGTAGTATGTTAACGCTATTGGAAGTAAAAATGACTTGAACTCCAATTTCGAAAACACAACTTTCTTTTTCTTTTTTCTTTTCTTTTTTTATATATACAGCTCTGACTTGTATTATGCGTCTGTGGTCTGGGAGAGAGTCCTGTAACTCTCTGTCTGCAAAATACAGTATATAATGACCAATGTTGGGCAAATAATTATATAGTTACTCCTCAAAAAAGTAACTCAGTTTGGCAAACAACAAAGTTTTTTGCAGCTATTTTTTTTTAAATGCAGCCAATGCATTTTTAAATAAACATTTCAAACTATTTACAGAACAATCAGCTGTTCTGCATCAAATCTGATGCCACACAAATTATTTGTGCCACTCCAAAAAATAATTTCTGTCCACTATGAGATAAAGGAGAACAACAGCCTGATACCTGCAGGCCTGACAACAGGAGATGTAGCACTGCTGTAACACCTGTAACGTTCAGCAGTCGCCTCATTGTTCTGACACACACAACAAATCTACTGACTACACTACACACTAACTACACAAGATTTGCGCTACACGTCTCAAATCTCTCACATCTCAAAGCACCGCCGTCACTCCTAAAATTTCCCCCCGTTTCTTAACAACTAGATGCCACGTTACCATATCATTTTTTGATTGGTCGACATGGTACTTTTTTGGACGAATAGGAAAGAGAGAGGGGGTGGGGGGGTTTGTTTTTGCTCACAGGTGGAGAGCGCTTTCGAGGCTTTTTTCTTATAAAACGCAGTTTTTACCGTTTCTTCCCGCAGTAAATATAAACAACGATAGTATTCAGCAAGGAAACCAAACATTGCATTCTTTTTTTAAAATCACAACTCTGGTTTTACGTGGCCTATCAACACAATTTAAAAACTGGTATAAAGTCCACACTTTTTCCATCAATTGTTTCGTCTGTCCTGCTCACATCTCCAATGGTTGTCCACGTTGTCATTAACGTGGCTTCACTCCACATCAGCTCCGGTGTCGGCACATAAGGACGCTGTCATAGCCTGTCAACGACATCGATTGGCTGCGTATACGAATGTGAATCGCTGGACTATGGGATAACGTGGGATCGTTCTAATCCCATACGGGAGCAGCCAGTCACTTACTGACTAACACTGCAAAACAGAATTGTTGACGTATTCATTTTAATTTCAATTTAGGTTAGATTTTTTTTGTGTGCGCAACACAGATTTTCTGTGCGCAGAGACCGTGCCAGCAGTGCGCAATTGCGCACATGCGCAGCTTAGAGGGAACATTGCTCACCAGCCTCTGCTGTTCGCGAGTACGGACTTTGTAAGTTCACACGGGAGTCCAGAATTCCACAGAAAGCAGCAGATCACTCTACAATTTCTATGGTGACAACACAGCTCCAGAGTTTTCACTGCCATCCCCTCTTAATTTAACTGTGCTTAATATTTGCAATAGAAATTACAAATGTAGTAGATTAAAAAATATATAATTAAAAAAGTATCTTAAGCACTTTGGCAAAAATCAATTTTACATATCATCAGTTTCATAATGTCTAATAAGCTTCAGCACAACCACTACATGACAGAAACGAGGCTAATGTCTCTATTAATAAAATAGTACACATGTATGTCTGAATAAAAACAAACAGGTGAGATGTTAGAACACTTTTATTTGTATTTTAGTAGACACTAAAACTTACAATACACAGCTGCTGGGGTTTGGAAGAGAATTGAACAAATGTTTAAAATATAATCGGATCATTTTTGGAGCAGCCTTCAGGATCTCCATGCATTAACATGCTGTTTTTGCTGAATTTAATTATTTGTCATCTTAGATGTAATTCTGATCCAGCTGTTTAAATAAGAACAGAACATTTTACATCAGGGGATATGATGGGTGTAATTCAAAATACAGTGACCACTCTCCAAGTAAGAATTCAAGCTTAACTTTAGTCTTCACCAAACCGATTTACTCAGGAACAAATAAAATTGCCATTGCCACTTTTGAGTTAGATTTAGCTGCACCAAGTTCACAGTAGCTGTGGACTCCACTTTATTGCTCGATAAAGTGGAGCGAGAACACATCTGGGAATTTTGAGCATACTTGGGCTTGGCTTGATGCGTACTTTGAATTGATGACTGATGACGTATCACAAGTCCACGAGAACAACTGAGACAATGCATCCATGATATGAGGTTAGTTATTAATATACTACTGCATATAGATACATTGTGAGGTTTTAAAAACCAAGCTTTAAAATGAGCAGTGATCATAAAAACCGAGAGAGGCCGACAGTGATCACTGACTTTTTTTAGGGACTTGTTGAGATTAAATAGAACAAGATACAAAGCATTAAAAAATGTTAAAAACACAACAGCCTTATTAAACGCAGAGTAATTTGGACCTGGAAGCAGGGTTCATACATCATCACTTAAAGACAGGATTGAGAAACAGCCTGAATTTACATGGGGGACCACATGACTTTAGTTGGGCCGGACCACTGAAACATCCTGTCACTGTGAAGGAGTCACATATTTAAGTGTTTTTCTATATGATGAAGAAAAAGCTCTGTGACAACAACAGAAACCTGTCAGCACGACTCCTTAAACTGTAAGAAATAAAATGATAGAAAAAGTTCTGATAGCTCATCAATCATCACAAAAAACTGAAATTTCTATAGTAGAAAGTGAAAAACAAACTTTTCTGTCTTCAATTGTTTATTGCTGAATGACTTTGTGTAGTATAAATGTTCATAAGGGAGGTTTGTATCTGCAGGAAAAGCTTTAAAACTATGATAATACAGTAAAAATCCAAAATGTCTGCTTGTGTTTGTCTGTGGTGACCAGCGGATCAAACAAGTTAAGAATGATAACTTATAATTGTAATTTGTAATTCTTACAGCTTTAAACGCACAGCAAGCCTGTGAGACTCGTTTAGACTCAGACTGAGCTGTTGCTCATACTTGCCAACCTTGAAGCCTCAGAATTAGGGAGACGTTCAAAAGGGGGGATTACATACACATATACAAAAAACTTGAATTTTACAGTGTTTATTTATTTAAAATTATTTATTTAAAGTAAGTTAAATGTCACTTTTATTACTGTCCAAATTCAGAGGCTGCATCGACCTAAGGACCCGGCCTTCGTGGTCTAAGTGGGCCAAGTCCTCCGAAAGGCGGGTAGGCCGTAAGTGAGCGACTGTGATGGTCTAGCGTTCAGAATTACGTCACGGGCTCTCTCAGTGGAGTGAAACTCTGCCGTCTGCTCCTTGCTATCTAAATATAACCGGACGCTGGCGTAAATTCTTGACCGTCTCACACTTCTGTTTAATCAGTTTGACGTTTGACGTTTTTTTCAGCAGTGTCACAACCCTGGAGGAATCCTCCCGAGGGATTAATAAAGTTTTTATTTAATCTCATCTAATCTAATAACTTTAATCTCAGCAAAACCAATTTACTCAGGAACAAATAAAACACTGAAAAAGTCCAACAATAAAATTTTTAGGTTATCGAGTTACTTAAATATCATGTTTAACCTGAGTAGCGAAAGACCGCAGGGGTTTGAAAACGATGTGCCGGGAGTTTGCTATTCTTGCCGGCTCAGATATTTGAAGTTTATTCTCACCTGAAAATATGCTAAAAGTTTATTTTGTGACCCAGAAAGAGTAATAGGAGTAATCTTAAAACTAAATAGCTGCCGCCATTGTTGGAAACTGGAATTTGCTGGGTTTTGGTTCTGGGATATGGTTTTCATTTTTGTTGTCCGGGTGGAAAATCAGCAGAAATTCAGGAGAATGGTGGCTCTGGGAGATTTTCAGGAGGGGCACTGAAATTCGAGATTCTCCTGGAAAAGATTCAGGAGGGTTTGCATGTATGCTGTTGCTCTGTGTTACATGCTCACATTTCTGCATCTCTGCCATTCAAACACACTTTGTATTCACTTTGTTTGATCTAATATTCAATTATTAGTCGAACGCTGCTCATTTTACATTTTCCTGACACTCTTGTATTTAAATCGGCTTCCGTCTCTCTGTGTACCCGGCCTGTACCCAACCATGGTATGACAGTCTGTCTTTGCATGTGATTGGCTTTATGGTTCCACCCCTGTTTGCATGTAGATCAGCAGAGCTGAACATTCAGCTCCCACATTTGCTCAGGTCATTAATAACTGACATATAAAAGTGTATCAGGACCGGATGTGGCCCGCTGGCCATATGTTGGACATCCCTGCCTTAGATGCTAAGTCATGACTGAACGGGCACAAACAGCGTCATGCATGCCCAGACTTGTTTCTCACTACTTTTTGTGAAAAAAAGAAAAAACAAACAAACAAACAAACCCACTCATATGACTTTAGGAAGTCAGTTAGTATTTGTTCTACCTGCCAGCAGGTGAAAGTCATATCACATGAACGTGACAATCACAGCGACACACAATGATGTAGAACATGATAGTGATGTGCGATTTCCTTTCCGATCCAATACCAAGTAATATTCAGGGTGGTATCGACGATACTGATCCGATACCGATACTTTGTACAAAAGCTTATTTTATTCATTGCATCTTTTATTGTATCTCAAATGATAGCGTCATAGTGATTATAAGACATCAGATTACTTGTTCTTATCACTTAATAATGCAGAGTTCATCATATATAGAAATAAAAAAAAAACTGAAGTTATGCGCTATTTGAACACCTTGCCTGCCTGCAGCACTGAAGGACTCTGTGAGAGACGTCTGTCTCGCCCTAGCAGCACCTGACTCTCTCCTCCTCTTCAGTTCACCTCAACATATCCTCGTCATATTCTGTGATATGATTTACTCTGAGGTGTTTGACGAGGTTAGTGGTCTTGCCACATGTATCACAAACCACGTCGTTTGTGGATGTAAAATGACTCCACGCTCAGCCATTGTTGTGAGTGCGCACGCAAAGGGTCTGCGACACATTTATACAGCCGTATTTCACACATGACTATGAAAGGCGGAAGAGGAAGTAGTTGCTTCCAATGTAGACAATCTGAATGTTATAGTTTCTTTCCACTGATAAACTACAAATATACCCTAAATTACTAAAATATTGATATTTTAATGTGAGAATCGATTCTAGAACATAAATGACTGGTATCGGAGGAATCGATATTTCAGGATCGATCCGCACATCACTAGAATATGAGCCAACAGGCCACGTGCTGACTGTGCTCTAAAACAACGTGCCATCATGATGATGGAAACATATGATTGCTATGATGAGGACGGGTTTCATAAAGCACTTATAAATATCATCCGTCCCCGTGTTTGAATTTAGCTTCAAAACTTTCAAAGAAAAGACTTTGTTTGTTCTCAGTAAGTGATTTAAACGGTATCCTCGCAAACCCATTAGTCTCTGTATCAGCGCTGACAAACACACACACACACACACACACACACACACACACACACACACACACACACACACACACACACACACACACACACACACACACACACACACACACACACAGACCGTCTCAAACAAACCATAAATAAATCCATTAAAAACAAATTTCAGTATCTTCTGAGTCAAGAGGACTCTGTTACCATGGTGAATCATGTTTTAATGGAGACACCAATGCTGGTAGCCCACTTATGCTTCTGTTTTGTTTCTTTTCCTCCAAGTCTGATTTGCTTTTTTTTTTTATAAAAGCAGCAGAAGCAGGAACAGCTTAAATCACAGAAGGGGGAATAATTATCTGATAAGTTACACACAATGAAGTCTTTTGTGTTATGTTTTTTTCATTTTAAAAGAGACAGAACATCAACAAAAGCATGAAGGCTGTGTATGAATTGTTTTCATGTCCCTGAGTGAGGTAAGTATTAGATGTGCTACAACCCAGCCAGAGGCAGTACGGTGGTGCAGTAATTAGCTCTGTTGCCTCACAGCAGGGTTTGAATCCCCCACCTGGCCTTCCTGTGTGGAGTCTGCATGTTCTCTCTGGGTTCTCTGTGTTTGGAGGCTTCCTCCCACAGTCCACAGATATGCAGTTAGTGGGGTTAGGTCACCCGGTGATTCTGCAGGTGTCACTGCAAATGTTACCCTGTGATAAGCTGGTGACCTGGCCAGGGTGTACTCTGGCTCCAGATCCTTCAAGTTTGCCAGTGAACATCTAAAACAGGAGTGTCAAACTTAAATGCTGTGGGTCACTGCTGGCTCTGTCATCTCATTGAAGGCCACTTTAGTGTTCAAGTACTAAAAAAACGAACTAACAAGAAAACACCCACAAATAACTCAGAAAATGTAGTGTTGGAAGTGTACTGTGGTCACATGAAACCAAAATCAAGATCTCTGCCATCAACCCGAGAAACGCTGACGTGACCCACAGAGCAGTGTCCCCACAGTCAGGCAGGGAGGAGGTAACATGATGCTCTGGGCTGTCGTTCTTTTTAAGGTGCAGGCCAACATCACACACTGAGAGGTCAGTGGACAGGAACATGCAGTGTGAAATCTGAGACGAGAACCTTGTTCTCTCAGCCAGAATACTGAACATGAGTCGTGGATCAGTCTCCAGACCTCAGTCATAGAAAACCTGTGGAGGAAGCTGAAGCTGGGAGGTGCACAGCAGAGAGTTTCTTTAAAGAGGAGAGAACCAAAGTTCCTGCAGAGAGGTGAACAATCCTGGTGACCAGTGTTGGTCAAGTTACTTGAAAAAAGTAATCAGTAAGTGTTAGATTTGTATTGTTTATTGTCATTTATGCTTAGAAATATCTACTCATATATGCTTAGAGTTGTATAATCAATGTCATGTTGGTAGAGGTTTGATCCTTAATAGTCTGCAAAGGCTTTGTGTGCATTCCAGAGTGTTCTGGCAGTCACACCAACATCCTGGGAGCATGGGAGAGGGCATACACATTATTGTTTTATGGTAGGATAAATGTAGCTATATCTGTTTTAGGCTAAGTGCCTTTTGTTTAAATGAACTGCTGGACTTCCAGACCAGCAGGTTTAGGGAAGTCTTTATGGGGTCACACACTGGACCCTCCCCACACACACACATTTACACAACGCACAGGCAAGGTACTCTTTGTGTGTATGTAGACGTCATATGTTAATGAACCTATGTATATTCATGTAACCTCAATAAAAGAGCAGTGTTACGGGGGAGTGGACGAGAGCGACTGGGGTCAAGCGAAGGAACGGCTCTTGTCGTGGTTCTCTCCCTCATGCATGAGTAACACAAAGAACTTTGCCTACTTGTGTCTTGTTTCTGCTGTGTAATAAATTGTCCTTAACGTTCCAGCGAATGGGTTTAAGCTACAAACCTATCAGTAACTAATTACTGATTACTTCCCCCCAAAAGTAAACCTGTTATTTTACTGATTACTTATTGTTGAAAGTAATTAGTTACTTAGTTACTTTTTAAAAACATAATTTACAACCTGAATAGGTAATAAAGTGATAGATCTTTCAGCCCAATTCTACTTTTTCTGCATGATCTATCATCCAAAATGTAATCAAATGGAAAAGTCTCTTTTTAAAACTTGTTTTATTAGTTTTAATCTTTTAACTTTATGAATCAAGCAAAAATTTAATTATATTCAACATTCTCTGACTGGAAGAAATTTGTTTAACATTTAAACCTATTTTCTGCACATTCCTGCACATGAAATAGGTTTTTCTGTTTACACTCAGTCTTTCACATGGATGCAAGTAAAACACAGCAGAAAATAAGAAAAATCAAAGGCTAGCGGTCCTGTTGCTCTATTTTCACCTGGATAGGAGGAGTGTGGTAGGCGGATGTTTGCCCTGGTGCAGGTGTGCCGCAGCGGTCAGCGGAAGAATCCGGGAGTTTCTCTGTGAATTTCACATTCCTGTGGCAGCGTACTCGGTGCTTGCACAGAAGTTTAGGGGTTTTATTCGCTGTAAAAAGAAGTTTTCTTCCCATGCTGTGAACAGCGGACGCTAATGTTTTTATCACTTTTAACAGAAAGTCAAAGTAAGGTCGGTACTTCCACACTTTAGACGCTGCACGCTCATACTCTGCACACAGCTGTTGTCATGAACGTCGCACTCGCTTACGTTTTTTTCTGCTCTGCTGTTCTCACTTAGTTTTAACTATGTATTAGTTGCCTTGGTGTATGATCGCCTGGCTTTACTGTCCATTCGTCCTCTATGATGCCTCACAATGTCTCTTCCTCCTCCTTCTGCATTTCCCACCCTCCACCATTAGCTGGATCCTCATCAGGTGATCTCAGCGGTCCCTGTAGACCATGGAAAAGGAGAGGGAGAAGAGCAGTTATTCAGGTAAAACTCAGGCTTTACTGGCGGCGAGCTTTGGCTGGTAAGCGATGTCGAGCGTGCGTTGTCTCCTGTGCTTTGAAAAGCTCCATGGAGGGGGACCAGTTTTCCACGACCCTGCTTGGATACGCTGGGCCCGGATCTTTGAGACCATGCTGCCTTAGGGTTTTTTTTCCAGACTCTTTTGCCACCTCGCTTTTTATTCCCTCAGTGAGTGGATTCTACGAGTATGACGGCTCAGACCCTGTATATCCATTAAAACATGAATTCACCATGGCAACAGACTCATCTTGACTCAGAAGCTACTGAAAACTTTTGTTCTTTACATTTTTTAAATGGATTTATTTTTGGTCTGTTTGAGACGGTCTGTGTGTGTGAGCATTGTTACAGACTTTAATGGACTGCTGGAGTCCACTTGGGAGGCGCTGTCACTTGGTGTTCACTCGCTCTGTGGTAGAGTATCACTTCCTGTTCCTGCTCAAACACAGTGGTGTTTCTGAGTAGCTTATTTGCTTAGCAATTTAATTAACAACTTTTAAATACATTCTTCTTTCATAGTATAATCTTCACGTGCTTCATCCGAAGCACACTTTCTGTGTACTCACTACCTAATTTATAGCCAAAGTATTCACTCACTGTCTCTGTACTGTTTCGCTAGCTTAGCTTAGCTCGTAGCCGACTCGTTAGCACCATGGCTACTTCACCTGTCCCTCCTGCACTTTCTTGCTCATTGTGTCAGATGTTTAGTTACTCCTCTGCCTCCTTTAGCAGTAATGATATCTGTAACAAATGTAGCATATTTGCAGCGCTGGAGGCCAGGATTACTGAATTGGAGACTCGGCTTCGCACCCTTCATTCACCCGTAGCTAGCCAGGCCCCTGTAGCTGGTGCAGCCGAAAATAGCGTAGGCCCCGCTAGCTGTTCCCCGGCAGGTCCAAAGCAGCTGGGGAAACAGGAAGGCTGGGTGACGGTGAGGAGGAAGCATAGTCCTAAACAGAAGCCCCAGGTACACCACCAACCCGTTCATGTGTCTAACCGTTTTTCCCCACTCGGCGACACACCCGCCGGGGGTCAAACTCTGGTAATTGGCGATTCTGTTCTCAGACATGTGAAGCTAGAGACACCGGCAACCATAGTCAATTGTCTTCCAGGGGCCAGAGCAGGCGACATTGAAGGAAATTTAAAACTGCTGGCTAAGGGTAAACGTAAATTCAGTAAGATCATAATTCACGTCGGCAGTAATGACACCCCGGTTACGCCAATCGGAGGTCACTAAAATCAATATTGAATCGGTGTGCAACTTTGCCAAAACAATGTCGGACCAGTTTTCTCTGGTCCCCTCCCCAATCAGACCAGGAGTGACATGTTTAGCCACATGTTCTCCTTAAATTGCTGGCTGTCTGAGTGGTGTCCCAGAAACGATGTGGGCTTCATAGATAATTGGCAAACCTTCTGGAGGAAACCTGGTCTTGTTAGGAGAGACGGCATCCATCCCACTTTGGATGGAGCAGCTCTCATTTCTAGAAATATGGACAAATTTATTAAACCCCCCAAAATATGACTATCCAGAGTTGGGACCAGGAAGCAGAGTTGCAGTCTTACACGCCTCTCTGCAGCTTCTCTCCTCCTGCTACCCCCCCAAAAACCCATCTCCATAGAGACTGTGTCAGCTTCCAAAAAGACAAAAAACAAACTAAAAACCAGCAACAAACAACTTAAACATAAACAATCACAAAGAAAGAACAATACAGTATCCACATCTGAACCAAAGAGTAAAACAGTGAAATGTGGATTATTAAATATTAGGTCTCTCTCCTCCAAGTCTCTGTTAGTACATGACTTAATAATTGATCAACAAATTGATTTACTCTGCCTTACAGAAACCTGGTTGCAGCAGGATGATTATGTTAGTTTAAATGAATCAGCACCCCCGAGTCATTCTAACTACCAGAAATCTCGAAGCACAGGCCGAGGGGGCGGTGTGGCAGCAATTTTTCACACCAGCCTATTAATTAATGAAAGACCAAGACAGACTTTTAATTCATTTGAAAGCCTGATGCTTAACATTGTCCACCCCAGCTGTGAAACTCAGAAACCAGTCTTACTTGTTATCATCTATCGTCCACCTGGGCCTTACACAGAGTTTCTGTCTGATTTCTCAGACTTTATATCTAATTTAGTTCTGAGCTCAGATAAAATAATTATTGTGGGTGATTTTAACATCCATGTAGATGCTAAAAATGACAGCCTCAACATGGCATTTAATCTGTTATTAGACTCAATTGGTTTCTCTCAAAACGTAAAAGAACCCACCCACCACTTTAATCACACTCTAGATCTTGTTTTAACATATGGCATAGAAACTGAACATTTAACAGTGTTTCCTGAAAACCCTCTCCTGTCTGATCATTTCCTGATAACATTTACTTTTACAATAATTGATTACACAGCGGTGAAGAGTAGACTTTATCAAAATAGATGTCTTTCTGAAAGCACTGTAACTAAGTTTAAGAATATAATCCACCCACTGTTATCATCTCCAATGCCCTGTACCAACACAGAGCAGAGCAGCTATCTGAACGCTACCCCAACAGAGGTCGATTTTCTTGTTAATAATTTCACCTCCTCACTACGTACGACTCTGGATACTGTAGCTCCTGTGAAAACTAAGGCCTCAAATCAGAAGTACCTGACTCCGTGGTATAATTCTCAAACACGTACCCTAAAGCAGATGACTCGTAATCTGGAGAGGAAATGGCGTGTCACAAATCTAGAGGATCATCATTTAGCCTGGAGAAATAGTTTGCTGCTTTATAAGAAAGCCCTCCGCAAAGCCAGAACATCTTACTATTCATCACTGATTGAAGAAAATAAGAACAACCCTAGGTTTCTCTTCAGCACTGTAGCCAGGCTGACAAAAAGTCAGAGCTCTTTTGAGCCAACCATCCCTTTAACGTTAACTAGTAATGACTTCATGAACTTCTTCACAAATAAAATTTTTATCATTAGAGAAAAAATTACCAATAATCATCCCACAGATGTAATATTATCTACAGCTACTCTTAGTACCATTGATGTTAAGTTAGACTCTTTTTCTCTAATTGATCTTTCTGAGTTAACTTCAATAATTACTTCCTCCAAACCATCAACGTGTCTTTTAGACCCTATTCCTACAAAACTGCTCAAAGAAGTCCTGCCATTAATTAATTCTTCGATCTTAAATATGATCAACCTATCTCTAATAATCGGCTATGTACCACAGGCCTTCAAGCTGGCTGTAGTTAAACCTTTACTCAAAAAGCCATCTCTAGACCCAGCAGTCTTAGCTAATTATAGGCCAATCTCCAACCTTCCTTTCATATCAAAAATCCTTGAAAGAGTAGTTGTCAAACAGCTAACAGATCATCTGCAGAGGAATGGTTTATTTGAAGAGTTTCAGTCAGGTTTCAGAGCTCATCACAGCACAGAAACAGCTTTAGTGAAGGTTACAAATGATCTTCTTATGGCCTCTGACAGTGGACTCATCTCTGTGCTTGTCCTGCTAGACCTTAGTGCAGCGTTCGATACTGTTGACCATAATATTCTATTAGAGCGATTAGAACATGCTGTAGGTATTACAGGTACTGCGGTGCAGTGGTTTGTATCATATCTATCTAATAGACTCCAGTTTGTGCATGTAAATGGAGAGTCCTCTTCACACACTGAGGTTAATTATGGAGTTCCACAGGGTTCAGTGCTAGGACCAATTCTGTTTACATTATACATGCTTCCCTTAGGCAGCATCATTAGAAGACATAGCATACATTTTCACTGCTATGCAGATGACACCCAGCTCTATCTGTCCATGAAGCCAGATAACACACACCAATTAGTTAAACTGCAGGAATGTCTTAAAGACATAAAGACCTGGATGGCCGCTAACTTTCTGCTTCTTAATTCAGATAAAACTGAGGTTATTGTACTCGGCCCTGAAAATCTTAGAAATATGGTATCAAAGCAGATTCTTACTCTGGATGGCATTACCTTGGCCTCCAGTAACGCGGTGAGGAACCTTGGAGTCATTTTTGACCAGGACATGTCCTTCAACGCACATATTAAACAAATATGTAAGACTGCTTTCTTCCATTTGCGCAACATCTCTAAAATTAGAAATATCCTGTCTCAGAGTGACGCTGAAAAACTAGTTCATGCATTTATTACTTCCAGGCTGGACTACTGTAATTCATTATTATCAGGACGTCCAAAAAACTCCCTGAAAAGCCTTCAGCTAATCCAAAATGCTACAGCAAGAGTCCTGACAGGGACTAGAAAGAGAGAGCATATTTCTCCTGTTTTGGCTTCCCTTCATTGGCTTCCTGTTAAATCCAGAATTGAATTCAAAATCCTGCTCCTCACATACAAGGTCTTAAATAATCAGGCCCCATCTTATCTTAATGACCTTGTAGTACCATATCACCCTATTAGAGCGCTCCGCTCTTGCTCTGCAGGCCTACTTGTTGTTCCTAGAGTATTTAAAAGTAGAATGGGAGGCAGAGCCTTCAGTTTTCAGGCCCCTCTTCTGTGGAACCAGCTTCCAGTTTGGATTCAGGAGACAGACACTATCTCTACTTTTAAGATTAGGCTTAAAACTTTCCTTTTTGCTAAAGCATATAGTTAGGGCTGGACCAGGTGACCCTGAATCCTCCCTTAGTTATGCTGCAATAGATGTAGGCTGCCGGGGGATTCCCATGATGCATTGAGTTTTTCCTTTCCAGTCACCTTTCTCACTCACTATGTATTAATAGACCTCTCTGCATTGAATCATATCTGTTATTAACCTCTGTCTCTCTTCCACAGCATGTCTTTATCCTGTCTTCCTTCTCTCACCCCAACCGGTCGCAGCAGATGGCCGCCCCTCCCTGAGCCTGGTTCTGCCGGAGGTTTCTTCCTGTTAAAAGGGAGTTTTTCCTTCCCACTGTCGCCAAAGTGCTTGCTCATAGGGGGTCATATGATTGTTGGGTTTTTCTCTGTATCTATGAAGCGCCTTGAGGCGACTTTTGTTGTGATTTGGCGCTATATAAATAAAATTGAATTGAATTGAATTGAATGGATTTGAGAGGATACAGCTTGAATCTCTTACTGAGAACAAACAAGAAGGCCATTTAAAAAGGGAAAGACCATCTCTGAATGGGGGATCCATGTGTGTGTCTGTGTGTGTGTGTGTGTGTGGGAGGGTGGGTGTATTGCGTTGCTTATATTGTTGAGATTTACATTGCTGTGCTTGAGAGTCACCATCTACCTGAACCAAATTCCTTGTATGTGTCTGCGCATATACATGGCCAATAAACACGATTCTGATTCTGATTCTGGTCTTTGATCAGCGATCATAACAGTTCATGTTAATGATCATGAGCTGAGCTCAAGGGCTAAGTAATCGTGTAAACACATGTCTGTGACATCGTGTGTGTGTGTGTGTGCGTGCGTGTGTGTGTGTGTGTGTGTGTGTGTGTGTGTGTGTGTGCGTGTGTGCACTGCACAGTGTGACTGTGGGGATGAAGGAGCTCCCCTGTGGCTGTAACAGTCACTGCCCTACAGCTGTGTTGGACAGTATTTGTTCTACCTGCCAGCAGGTGAAAGTCGTATCATATGGACGTGACAATCACAGCGACACACAATGATGTAGAATATGAGCCAACAGGCCACGTGCTGACTGTGCTCTAAAACAACGTGCCATCATGATGATGGAAGCACTTGATTGCTACGATGAGGACGGGTTTCATAAAGCACTTATAAATATCATCCGTCCCCGTGTCTGAATTTAGCTTCAAAACTTTCAAAGAAAAGACTTTGTTTGTTCTCAGTAAGTGATTTAAACGGTATCCTCACAAACCCATTAGTCTCTGTATCAGCGCTGCCAAACACACACACACACACACACACACACACACACACACACACACACACACAGACCGTCTCAAACAAACCAAAAATAAATCCATTAAAAACAAATTTCAGTATCTTCTGAGTCAAGAGGACTCTGTTACCATGGTGAATCATGTTTTAATGGAGACACCAATGCTGGTAGCCCACTTATGCTTCTGTTTTGTTTCTTTTCCTCCAAGTCTGTACCCAACCATGGTATGACAGTCTGTCTTTGCATGTGATTGGCTTTATGGTTCCACCCCTGTTTGCATGGAGATCAGCAGAGCTGAACATTCAGCTCCCACATTTGCTCAGGTCATTAATAACTGACATATAAAAGTGTATCAGGACCGGATGTGGCCCGCTGGCCATATGTTGGACATCCCTGCCTTAGATGCTAAGTCATGACTGAACGGGCACAAACAGCGTCATGCATGCCCAGACTTGTTTCTCACTACTTTTTGTGAAAAAAAGAAAAAACAAACAAACAAACAAACCCACTCATATGACTTTAGGAAGTCAGTTAGTATTTGTTCTACCTGCCAGCAGGTGAAAGTCATATCACATGAACGTGACAATCACAGCGACACACAATGATGTAGAACATGATAGTGATGTGCGATTTCCTTTCCGATCCAATACCAAGTAATATTCAGGGTGGTATCGACGATACTGATCCGATACCGATACTTTGTACAAAAGCTTATTTTATTCATTGCATCTTTTATTGTATCTCAAATTATAGCGTCATAGTGATTATAAGACATCAGATTACTTGTTCTTATCACTTAATAATGCAGAGTTCATCATATATAGAAATAAAAAAAAAACTGAAGTTATGCGCTATTTGAACACCTTGCCTGCCTGCAGCACTGAAGGACTCTGTGAGAGACGTCTGTCTCGCCCTAGCAGCACCTGACTCTCTCCTCCTCTTCAGTTCACCTCAACATATCCTCGTCATATTCTGTGATATGATTTACTCTGAGGTGTTTGACGAGGTTAGTGGTCTTGCCACATGTATCACAAACCACGTCGTTTGTGGATGTAAAATGACTCCACGCTCAGCCATTGTTGTGAGTGCGCACGCAAAGGGTCTGCGACACATTTATACAGCCGTATTTCACACATGACTATGAAAGGCGGAAGAGGAAGTAGTTGCTTCCAATGTAGACAATCTGAATGTTATAGTTTCTTTCCACTGATAAACTACAAATATACCCTAAATTACTAAAATATTGATATTTTAATGTGAGAATCGATTCTAGAACATAAATGACTGGTATCGGAGGAATCGATATTTCAGGATCGATCCGCACATCACTAGAATATGAGCCAACAGGCCACGTGCTGACTGTGCTCTAAAACAACGTGCCATCATGATGATGGAAACATATGATTGCTATGATGAGGACGGGTTTCATAAAGCACTTATAAATATCATCCGTCCCCGTGTTTGAATTTAGCTTCAAAACTTTCAAAGAAAAGACTTTGTTTGTTCTCAGTAAGTGATTTAAACGGTATCCTCGCAAACCCATTAGTCTCTGTATCAGCGCTGCCAAACACACACACACACACACACACACACACACACACACACACACACACACAGACCGTCTCAAACAAACCAAAAATAAATCCATTAAAAACAAATTTCAGTATCTTCTGAGTCAAGAGGACTCTGTTGCCATGGTGAATCATGTTTTAATGGAGACACCAATGCTGGTAGCCCACTTATGCTTCTGTTTTGTTTCTTTTCCTCCAAGTCTGATTTGCTTTTTTTTTTTTATAAAAGCAGCAGAAGCAGGAACAGCTTAAATCACAGAAGGGGGAATAATTATCTGATAAGTTACACACAATGAAGTCTTTTGTGTTATGTTTTTTTCATTTTAAAAGAGACAGAACATCAACAAAAGCATGAAGGCTGTGTATGAATTGTTTTCATGTCCCTGAGTGAGGTAAGTATTAGATGTGCTACAACCCAGCCAGAGGCAGTACGGTGGTGCAGTAATTAGCTCTGTTGCCTCACAGCAGGGTTTGAATCCCCCACCTGGCCTTCCTGTGTGGAGTCTGCATGTTCTCTCTGGGTTCTCTGTGTTTGGAGGCTTCCTCCCACAGTCCACAGACATGCAGTTAGTGGGGTTAGGTCACCCGGTGATTCTGCAGGTGTCACTGCAAATGTTACCCTGTGATAAGCTGGTGACCTGGCCAGGGTGTACTCTGGCTCCAGCCTCCTGTAACCCTGAGCTGGATAAGCAGAAGAAAATGCATAGATCTCCCACAGAGTCAAACCAAGTACAGATACTCCTGATCTCAGCTCAGGTGTGGATGAAGCACACCTGTCCACAGAATCACACCGATCACTGCTCTGCTAACGTCTTACAATAACACACTTACAACAACACACTTACAATAACACACTTATTTATTTATGTGAAAAGGTTGCACTCTGGATTCTTTGCACATCATGTCCTACCTGGATTTTGCACTCACCCCACTCATAATCATTGATATTTCATATTTTCTAATTGTATTCTGTATCCATGGGCAGATGAATCGACATGTATATAACATATATACTAAAATAAATAAATAACATATATTCTATTTCTGCCACTGTGTTGTTTCTCGCACTGCAACCGATTCTTGATTCATGTCTGTGTGTCACTGTCTGTTCCTCCAACCTCTGGGCTGCAGCGTCTTCAGCACTAGCTGTTTCTCAGTAAGTGTCTTATTGTGATGTGGACTAGAACACACACACTGTGTGTAAGAGCTCCACAAAGCTACAGTGAAGTGTCTTAGTGCTGCTTTTCTCCTTATATTACTTTTATATTCCTTTTTTGCTCATAGAGCTCCTTATAAATGAATGTCCACTGTTCAAGTGAGGCACTCAGCAGTGTGAGGTTCAGAAACCCAGCTGTGGGTCTGATTCAAACAGTGCTTATTATAGATGCAGCCAGTAATCAGCTACCCTCTGCTCCATCACCACATCTGTTGAAGCTCCAGCAGCAGCTGAAGCAGGAAAACCTCCACCTGCCTGTGCATAAATGAAGCAGTTCTAACTGCAGCGATGCTCCACTGACTCTGATTTGTAGTGGAGGATTTTCCTGTTTCCTGTTTATTCAGGAGGAAGAGAAGATGTGTTTGTCTTTGCTCTTCTTCTCAGGAGCCAACAAAAGCCCAGCTCCATTCCTGATATGCTGGCCTTCAGTGAAAACTGCAACACTAAATGTTTTTACAGTGTCAGCATCCTCTAGAGCAGGGCTGTCAAACATAAGGCTCGGGGGCCAGAATTGGCCTGTCAAGGACTGTGATTTTCCCGCTGGACAGCTTTGGATCATAACGGGCTGCATATGTGGAAAATCAGTTTGAGAGAAAAGATAAGGACAGAAAGCTGAGAGGGGCACGAATAGACCAACAACAAAGTCAACAACAAAGACGAAAGCACGATCAGATATCTCCTGCACCGAGACGCGGACCCAACAGCTGGATGCGAAGACAGAACATGTGAGAAGAGGGAGCTTAAACAAAAACGTCTTAAACTTTTATATTGTGTATATTTAACTTCAGCTGTGCTCTCAGACAGACTGTGGAGCGGCTCCCAGCAGAACTGGGCCACTAACGTCACCTTCATGTCCCGTGTCCATGGGAGCTCTTCAACACCACCTGGTAAAAAACTATATAGGACCAGTGACTGTAATAAAGAACCCACCACTGTGTGTGGACACAAACCAGTATCTTTGGCAGTGAGGACAGGACGAGTAAACTATCTAAATACTGCAGATTTAATGAGGCTGTGCTAAATGATGAGGTCACTAAACAGGAAGTACAGAAAGATTTAACAGAATGGGTTTTATCACATGATGATGCCACAGTCAATCTGTCTATCCTGTGGGAGGGGCCTAGAGTAGGCATGAGTATTACACCCATTTCCTCCAGACTGAGAAAACAAAGCTGATCCAGAGAAACGAGAGACAGAGCAACAGCAGCCACACAGTCACGTCATTAAAGGACACGTTGACGATATATCCACATCAAAGCACACACACACTGGGATAACAAACAGGAAAATGATGGAAGAGGTGGAAGGCGGAGCAAGTCTCCAGTTTCACTAATCACAGTCCATCAGGACTGGTCATAAAATGAAACGCTCACATCGTGACAAGACGTCAACATGACAAAACTATACCACAGCCATGTTTCTGCTTGCTGTCAGAAGACAAGGACGATCCCATGAAACAGGAAGGATTTAACTATTCTGTGACATCAACGACAGCAGAGGCTGAAACACGTCCTAGCCTTCAAAATCACAGATCCCCACGGGTACACTCCAATCACTGCACCTCCACAGTGCAGCTGGAAGTGTGTACGAGTGTTCAAACACCCCACAGGGATCTGTGATTACTCTCACAGAATATGAATCATGATACAGACATTTTTCTTTCTCTCTGGTGGAGGTTGGGTGACGTTCTTTACTGCCCTACAGCTGTGTTGGACAGAAACAACCACAGGTTTACCTTACTGAAGGTCACCATGCTCACCTGTGATCAGCGTGGGAGGAGTTTCAGGCCTTCAGACAGACGCTGCAGGTCCAGTGCTGCACCGACGTTTTTGGCTCCCGAGTCATGGGGACAGCAAAAGATTTGTCAAATGATCTGCAGGAGAAGAAAGCTGAACTTTATTAACCAGGAAAAAGATGTAGAACCACTAGATGTCAGTAAAGAGCTGCTCCTCGGCCCCATCACCGTGTGCTTGCATGCTGTAACTTCTACATCAGGTTCTAGTGCACAACAATGAACCTGCATTCATGAACACTGAACTGAAGTGTAACACCTGGACCTGTCCAGCCGTTCTCAGTCTTTGTGTCTCCACGTCTCTGCTGGATGGACTCACCCACTGAAGCCAGGACTCAGCGTGGAGCTGGGTGTGGAAAATGTCCTGTATCATCATCATATGACACACTGGGCTCCACAGAGGCTGGCACCGGTGACACGGGTAAGCTCATGGTCACTGGGAGGCTGAGAGTGGAGTCAGTGTTGCTGTGGTTTGTCTATGTGTGGAGATGAAACACACCAGTGCTGTGTGTGCTGTTCCTCCTCACATCTGTTTGACCTCTGTCACCATGAGCTGACCTCTGCTCCTCCTGCCATCTCTCACTGAACTAACTTTGTTAAATGGAAATAAATCGTGTCCACAAAATGTTTCCTTACTAGGTGAAGGAGGTTTTATTTAAACCGATGCTTTGATTTTATTGTGAAAAACCTCCTTGAAACACGTCCGAGTGGTACAGTCTGTGGATTTTCCCGCAAACGTTGCTCTCATGCTTCCACACAGCTGTCACACAGACACATTACCAACTTCATGTCCAAACAAAGCTCCCAGATTTATACTTTTCCACGTCCACGTCCATAAATGTGAGTCTTCAAATGAAAAGCGGCACTTCCTGTTTTCATGGAAGAAATGTAAAACCACATGGAAGCTTTAAAAGTTAATGTTTGCGATGCTGTTGACGTCTCATCTTCAGTCTGGCATGTTTTATACTCATGTACGTCTTGTTTGCGTTTCTGTTATGATGTCATCATTTCCCTTGTTGTCATTCATGAATATTAATCCTGTTTTCTGTATCTGATTTGATTGTTTATCAGAAGCTGAGTACAGCTCAGGTGATCATCCACCATGTTTCCTCCAGCCTATGATCAGACTGGTGCTCCACCTGGTGGTGAAGATGCTGCTCAGCTGTTGCCATGGAAACAAAAATGGCTACGTATCATTTTGTGAGATTCAGTCATTTTAACGTGTTTAAAGGGCGAGAGATGCTGAGATCAAAAATGTGTCGCTATGGTTTCAATAAACATTTAAATAAATCCAGCAGAAAATGAGATGATTATGGTGACTCCGCTCCAGTGTTTCTAACATGGAGCAAAGACTGTGGTCACGTGACGCTGATACGGATCAGCAGAACAGACAGATGGAGGATAGAAAGAGTATAGATGGATAAAGGATGCAGGAAGGATGGAGGAAGGATGGAGGAAGGATGCACGAAGGATGCACGAAGGATGGAGGTATATTGTATGGAGTACCTTATTGGGAGAGATCAGCTCAAAGTGCTGCCATAGAGGGGAACCCCTTCTTCTGTCGGCAGGCTCCATGGTAACGAGCTCTACGTCACAAGTTAAACTCCAACACGAACACTGACATGCGCATTTTGCGGGGATCCAATCCTCTTTATATATGTTCGTACATCACGGAGACACTACAGCTACGCATTGCTGCATTTGAGCCTCCACACACGTGACTTACATGTGGTCAGGTGATGGCAGCTGCGGGTTAATTTTCCTTGCGCTTCTACACTGAGGTTTACGGTAGCGCATCTCTTTCACTGATTGATCCTCCGATCAAAGAAAAAAATAATTTATGTTTGTGGTAATGACTAAACATGTGATAATTATATTTATTATATTGCACCGTTTAAGATAAAGGCTGTGTGTGTGTCTGTGTGTGTGTTCTTGTTTGTGAGAGAGAGCGACAGAGGTACCATTGTGCACAAGTGCAGAAAAACATGGTCATACATGCAGCTTCAGTAAGTTTGCAGTATTTTTAATATAGATTTGGTTGCTCTAATGTAAAAGGTAAACAACATGAGAGTGAATATAAAACATAACTTTATTGATAGAAGATGAGAGGCAACAGCTGTGATGATTTGGTGCTCTATAAATCAAATTCAATTGAATGAATGGTAAACAACTATCTACACCTCAGCCAGGGGTGGGCAAATCCAGGCCTTGAGGGACGGTGTCCTGCAGGTTTTATGTGTGTCCTTGATTAAACACAGATGATTTAAATGGCTAAATGACCTCTTCAACATTTCTTGAAGTTCTCCAGAGGCCTGGGAATGAACTAATCATGTGATTCAGGTGTGTTGACCCAGGTTAAGATCTAAAACCTGCAGGACACCAGCCCTCGAGGCCTGGAGTTGCCCACCCTTGCCTCAGGCTGAGGTTCAGTGTCTGATCCTGGGTCAGGCAGATCTCCCTGGTTGCAATGAGACGTGACAAAGTGACAAACGAGCAAAGAGAGAGAGGGTGGGACATGAACACTAGAACAGAGACGTAAATGGGACAAGAAGGTGTTTGGAGATAACAAGAAGAATGGAAGTATGAGGTCTGAGGTCTGGTCCTTCTAATAGAGACACATTTCCTTCACCACAGAACGACTAGTATGTGTAACAGACTCTGTAATCCTCACTGTGATCAGTGCTGTCGGTCCAGATAAGAGGACATGTTGGATCTCTTATTGTTTAATGTCCATATTAAGCAGCCGCTGATTCACTCTCATCGCTTGAGGAATCTGTATTTTGCAAATCAAATTTTTGTGACATATGGGTGACATAATAAATAAATAAAACAAATATCATAATAGACCTGTATGTGAAGTTAGGCTAGTTTTTTCTTTTTGATTAGCACCTCTTAATCAACAAAGTAATACTCATTCCTAGCTTGCACATGAAAAACCTAAGGCTGCTAATAAACTTTTTTATTTTAAAATCATAAAAGCATAGAAAGTTGAAATCCCCTAAAATATTGAAACTTTGGTTGTCAAAGACCAAGTTTGATCAAACGTATCTTGATTTTTAAGCTAAGTCAGTTCTGAATGTCTAATTTATATGTGGTTTGCTTATTCGGGCTACTTGGCTAAAACATATTTCCAAATTATCAACTAGCTAACCAATATTAGCATCATTGTGAAATAACTTTTTACATTCAGACAGAAAATGCTGAAATTTAGATTTTTGGTGTACTTTTCCTATTCAACAGAAACCTTAAGACATAGATATAAGAAACTTAAAATAAATCGAATCACTTTTCATACCTTTAAAGCTGCTCCACATGCTGCTGTTGTCCGGCGCACTCGTCCATAGCTGCATTCAAGACCTATGGTGAAATGCACCTCCCCTCTCTGGCCTTTAGGCTATCCCTGCTCTGTCCCTCTCGACTCTCTCACACACAAAAACTCCAGACCTGCATTCACCTCTTCCCTCTGAACCACCTGCCCCACAGCCATACCAAACCATTTATTTTGATCTTTTTATCTTTAAGTTCTTCATTGTTGTTCATACACTGAGGGCCATGGGAGCATTGCAAATTTAAATTCTTGTACATGCTCTGTGCATATGGTCATTACGGTGGCCCCTAGAGACAAAACACATACAAAATCCAAAACACTTCTTTGGAATTAAAGGATTATTATATTTCATTTTTCAAAACCTCTGAGTTTTAATTACTTTTGTCTCTAGTTTTTGGTTCTTTGTTGCCTTCATGTTTGTTTCATTTTTGTGTACAGTCTGTGAAAATAAAAGCAATGTTGTTCAAAGAACATGTAGGATTTACAGGGAGTGCAGAATTATTAGGCAAGTTGTATTTTTGAGGAATAATTTTATTATTGAACAACAACCATGTTCTCAATGAACCCAAAAAACTCATTAATATCAAAGCTGAATGTTCTTGGAAGTAGTTTTTAGTTTGTTTTTAGTTTTAGCTATTTTAGGGGGATATCTGTGTGTGCAGGTGACTATTACTGTGCATAATTATTAGGCAACTTAACAAAAAACAAATATATACCCATTTCAATTATTTATTTTTACCAGTGAAACCAATATAACATCTCCACATTCACAAATATACATTTCTGACATTCAAAAACAAAACAAAAACAAATCAGTGACCAATATAGCCACCTTTCTTTGCAAGGACACTCAAAAGCCTGCCATCCATGGATCCTGTCAGTGTTTTGATCTGTTCACCATCAACATTGCGTGCAGCAGCAACCACAGCCTCCCAGACACTGTTCAGAGAGGTGTACTGTTTTCCCAAATCTCACATTTGATGATGGACCACAGGTTCTCTATGGGGTTCAGATCAGGTGAACAAGGAGGCCATGTCATTAGTTTTTCTTCTTTTATACCCTTTCTTGCCAGCCACGCTGTGGAGTACTTGGACGCGTGTGATGGAGCATTGTCCTGCATGAAGATCATGTTTTTCTTGAAGGATGCAGACTTCTTCCTGTACCACTGCTTGAAGAAGGTGTCTTCCAGAAACTGGCAGTAGGACTGGGAGTTGAGCTTGACTCCATCCTCAACCCGAAAAGGCCCCACAAGCTCATCTTTGATGATACCAGCCCAAACCAGTACTCCACCTCCACCTTGCTGGCGTCTGAGTCGGACTGGAGCTCTCTGCCCTTTACCAATCCAGCCACGGGCCCATCCATCTGGCCCATCAAGACTCACTCTCATTTCATCAGTCCATAAAACCTTAGAAAAACCAGTCTTGAGATATTTCTTGGCCCAGTCTTGACGTTTCAGCTTGTGTGTCTTGTTCAGTGGTGGTCGTCTTTCAGCCTTTCTTACCTTGGCCATGTCTCTGAGTATTGCACACCTTGTGCTTTTGGGCACTCCAGTGATGTTGCAGCTCTGAAATATGGCCAAACTGGTGGCAAGTGGCATCTTGGCAGCTGCACGCTTGACTTTTCTCAGTTCATGGGCAGTTATTTGGCGCCTTGGTTTTTCCACACGTTTCTTGCGACCCTGTTCACTATTTTGAATGAAACGCTTGATTGTTCGATGATCACGCTTCAGAAGCTTTGCAATTTTGAGACTGCTGCATCCCTCTGCAAGATATCTCACTATTTTTGACTTTTCCTTCTTTTGACCCATTTTGCCTAATAATTATGCACACCTGATATAGGTGTTGATGTCATTAGACCACACCCCTTCTCATTACAGAGATGCACATCACCTAATATGCTTAATTGGTAGTAGGCTTTCGAGCCTATACAGCTTAGAGTAAGACAACATGCATGAAGAGGATGATGTGGACAAAATACTCATTTGCCTAATAATTCTGCACTCCCTGTATTTAACTGAATAGTGGACATTGGTTGCACAAAAATGTTTTGCTTTGACAGAAACTTAAACAACTGAGTTAAAACAACACAACTATTCATATTCAATAAACCTTTTGTGCTGATAAAACGTGATTGAAACATATTTAGATGAAATAAGTGGAGCTCTTGGAATATTTAAATCCTTCGCAATTTTGTCACTTTATTCCAACACTATACAATAACTTTTACCCCAATAGTACTTGGTCCCTTAAGTACTATATGTTGTCTTCATATTACATAATCTTCAACAGTCTAGTTAACTTAAAACGTAATAGATTTATAACAACTTTCACTCCACTCTCTTATCTTCATCGGCGTTGTGGGGGAGCTGGGGCCTATCCCAGATGTGATAGGGTAAGTGGAAGGGTACACCCTGGACAGATCGCCAGTCTATGACAGGGCTAACACATACAGAGAAAAAAACATTAAAATTAGTTTAGAATGACATATTAACCTAGGCGTAATAACTGCAAACCAGATGGAACCCACTGCCCAATTGTGGATTTGAACTCCTTCTCCTACTTCTTGCTGTGAGGTAACAGTGCTAACCACTGCACCACCGAGCTGCCAGTATATGTGTCGCAAAAGTATTAAAACTATGATTGCAAGGTTTGATGCAGCATTTTTTTGTCCTTGAGAGGTTAAACCACAATAAATAGCAACAGCATACATGTGATGCGTGCATAGTTGTCTGCCTCTTATAACTCCAGTGTTTTTCCTGTTGTTTGAAATCTTGTGTGATCTTGTGAATTTTGTGAGTCCGGGCAACTAACCACTCTTACTAGATTGTATCATGTCATCTGAACAAGAATAAATGAAGTTGTTAAATTTCATACAAATCCTGCATGATTTAATTACGTTCATCAGAGAAACGTAAAATTATTTTGTACCAATTAAAAGTTAGACTTTTGTAACAACCACCCAATTTCCTTTTTTTTGTTTGTGGAGTGTCACTGTAAAGTGCTTTGACAGGATATCACCAGCAGGTGGAAGCCCAGTCAGACCGACAACACACAAGGCCTTGACTGTGACCTCTGACCTTTAATAAGGGAAAGCTTCTTTAAATCTATCTAAGTCATGCACAGTGATCTTTATGTCATTAAAATGTCTCAAATGGGTGAAATCACAGAATAAATGTTAGAAACTTTCCACTGATAAACAAACTGCTGTTGGGCGTGGCCTTCTCACTCTCTCTATCTCTCTCTCTTGTCAAGTCTCGGAGTACTCGAAACATTTAAATGACTTCCTTTGAGAGCAACAGCAGATTTCCCCATCATTGATTTTCTGAGTCTGTTATTTCGCTGTTCTGCTGAATGACAGAAACAAATAGTTTAAAACTCTGTCTCTGGCTCATCATGTTTCCTTGTCGTTGAAGGAAAACATCACGAGGTGAAGGAATGATGAGAGGTTTTCATACAGCTCTCTTATCATAAAGGATGCTCCAGTGTTTACTCTGCTAATAGAGGTCATAAAGGAAACACCGCTGCATGTTTCCCTGTTATTTAAAGAATCAAAACAGCTCTGATCACAACTACTGTTTTTCGGGTTTTCCATTGAGTCATAGTTCCTGGTACCAGGTACTTTTTAGTATCTGCTCGGCTGGGGTTTCAAACAATCTGAGAAGGTATTAAAATGTCACCTTATCAGACTGCATGCCACCGATTGGCTGATCAGTGGCATCACTTGATAAGTCATGAGAACATCTCATTCATAAGTATCCAATCCGCCATTTTAAAACGTCAGTGTTGTGCCGAAAAAGTCATTGTCTACCAAATACAGATTTTCAGTATATGCCAAAAAAGGATTTCCCATATTTAAACAAATGTACATGACCTATAATACGTGAAACACATTACAGATGGATATAAGTAATGATATCATGTCATTTTGAGCCACAAACCACGTTCCTGTCAGAAGGCAGAAGCTGCAATCAGTTTTTGTCAAACTGATGTATCCTTTATTTATCGAGTTAAAAAGTCTAATTTAAATTAAAAATGTATTTTTTGAAGTAATCTGGCCAAGAGGATATCAGGAATTACAAAAATATAACACTAGCTTTATAAAGGTATATGTTATGTTAAAATAGGCAATTTTTAAATTTGCAAAAACTGTTCACTAACATGTATTTACAAATATAAGTAAAGACATTACACATAAAAAACTACAGACA
The DNA here is from genome assembly GCF_057382185.1 of Mchenga conophoros. Classification (NCBI taxonomy): domain Eukaryota; kingdom Metazoa; phylum Chordata; class Actinopteri; order Cichliformes; family Cichlidae; genus Mchenga; species Mchenga conophoros. The sequence goes on from NC_140528.1 coordinate 43,507,182, forward strand.
ATCACTTTTGGCACAACTGTCAACAAGAGAAACAGCTACATAAAATAACACTGTAGTCCCCGAATTCGACGAATAGCCACAGACAGAGTGAAAATGAGTGTTGTTTGGGCCACATGTGGCACAAATGTCACAGCACTGCTGACAATTTACATATAAGAGGGGAAGATGTGGCTGAATTGATACAGTCTGATTTATCCAACTTGTGAAAGCAAGTGTGAGCCAAAAATTACACACAGGCAGCTTGCTGAGGAAACTCCCTCTGATCCAGCTGAATCATCTCTGCTCTGGAGTTTTTCTTTAAAGCATATTTCAGTCTTTCATGAGATGTGTTATCCTGATGACATGATGTTGTGATTTGGCGCTGTATAAATACAATTGAATTGAACTGTAAAACACTAAGAGCAAAGCTATAGAGAAAAAGAAAAAAAGACCCAACAAAAAAACAGGTTCGAGCTGACAACGCACTACTGAATAAACTCATCTGATCACATTTTTAACATCCAGAGTTTGTGCTCAGACACTTACACGTTCTTTAGGCATCATTTAAATTTAAATGATAAACTTGTTTTAAAGGAAAAAAATGATTCAGCAGATATTTTTGAGAGAGCTTGGATGGTAGCTGTTCTCCATAAAAACCACTTTTGCTTTTGAACTGTGCAGCAGTGGCGCTTATGTACAATCCAGGCCCTGAGGTGACGGTTGATGATTGCCTGGTTCCTTTCAGAGGTCGCTGTCCCTTCAAGGTGTACATTTTAAGCAATCCAGGGAAATGTGGATGTAATGTTGGACCCAAGAAACATAAGCTGGAGCGAATATGATGACAGCAGAATTTTTATTTAATACTGTGGTTTTTACTGGGACACAGACACACCCGCTCTCTCTCTGCTGTCACGTCCGCTTCCCTCCTCCGACTGTCACTGCCAACATATAAAGAGACACAATCACTGTCAGATCCCAGCACACCTGTTCACCCCGCCCCTGTGCCACCCCAGGAGCTCACTGCGTCACCCCTCCTCTGCAGCTGGCCAGAGACCACACCCACGCCACAGTGGAATAAAGGTCTGGGTAGCATGTGACGCCAGGAGCAGCTATGCCTGAAATATGCAGGTATACACGGGGAACCCCAGTAGTGGAGGAGCCGACGAAAACCAGGGCGTGTGTGTTGTGCTGGACAAAACAACCAGTCTCCAAGTGCATAATACCACATGTGACAACCAGAGATGGGCAGTAACGCGTTAACGCGTTACTGTAATCTGATTACTTTTTTCAAGTAACGAGTAAAGTAAGGGATTACTATTGCAAAAATGGTAATTAGATTACCGTTACTTTCCCGTAGGAACGCTCAGTTACTGCGTTACTAAAACCGTGATTTTTTTGCGAAAATGTCTCATGACAATGACGTAAGCGAGTGCCACGTTCGTGCAGCGTGAGGGTTTAATGGGAAACTCACAGAGAAACTCGCGGATTCTTCCACTGACCGCTCCGGCACACCTGCACCAGAGCACACCTCTGCCTACCCTACTCCTGCTTTACAGGTGAAAATAGAGCAACAGGACCGCTGAGTCTTTGACTTTATTTATGTTCTGCCGTGTTTTACTTGCATCTATTTGAAAGAGTGAGTGTAAACAAAAAAAAAATTATTTTATGTGCTGGAATGTGCAGAAAATAGGTTTAAATGTTAAACTAATTTCTTCAAGTCAGAGAATGTTGCATATAATTAAATTTTTGCTTGATGCATAAAGTTAAAAGATTAAAACTAATAAAACAAGTTTTAAAAAGAGACTTTTCCATTTGATTACATTTTGTATGATGGATTATGCAGAAAAAGTAGAGGAAGAGAGGCACTCTCATCAACATGTGCTTTCACTGACACACACACACTTGTGTTGGATTTTCCCACGGAGAATAGAAATGTCATCCCGATGAGCACGCCACACAAAGACGCCGCGGTCAGCACCACAGAGGACAGGAAGCCCCTTATAATCCAGGACTACAAGAAGAACAAAGGAGCTGTTGACTGCCTTGATAAGGTAATGTAAAGTTTCATCGATCCTGCATGTATTTCATTTTCATTTATGTGAATCATAGCATTTTGTGTATGACAGATTCAATATGTTCCCAATCTCTTATTTATTGTTCCTTTTATTGCAGTTTACTGGCACATACACCTGCAAGCTAATGACAGCTCGTTGGCCTGTGGCACTGTTCCACAAGATCCTTGATGTGTCTGCTTTCAACGCATATGTGGTGTGGACAGCCATCAACCCAACCTGGAATCAGGGGAAGCGTTTCAGGAAGAGACTTTTCCTAGCAGAGCTGGGGAAAGCTTTGGTGACTCCTCTTATTCAACGGCGCCAGCACATTCCCCGCACACCAGCCTCTGCCAGTCTGGTGAAGAGTGTGCAAGCCCCAGCCCCAGCCACTGGCCTGGCTGCTCTCCCCCAACACAGACACGAGCAGAAAAGGAAGCGCTGTGAGCTCTGTGCGCCGAGAGACAACAAAACAAGCCTGAGATGCTGCAAATGTGATGCCTATGTTTGCAAGGCCCTCACCTGACTGTCACATGCCACACATGTGCATGATACACACACACACACACACACACACACACACACACACACACACACACACACACACACACACACACACAAGGCTTCATGTTGAGTTTGGTCTTTGGTTTTTCATTTACTTTCATTTATTCGTTTTGTAATATGTTTTCAGTGCCCATTTGTATTTTTACTGCAGTTAATTCATATTAATATTATAATATTAAACACTACTTTGAGACATTGTTCACAGATGAAGAATGTTGAATAAAAGATTTGTTGGTTGTTGTGCTGATTTAAGAGCAGTTAAAACTGGCTGGTCAATTTTGAAGAATGGGAACACTAAAGTAAGGGGCGGGAGGTGAACACGACAGGAGCGTTTAAAGGGACAGTTCACCTGTGTGCACTCTTTAATCTTCTCACCATTCAAAGACACACATATTTGTAACTGTGACCTGTTTAGTTTATAGAGCTGGGATAAGCTTTATTCCCTGTGTCCCTGAGACCCCCGTGATAGTAATATATGAGTCTTTGTGTTACTTTACTGCTAATGTACATATTGCAGCTGATATTTACTGACCTAGAGCAGTAGGAGCAGGCCTACACATTACATCTTAAGCCTTAGCACCGCAAATCATATAAATAAAGGGACATAAATGTGAACTGCTGACAGTTAAATCTCTTCTATAAAAATATCAAAGATTATAGATGTGACCTGGCACATGGTTTACAGGTTAAGCAAAGTGAAGTGTTTTCTTTATGCAATGTAATGTCTATAAACTGTTAAACAGTCCTGATAAATCTGTGCAGCTCTGTACTCGTCTGGACTCTATTTATCCCCATTGCAAGACCAAAGAGGTGACTTTACCTTTAGTAATGTGAAAGACGTGACTAAGACTAAGTTCCAGTCATAGTCAGGTGTGTGTGTGTTTGTTTTAGTGTTAATTAAGGCTTGTGTGTTTTTTCTGCCAACATTGCCAATGTTCACGCCTCCTGTCAGTCAACATTATTGCCTCATAGAACACAAGGTAAGAGCAGAATAAATGTCATAAACATTGTCCATTTGAAGCTGGAGATTTTTCCTTCTTTTAATTCATATTAACTTGTTAACAATAACAAGAAATTCCCTGGATTTACCCACTGTGAGATAAAGTCACTTGTTGGATTGTGAGTTTAACTTTGCGCACTTTAAGACTAAAGGAATGAGGAAATAAAAGGAGATGGTAGTGGAACTTTTTTAAATATGCATTTGAAATTCTAATCAGTCAGGAACTAGATTCTCAAGATTCCAGTGTAATTAGATCTTCATGAACACGAGCAACAGCATACCAGAAGAACAAAGGCTTGTATAATCACTTCTCTAGAAAATAACCATGGCTAGTATGATCATCTCTCATATGGACTATTGTTTCACGTCCTGGTCACTTGCTTGTCCAACAACACTTAAAACTATTGAAAACATTTATAAAAGAAGTTTAAAAGTACTTGACAAAAAACCGACTTCCCACCACCACTGTCATGTGTTAAAAAAACACAAATTACTGAACTTCAATAACTTAGTGAAATTTAAAAGAGTGTGTTTAATATATAAAGTCTCACGCTCCCTTGCTCCACCACCACTAAAGGAGTTCATTAGGCATAAAGAAAGCTCAGACAGGACCACTCGAGCTACAACCCCACAGACGGACAGCATTTGGGCAGAACGTCCTTTCTGTCCAGGGTGGCCATCTGTGGAACAGTCTTCCTCAACCCATTAGAGAATGCTCGACATTCAACTTGTTTAAGGCAAAGGTTAAAAACTGGTTATGGAGAAATCAAGTGTGTGATCATGTATGAGTTGTACAGTTTTAATGTTTCATTTGGGAACAGAATGGTGTGTATGTGTGAGTTTGGTGATGGAGTTTTTATTATAAGATAAGATAGAACTTTATTAATCCCTCGGGTGGGTTCCTCTGGGAAATTCGGTTTCCAAAAAAGCACAGCAACGACAGAAGTTACAGTTACAGAATGTTATATATATATATATACACACACACACACACACACACACACACACACACATATAAATACAGAGACAAATATAAATAAAATATACGAAGGGGATAAATAGATTATGAATGAATTATGAATTTTTTATGAATTATTATGTTTATTTTTTATGTTTTATGGACAACAGATGGAAATTAGCCCTTGGCTATAATCTGGTATGTTTACATTCATGTAATTTTTTTTTTACATGTAATTAACATGCACTTTCCTAAATAAAAAAAAAGTAGACAATAAAAGCACACAATCCACAAAAAGAGGTTGTTGCAGGAGTTTTTGATAAAGATGTGCTTTTCCTCTCAGTGGGCTGAGAGAACAACAGTGCACATTAGCTTTAACTCTGTTTTGAGACTTGAAAACAAAAATTTATATATTTAACTCTCCAAAAGTTGATTCTGTTCATTCAGACGTAGCGTTTTGTAGGAGAAACGTTTCATCTCTCGTCCAAGTGACTTCTTCAGTCTGTATTTAACTGTTTAATAGGAGAGGACTCTCGGGTTGGACTTCCATTGTCATCTTTCCAGTTTCCTTGGGAGTCCTGGAAACTGGCTTTTGTTCAAGAGCAGAGCGATAATTTGAATTCGCAAATTTTCTGTAGATCACAAAACCAGCAACAGTAGCAACAAGAAGCCCAGCAGAAGCTGACAGACCAACCATCAGTTCAACAGATCCATCCTCCGTGAGTCCTCGTGGCTGACCTGCAGGTGAGAAACATGCGTGAGGTGCTGTCAGACATTATCAATTAATAAATGGAAGAAGCAGTGAAAGATCATAGTAAACTTTGGAATTTGTTTGTGTTAGTTTCTAATTTGTTTGTAAATTGTAACATCACTGATCAATAAATTTACATTAAAAACACTTGACACGATACTTAAAATGAAACCAATTTAAAATCATATAAACAGACTTCTGATCTTCTTACAATGGTTTTAAGGTATGATGGCTTTTGCTTTATTAAAAAGGAAAAAAAAGGTGCATTGTGTAGATTTCATCTAACTTAGGCTAAAGATGCCAAAACGTACTTATAGATTTAACTTTCAGCTGCACTACATGCTGGGCTTCAGAAACTGCTCTCTTACGGCGTCCAGCGTGAGTGCCTACCACATAACACTCATATGTTCCAGTGTCATTAGTGGTGGTGTTGAAGAGAATGAGGGACACATTTCCATCTTTAATTTGTGGATCACTCAGCTTCACTCGGCCACGAAAGGATGGATGCTGGATGTTTTCATAGAGGCGATTTTCTCGGTAGAAGAAAACATGCAGATTTGTTCCCACATCTCTCCTGATCCATGATAACTTTTCGATTTTACCGATACTGGAATCACAACACTTCAGTAGTGCATTCTCTCCAGCTTCTACAACTTGTTTTTGGTCTAAGTCAAACAGAAAAGAAAGAAAGAAAATATTTATATAAAGCACGTCACTGTCAAATGAGCCTTTGACGCTTTGACAGTTTAACGTTCTCTTTCCAGAAGAAATATATCTCTGAGCCATAAATGTACAATGTCACGGCGGTGCTGCTCAACCTTTTTTTTAATCTTATATATCCATTCCACCAAGAACCAGTAGTATAATAATTAACTCCATTTATACTATTATACTCCATGTTAGTGTTGTTCTTAATTCAAATGTCAACATTTTTTATCTACAAATGAAATGCAATGACTGACTGTTCATAATCCTTTAAAATTAAATTATCATCATATCAGTTGTCAAGTCTACCTTGGAGTGACTCAAAATACCTGCTTAGCCTGAAGTAAGCAACACAAGTTTCTTGTTAACAGAAGGGGAAAAACCCGAACAGGAAATTCGTTTTTTTTTCTTTCAATCCAGTAGATAAAGGTCGAAAGTAGTAGAGGTAAAAAAGAAAGACAATAATAGGCAGACACTGCTAGTGCTTAATAAAATATAAAACAATATAAAGTTTAAATATACTGTTTCATATCATCAAGCAAAAATGCATTACAGAAGGAGAGAGGGAAGAAGCACAAATCATGCACGTATTTGACATTTGGTTTTACTGGTCTTAATAACTACTGGGTTATAATCAGTGTTGGGGAGTAACGGAATACATGTACCGCCGTTACGTTTTGGGGCATGTATTCTGTATTCTGTAACGGAATACATTTTAAAAGTAACCTTCCCAACACTGGTTATAATGACCTTTTTGAAGACATCAGTGACAAAGTTATTTTAGAACGGTTACTTGAGTTATGAGAGCAACTGTCAGTATACTACAGAAAGCACAGCTTGACCTGAAAAAAAATATTTCAATTAATTATTTTCTATATAATTTTCTAAACTTGTTTGCGTATACTTGTGCTGTTCAGCTTACCATCGAGAGCAGAAGCAAATCCCCAAAAATATGTAGTAAGGAAAAAGCAGAGGAAAGGTGTTAAATCCATGGCTGTCACTGGCTGTGTGGCACACTTTGGGGATGTGGGAAATGAAGACACAAACCTTGGACTCTTTGTGATGAACAGTGCATTTATTTACAGTGGTGTAAATAATTCACACAAAAAACTGCCGTGCACTCCCTTGACTCCCGTGTCGTGCCGTCTCCAAAAAGTCCATGTTTTTCTTTGCTCCCCTGTCTCCTCTCTCTGGCCTTTCACACTCCTCCTGGGGGAGACAGCCATAAAGTAGTGATGGCCCGCTTGAAGCTGACGCTCCGGTGCGTGTGTCGAAGCTTGATTTGTTTGGCCAGAGTCACGTGATCAGTGACGTCCGATGCTTCATTTAGAATCTGACTGCCTCGGTATCTGATTCAATGGTTTATAAGGAAGCGAATCATTCGCGGGATTTGTGGAGTGTTTTGATGGTGACAGATAGCGAACCACTGATATTTCTACTGAGAGATTTGGAGCCAGCGAGGAATAGAGTAGGTTCTGTTGTGTGGGAATATTTTGAGTTGATTTTGGTCCATCGGGTGGGTTTTCCAGCTTTGTGTTCTTGTTGTTTGCTTTTGTTTTGTGCGTGTTTATTTTATCTGACAACGGGACAAACTTAAAATGTCAAAAATCTGCTTTTCATAATATAAATATTGTGGCGAGCTCAGACAAGGAGGAGACGGAGGTATCGTTTGGTCGTGCTTCCCGTGAGCTAGCCAGGGAGCACAGCCGTTTTGCAGAAAAACACACTGCCGCTACCTAACTGCTCAGCGCGGCAACAACACCAACACACAGGGCGCCCTCTGACCCCGGAAGGACACACCGTCGCAGCGAGAGGGCGTCACCCGTCACCATGGCAACATACACAAAACATAACTGTACAAACAGAACCCCGAACAGCCCTGAGCCGCTACAATATCATTAAATAACTTTAGAAAGACTTCTATTTGACTCTTTACATTTAATGTTATAAAAAGAAATAATTTATGTTTTAAATAATCTTAAACTGCTAGTCTGCAAAAAATGTGCAGCAATTTAATTTATTTATTCTCATTAGCTGATAGTTTGTGGGGCCCAGTTAGACCATATAACTGCGTCTCTACCAGTTTCTGTGCGCTCCAGCCTCTTCTGTGCCATGTGAAGGGATTTTCCTTAAGGCAAGAGAACTTAGAACGCACACTAGAACAAATTCTCTTCTTAAATACAAATGGAAAAGGGCTACTTTAAATGCATCATGTTTTTAATTTGCAAGTTCATAAGCATTTTCCCTTTCCAGTTCACAATCAAATCTACCTCCAGGTCAAAAATATGTCTGGGAAAATTTCCCAAAATATAATATTATTTATAAAAATGCCCGTCTAGCGATTAACTGCATAAGTACATGGAGGCGGGACCTCACAGCAGAAACATACTCCATAATGTGTTGTACATTATCATATGTATATTATATGTAACGTGGTATTTTTCAATTATTGTATTTACCAACATCAAGAAGTCACAAGCAAAGAAAAATCACACAATGGTGCATGTTTAAACAAGCAGAGTTTACTGCTCAAAATTATGTATTAAAGAAAAACAACATTTTTGTCACCCCAAAAAATACACGTTTAAAGCAACACAAAGTGGCCCAACATCAGACAGAATTCCACTCTGTAGAGTGGGCAGTCATTATGAAGCAGTTGGTTTTATTTTGTGGATTCAAGCTGCTCTTCATATTTTTGGCCACCAGATGTCACCAGAGAGGACTGTGTTGAAAAGCTTCGAGTAATGAACCGTTTTTCAATCCAAGCTTCAGTGCTTCAGAAAGCTTCATTTGGCCATCACTACCATAAAGCCACTTTTCTACAGCAGGCATCTCACTAAGAATACTGACGTGGAACCTCACGCAACAATCCACCGTCAAAGAGAGCTCCACCACACTCCTAAGTAGCTCCTCCTACAGGCTGATCAGCTGCAGGTGCGTAGCATGATCTTCAGGTGTGGTCAGCCACCTGGCAGGGCCACATCCCCCAGGCATGAAGGTGCCTATCACACCGACACACATACACCTGCCTATACATACAAGCATGAAAACACAGGAACTGCAGCACAGTGCAGCAAAAACAGATAATATAATATGAGTCACCAACTGCTCATGGACCCTCGGTTCCTTAGACCCAGGTGTCATGGTCTGTGTGAAGGCAGGCAGGAAACTGACCCAATATGCAGACTCACAGAGGCGGAAAATTAAACTCAAAGAATCTCAGGTTTATTGCTGGCAAAAAGGAAAACAGAAACCAAACTGGAAAGCTAGAAAACAGAACACACAGGCTAGGATGGGGATGACGCAACAACGAACGGGAACACACGCAGACATTAAAAAGAGAGGTGGGAAACACGGCTGACAGTAATTACAAATATGAGGTGGGGAGGAAGCAAAACAGAATACAATGACCTTCAAAGTAAAAATCCACAGACTAAACTCAGAGGCACAATGCTAACACAGAACCAAAACCTAAGAACTAACAAAGACACATCAAGAAATCTAAGATTAATAATAGAAAACAGAAAACACTGGCGTCACCGACCCAGGACTGTGACACCAGGTTCCTGACAATGGCATGGAGAACAGACTTTGACATATGACAAATATGACACAACCTCTTTCTTGCAACAATATGGGACTTTAGTGCCAGGGAGGGATCTAGAGGGTGGAAATCAAAGATGCATTGTATATATGGTTAAAATTCATCAAATGCAGTTAGTATGCACGTGTTTCATATAAATATAGTCTATAACTTTATTTTCTTAAGCCCACATAATTAAACATTCGAGTTACATAAAACATGTGAATTTTGACTTTATGTAAATAAGTACGAAAGCTACACAATGTGTGGTGGTTCATGCAAGAATAAATGTTTCACATTTGTTTTTTATTTGAAATAATCAAAATGTTACATCAGGGGTGGGCAACTCCAGGCCTCGAGAGCCGGTGTCCTGCAGGTTTTAGATCTCTCCCTGGGTCAACACACCTGAATCAAATGATTAGTTCATTACCAGGCCTCTGAAGAACTTCAAGACATGTTGAGGAGGTCATTTAGCCGTTTACATCAGCTGTGTTGGATCAAGGACAAATCTAAAACCTGCAGGACACCGGCCCTGGAAAGCTAGAAAACAGAACAGAACTGTTTCAAGCCCTGCTTTCCAGGCCCAGGCTCCAGGTCCAGGCCTGCGTTACATGCTTGCATTTACACAAAATATCAGAAATCTGCAATGTCATGAAAGATTTTTCACCAGTAGTTTAGACCTGATTATTCATGCCGATTGCCGTTTTTTATTTTCACAATCTCTCATCCTGTTTTGCTTCCTTCGTCCTGTTATGGCTGGTTAGTTCCTTCTGTGTTCCCCAGCTGCCTGCACTTTTCATTTGTATTTTGCACGCCCATATATAAAGACTCACTTTTAGTTAAGGTTCCATTCTGCCTCAAGAGTCTGAATTTGGATCCACATTTAGCGATGTGCAAATAGAAAAGTAAACCAGTATTGAACATTTTTATCAGTTTTATTTAAAATGGGTTCCTTTATTCAATGCTTTGTTTTAGTGACATCTGGTGACAGAAAAACATTTTTTCAATAATCATATGATGATTGTTTTTTTTTTTTTTTTTTTTTTTTTTTGGCCTGTCCCGTTTGGCTCTTTTGCCATCAGAATTGTTGTCTAAAGGCAAAGAAAGATGCCCAACGGATTTACTTTACCAAATTGACCATCCCAGCCTTGCCGTAATGGTCCATTTGATTCACCTTTTATTGTTTATTTTATTTTCACTTACTGAATACGGGACAGACTTGACTGGGGGAAAGAAGGGGAGAAAGAAAGAGGGAAAGAGAAACAGCTGAGAAGAGGGACGGGGGAGAAGGGCAAAAGACAAAAACCAACAGAACGGGCAGAGAGAAAAAAATGCATATATCAATCACCTGGATCACCTGCTGAGAAAGAAAAAAAAGCAAGCAGAAGAGAACAAGAGTAATAGAATAAACAACATCACAATGATATATGGGAATATGACAGTAAATACTAAATGTTAAACATTATTGTGCAGCACATAAGATCAACAGAACACAGTGTGCTTTGAGGTAGGAGCCAAAAAGGGTGTAGTTTGTGGGTGTGATCACCCGTGTGTACACCTGTGAGCATGGACGCGCTTGTTTTTTGTTTTTTTAAAAGGTTCCTTCATGTAATAATCTGCTAGAGGGTGTGGGGGGGCCACAGCCCCGTCCTCCAGGGCGTGAAGCAGGTGTGGAGGAGATCAAAACTCCAGACATCCAGAGGCCCCCAGAACACAAGAGACCAAGGAAGACCAACAGAGGGGCAGCTGCGCCACTGTCCCGGAAAGAGCTGAGGAGAGTCCCAGATGAGGGCTCACTCAGCAGCCGCGGAGCAGAAGCCAGGGGGAGTTGCAGTGACGCGCCCGTGAGCTCCGCCGGCAGCCAGCTGCGCCTGAGTGACCGAGCCCCAGGCCGAGAGGCTGGGGGCACCCCACCTCCGAAGTGGCCCGAGCGAGCCCCAGGCTCCAGGCCCCAATAAGCGGCCGCCAAGGAGTGAGCCGGTGTGTACCTGGACGCCCATCCCCGGACACAAAGAACCACCAACGCACCGATGTCTGAGGGGGTCCGCCACTGGCAGGGGAAGTGGTGGTAGGGGGAGATAGGCCTCCAAACCTTGGAGGGCCTGAGATGTCCCCAGAGAGGTGGCGCCTGACACCCAACCTGACATATAGACACAGACATACAGGCACACACAGATACAAACATCCATTCCCACCCTCATGCTCTCATATGCACTTACTCCACACTCAACCAACGTGGAGACAGACATAAAGAGACGTTGTACACACGATCACACTCCCCAAGCGTACTCTACAAACCGGGTCTAGGTGCCCCCGCCCCTGGAGGGGGGAACTGCACCCAGACCCAGGTGGTGTTTCCCTTTTCCCTGCGGTGGGGGGAGGCAGACCGCCCCGACTCCGCAGCAGCAGGAAGGCTCCACACTCCAGACCGCAGTCGGACGGCCAACTCCTCCTCCTAGTCCTAGCCCCCCCGCTCCAGCAGGTCGCAGAGAACGGGGGTGAGAGAAGACTCCGAACCTCCCTCCACCCGCTCATTGTAATGTTGATGCATGTGTGTTCTAAGGTGCATTTAAAACCCAGGAGGGCTTGGAGCTACCTGCCAGAGAGCAGCAGGTAAGCGCATGGTCCCTCCTGCTAGCCCTCAATGTCTACGTGTATTTAAAATTGAGAGGTGGGCAACGATGCCAGGGGTGGGGTGTACACCCTGATGGTACTTTGGACTCCGTGTATCGTGCCCACCCCCAAGATCCTATATGTATGTGTAATGAGAGTGTGAGTAATGTGAATGTCTAAGTTGTGGGATAAAATTGAGGCAGAGGCAGCCAGAAGGGGACAGAGGGGGGGGTAGCCTCCTCTGCACCCTGGTGACATACCCCTACTCCAAGGCCCTGCATGTGTGGGTGGTTGTGGTGGAGCGGGAAGAGGGAGGCAGCTGGAGATGGGGAGGGAAGGAAGGGAGGGGCAAGTGACCCCTCCCTGGGGCCAGCTCCCCCGCTGACCCCAGTAGGCACCCCCATACTCCGCGACCCGCCAGGGAAAGGGGGCCCAGGCCCATCCAGACCGGGCCCAGTGCAGCAGCGCCGCCCGGCCCCACAGAGCCCGGGACAGTCCACCCAACCCCACCACAGAGAAAACTGCACCCACCCCACCATCCACTCATCTTCCAGACTACATAAGACAATAAACACCCAGGCTGAGATCTTCCTCCACCTCTCCTGTATCTCCCCCTCCTGCAGAGGCAGCTCCTGAGGAGAGGAAAGCTCCTGCAAGATGTGACAATCTCCCCCACCAGTTGAAGAGCCCCCCAGGTGGCTCGACGCACCGGCGGCACCCTGCTCCAGGGCTGGGCCACCATGCACCCACCCGCCCACAACCCCGGCAACACACCAACCAGGACCCAAGCCCCCGAGGCCCGGTCCGGGTCCCAGCCCAGAGACGGAGCGCCCCCAGAACCTTACGCCCATCCCGGACCCACCCAGGGGCAGCCAGGCTACCAGGTCAGTAACCCACGTCCGTCAGCACAGACCCTCCCCTAGCCCCGCTGCACGCAGCCGCGAGGAAACAGTCACCGGAGAGCCAACAGAGCCCCTAACCGGACATGACCGCTACCCCGGGTTGAGCCCCCCAAGGAAGATGCCTCCGGGGAACCCCCCGACGCCCTAAGCCTGTCCCTACCCCCACACCAATCACAACAGTGAAGGCGGGACCAAACTATGACCCCCCACCCCCACTAGGTGATGGAGCTGATCAAAGGAGCCCAGAGCAATTGATCTGATGTGGTGGCAGAGGCTGTATCAAGACTAATGTAATCTAATAGATAATTTCTATATTGGTTAGAATTAAGATTATTTTTATTTTTCCAGTTCATGAGGACTGTTTTCTTGGCTATGCATAGGGCAGTGAAAACCATATGGGCGATATTCTTTTCTGAAGTGACATTATCTAAGCTGCCCAACAAACACACTAAGGGGGAAGTTGGAATGTTACATTTCAGACACTTCGATAAGTCTTCACATATCTCGCGCCAAAACTTCTGAACTGGTGGACAGAACCAAAGAGCGTGGATATAATTGTCCGGTGAATTGGTTTGGCAGTGTGAGCAGTTGTTGGTAGACGTAAAGCCCATCTTGAACATCCGATGACCTGTATAGTGCACTCTATGTAATATTTTGTATTGAATTAATTGAAGACTGGGATTTCTAATTAGATGAAAGGTTTTTAAGCAAATCTGAGACCAGAAGTTTAGGTCTAAGTTAACTGATAAATCCGCTTCCCATTTTGCAATAGGAAGTGATATTGATTCATCTGTTTTAGAAAGCATTCTGTATATTTTGGATAGTAATTTGGGGGGTTTAAGAGTAAGAAATTGAACCACACTTGGTGGTGTTTGTAGTTCAACTTGACCCGGTTTAAATTTATTTTTTACTATAGATTTAATTTGTTGATATTCTAAAAATCTTTTCTTGTTGATCCCATATTGTGTAACTAGTCCGTCAAATGAAATAAATTCTGTTCCTTCTAGTATATGTTCTAAATATTTGATTCCTTTATCACTCCAATCTGAAAAGTTTATCATATTATTGTTTTGTAATATGTCAGGGTTGTTCCAGATAGGTGTACGTTTGCATGGGATTAATGAAGACGCCGTCAATTTTAGAAACTCCCACCATGCTGTCAGAGAAGAGCTGATGTTGATGCTTTTAAAGCATTCATGTCATTGGATGTTTGAGCTGATAAATGGTAGGTCTGAGATCTCTAGATTATTGCAGAGTGCTTGTTCTACATCTAGCCAAGGTTCATCTAAGAGGGTGTGTTTTAGCCATCCTGAGATAAACTGAAGCCTGTTGGCTAAGAAGTAGTGCTGAAAGTTAGGCAGTTCTAGTCCTCCTTTATCCTTGGTCTTTTGTAGTGTTTTTAAGCTTATACGTGGGGGTTTATTTTTCCAAAGGAATTTGGACATACATGAATCTAGAGATCTGAACCAATCTTGTGGCGGTTTAGTTGGGATCATTGAGAATAAATAATTTATTTTTGGTAAGACCATCATTTTTATAGCGGCAACCCTTCCCATGAGTGATATGGGTAGACATTTCCATCTAGCCAGATCATCTTCTACCTTCTTTAAAAGTGGGATATGGTTTAATTTAGTTAGATCTGCAAGCTTGGGAGAAACATTAATACCTAAATATTTTATATTTCCCGATTGCAGTGGTGTAGAAGAGGAATTATGGAAGGAGCAATTAATCGGTAGGACTGTAGATTTTGACCAGTTAATTGAGTAATCTGATATTCTTGCAAAAGAGTTTATCAATTCAATCACCCCAGAGATATTGGTTTGTGAATTTTGGAGAAAGAGTAACACATCATCCGCATAAAGGCTGATTTTATGTTCCACGTTCTTGCATTTTATGCCCTTAATTACTGACTTCTGTCTAATTGCTGCTGCTAGTGGTTCAATAAAAATTGCAAATAGTGAAGGGGAGAGTGGGCATCCCTGCCTGGTGCCCCTCAAGAGACAGAAGCTGGAGGATGTCTGGTCATTTGTTCTAACACAAGCTGTTGGGGAATTATATAATATTTTTAACCAGTTTATGAAAGAGGATCCAAAACCAAATTTGTGTAAAGTTGCAAATAGAAATTTCCAGTTAACTCTGTCAAATGCTTTTTCTGCGTCTAAAGAGAATATTGTAGTTTCTAGGTTTTTACTGTATGAGTAGTCTATCAAATTAAGTAATCTACGTGTATTTGTTGATGAGTGCCTACCTTTTATGAAACCAGTTTGGTCAGGATGAATTAAGAGGGGGGTTATTTTCTCCAGTCTCTTTGAGAGAGCTTTGCAAATTATTTTAAGGTCTACATTTATAAGGGATATTGGACGATAGCTTGAGGGATATACAGGGTCTTTGCCTGGTTTTAGCAGGAGATTAATGTTTGCAGAATTCATATTTGATGGAAGTCTGCCCTTTTCTTTAATTTCCAACAACGTTCTGTAGAAAACTGGTGCTAGAATCGACCAGAATTCTTTGTAGAATTCTGCAGGAAAGCCGTCTGGACCTGGAGCCTTATTATTGTGCATACTTATCAGGGCTTCCTGGAGTTCACCTGGTGTCAGTGGTGAATCCAGTGCCATTGCTTGAGTGTCCAATAATTTTGGAAGAGTTATGTTGTTCAAAAACTGATCAATTTCTTTTTTAGATGGGTTTATTTGTGGTGAATACAACGTTTTATAGAAATCCCTGAAAATGTTGTTTATTTGCATCGGATCATATATTGTGTTCCCAGATGAATCTTGAACAGCACATATAGTTGTTTTTTTCTTTATTTATTTTTAGCTGGTTTGCTAGAAACTGACCGGATTTATTACCATGTTCATAATTTTGTAGGCGTAGTCTTTGTACTAAGAATTTTGTTTTTTTATCAATTATCTCATTTAATTCTAGTTTTGTTTTGCGTATTTTGTTCAATGTTTCCTGATCTTGGTGGGACGCGTAGGCTTCTTCTAGTGATTTGATTTTTTTTTCTAATTCCTGAATATTTTTGTTTTCTTTTTTCTTTTTATGTGATGAGAAAGAAATTATTTTACCTCTCATCACAGCTTTCCCTGCTTCCCATAGAACAGAAGCTGATGTTTCGGGAGTGTCATTATAGTTCAAATATGAAGTCCACTCTTTTTTAAAATATTTAATAAAGTCTTCATCTTTAAGTAGTGATATATTAAATCTCCAGTTTTTTCTTGGCGTAGTATTATTCTTGTGCATTAGTGTTAAAGATACAGGACCATGATCGCTGACAGCTATAGGATGAATCTCAGTGTCTGAAATGTCGTTCAGCAGTGAGCTGCTGACCAAAAAATAATCCAGACGAGAGTAGGAGTGATGGACATGCGAGAAAAAAGTATATTCCTTACTGGTGGGGTGAAGGGAGCGCCATGCATCGCAAAGACCAAAGTCGCTCATATACTGTTTGATTATATTTGTGGACTGCCAATTACGCTGAGTTCCCGCTGTATTGAGCCTATCCATGTCTTCATTTAGTCCAAGGTTGAGGTCACCTCCAAGAACAAGTGTGCCATCTAAGTGTTCAGAGAGTGCACTGAAAAAACCGTGAAAGAATGAGGGATCATCAACATTTGGACCATATACACTTGCAATACATAGCTTTTTATCACGTATAGATAGTTTAATGATTAAGAATCTGCCCTCTGGATCTATAACTGTATCAAGTACTGTGAAATTAATATTTTTATGTATTAAAATTGCTGCTCCCCTTTGTCTAGAATTATAACAAGCTGAGAACACATTAGGAAACTCAGGTGTTTTAAGTTCATTCGAACCTCTAAGAGGTCTGTGGGTCTCTTGTAATAGGACAACATCTGCCTGTAGATATGATGATTGTAACTAGGGTTTGGGTGAATGATATGTAATTTTGGGAAAATGGCTTGATTGGTCAGTTGATTCTATAAACTTATGTAATGTAGTAGTTGGCTGTAGAAGTGCTTGGGGAACAGAGGGTGCTGCTTGTGTAACTAAGGAGGATCTGTCATGAACCTCTACAGTAGCAGTGCTGTGGAAGGGGACATTGATTTTTACGAAGCATCTCACATTGTGTAGCAGTACCCATTGGTTTAGACCAGCCATACAATCAGTCAGGGGAAGAACAATTATTGTTCATGTGTGTTTTTCTGGCATTTTCCCTGAATGGTTCAGGAAAAATGCAACTTCGAGTTTGAAGCTTGTATCTGTTTCATATCAGCCATCATTAGTTTAATTATTTTAGAGAATTAAAATGATTATTTAGGAAATGCTTGGGAGAATTACCAGAAATATGGATTTTATGCTTGTGAGGAATGGTACAAAGCAGCATAAGCCTGACTCTCAGAACTAAATCAACAACTGTATTTGGCTGCCTAACTCATTTTTAATAAAACAATATAAATTGCCATTCTTGTGCAGTTTTACTCCTCTAGGGGGCACAGTTACCCCATTACAGGCCATAACAAATATATTTTCCTAAATACGCCACCATCTGATCTTAATCTGTTACACAATGTTAGAGGCAAAAGGTACAGAAACCTGTGTTTCTGGCTGACTTTTTACTAAAGGTATTTCAAAGACGTAAACAAGAAGAAAATTTGTAGGAAAGAACCTTAAAATAATTTTTTTTTTGGCATGTAAAATACTTTTTTTTAAAGTTCTGAGTTCAGGTTAACCCGTGAAACCTGAAAGCGGGAAACTGGAATGCAGGAATCAAAGAGTAGCCAGGAATATTGCTTAGTCTGGATCCACTAGGATTTCAAGAAGTGCTGCCTGACTAACAACCTGATTTAATGTCAGGGCCTAAATGACAGCTGAACCTGCTAAATCACTTACACTTTCACTTACTTAATTCGTTAATTGCATCGCTCTCTTTTTTCCTTTTATCTCATTGGTTCAGATTCTTTGTCTTTCCTATAGAATAGCGACATTCTTAAAAACTGCACCAATTTTCTTGGTACATTTTCTGCTGTGCACCTCAAGTAGTGGTGAGAGAAAACCACACTACACTGTAAATCTCAAAGAGGAAGGAGGTGGGCTTAACTGCTGTAAGAAATAGTCTGAACCTCATGTGACTTAACGATACGATGGGACAAACCACTCTGCTTTGCCTGCTCTGTAAGTATAGACATTTGCCTATATTATAAAATAATTAATTATTAAAATCTGTCTATATTATAAAAATTACATTACTAATGTCAAAGTTGTACAAAAAGAACACTAAGCTTTTACTTTCAAAGTTGCAGACTTTAATTTTACAAGACAAATTGAACTCTAAAACGTGAGTTTCAACATAAGGAAACAAATGCGATGACCAAATGTGCAAAAAAAAATATTAACTGTTTAAAAGCTGGTGTATGAACTTTGTAGCTACCGATGAATAACATATTCTTTTGTGGGGGGGATTTTACTGTTATATCTTTTTCACACATTTGAGGTATGAAAGGCATAAACTTCAAGAAAGAAGAAAAGAGCTCTCAGGATACAACCACCGTTGAAATGACCAGAAGAGGTCACCTGTAAAACAAAACACTAAACATTAAACTGGTTAAAACTTTTCTTTTGAATGTGATGATGTTTTCATGGATTTAAGCTGGATGCACAGATGCCTTCCTTTGGGTTAAGTTACAATACAATACAATTTTATTTAGATAGCACATTTAAAACCAAAAGTACACCAAAGTGCTTCACAGTAGTGCAATAGTCATTGTTATTAAACATTAACAAAGTACAAAAACAAGCACTCGTACTATCAGATGGGAAGCACTATTTAAACCAGGAGTGTGGGTTAAATAAATTGACCAGATGATCTTAAGGCTCGACTAGGAGTATACAAGCTAAGAAAGTCGGCAAGATAGCTAGGCACAATGTTATTTATAATTTTAAAGGTAAGCAACAAGATTTTAAAATTAATACGATATTTGATGGATAGTCAGTTTAAGTCAGTGTGAACTGGAGTAATGGAAGCAAATGTTCCAGGAGACAAGCCGCAGCATTTTGAACAAGCTGAAGTCTATGAAGATGGATGGCAAATCCAATAAAATGAAAACAGCGGGGTGACCTGAGTCAGCAATTAAAAGAAGATCGTTAAAGACCCTCTGCAGAGCCGTTTCAGTACTGTGGCGTGGTTTAAAGCCAGACTGAGATTTATCACTAATACTATTTGTGTTTAAGTAGGCCTGTAGTTGCAATAACACAATTTTCTCCAATACTTTAGATAAGAAAGGGAGTTTGGAGATCAGCCTATAGTTTGCAGGATCATTCTGGCTGCTCTTTTTTTTAGAACAGGTTGCACTATCACATGTTTAAAGCGGGACACACAGCCCACTAGTAATGATAGTTCATCATCATCCAAGATAGAATATAAGGCCCAATTCCAACAAAACCATCCACCATCCAGAATTCGAACTGCTCAGCTGTTTAATTAATCTCTTGAGGGTGGACAGTGAAATTGGCTCAAACTGATAGAAAGTTGACATTCATCCTAAAGTAGGAAGAAGATTCACCACAGAAGGGTGTAAAAGTGAGGCCCTTGATAATAATTTTTTTTCTTGTAAAATGATTTAAAAATTGCTCACAGAGAGCTGCGGAGGCCAAAACTGACATTCCCGGACAAGGATTGATCACAGAGTTACAGATTTTGAACAGGATTCGGGGGTTGTGGCTATTAGTCTCAACAATATCCAACAGGAAAGCAGCTTTAGTGAAAAGAAGGAAAAGAGACAGATAGAAATGCATGAGGCAAAACATGAAATCTCAAGACAATAAAATGAAATTGGGCCAAGTGTGCAAAGAAAATCTGAAGTGGTTTAAAAGCTGTTATTAATTACAGTGTTTGAGATGTACTTCTACCTTTGACCTGTTTCAAAATTCTACATGTTGTATGAGTATATACAAAACTATATAGAAAGGAGATGGATGCAGTTTTGTTTTGTTCAAAAGTTGAACGAAAAGAAAACAAAGGAATTGCATGTTGAAGTGTTTCAAGACTGTTCTATCAGCCAAAATTAGCCAAAATTAAATTATTTCCCTCATATACATGACCTTTGATGAACTCCTTAATTATGAGTTTGGACACCTTACTATGTATCAATAAAGACATTGTTCGATAATCATGGCTTTTCCAAGGGTAGCCCTAGTGAAATGTAGGCAGAGATCAAACCCAGCCATTTTTAATGGAAAATGAAATGAAAATGAATCGCCTGAAATATAACAGAACCCACACATTTCAGAAAGCAGAAAAAAAAAATTAAAACGATTAATTGACATCCGAGGGGGAAACAGCTACTGTTAATTATGAATGCATCTTGTTAACTGAGCTATCTAGCAAATCCCAGAAAAACTCATTGGTTCTACCTGCTTGTGCAAATTTGCCAAATATGGTTAGTTTGTTCTGCACAAGCTGTCACAGTAGCTACTTCCTTTATAAAATATGGTATCTGATCTTAACCAGAGTTAAAACTAACAGACTCATTTCTCTGCAGTGCAGACATCTTTGCTCATCAGCAGATCAACACAAGGTAAGTAAACCTCTTGGAAAAAAGTAACATTTTCAGTGCGTGTGTGTTTCTATATTTTTTTGCTATATTACTAATGAAATATTCACACGAAATACAAGAATGTGAACATTCTACACATGATGCAATAACAGTGAGTGTAATAAATTCTCTCACAGCTCATTTGACTGTGAGTCCCAGCAGCTCTCAGTTGTTTGAGAACGAGTTTGTGTCTCTGAGCTGTGAGGATGTTCAAAGCTCTGCTGGATGGACTCTGAGGAGAAACACAAGTCAAGACATCAGTAGTGAGTGTGGACCTGGTTGGGGAAAACCAGCTGGTTCTTCTTGTAACATCAGCTACACTGACACAGTTGACAGTGGAGTTTACTGGTGTGAGTCCAGAGAGGGTCCCATCAGTAACATGGTTAACCTGACAGTCACTGGTAAGCTGAGTGTGTGGAGTTAGTGTTGATGAAGCTGTGTGTAAATGGATGAAATGCTGTAGTTTGTCTCTGTGTTGAGGTGGATCAGTGATCCTGCAGAGTCCTGTCCTCCCTGTGATGGAGGGAGATGACGTCACTCTGCTCTGTAAAACAAAGACCACTCCCTCCAACCTCCCAGCTGCTTTCTATAAAGATGGCTCCCTCATCAGGAAGCAGCCTACAGGTCACATGACCATCCAGCATGTTTCCAGGTCTGATGAAGGCCTCTACAAGTGTGACATCAGCGGTCATGGAGAGTCTCCATCCAGCTGGATCACTGTCACAGGTGACACACTCACCTGTCTGTGTTTCTGCAGGTTTCAACATTCACAATGTGACGACAACTTAATGACTGTGTTTGCTTTATTTTAGGGGAAGACACCACCACACCTCCACCTACATCCACACCTCCACCTCGTTCTACTTCTCTTCCTCCATCACTTGCTCCTCCAGTTCTCTTTGTGTTGTCATTTGTTGGGTCAGTCTGTGTTGTGACTTTACTGGTGGTACTGGTTCTGCTGGTGAGACGACTTGTTAAAAGGAAACTTAAAGGTGAGGAGATTTCATGGTTTCTCTCTTTTCAGCTTCAATTTTTAGTCTTACTTCATTCACATAGTAAGCATATATAGCAGCTGGATAGCGTATTCAGCTTTGGAACTTCAGATCATCCCTCCATGATGTCTAGATCCAGTAAGGGTCCCCAGGCTAATCAAGCCTAGCCTACCTTGAACATAAGCAAGCAAGAGCAATAACTGGTGTCATATACTGCCCTTTACTTTCAGTGACAAACAACAATGGAGCCGAAATCAAGCCAATATCAGTCACCATCTAATGCGGGATTTCCCAAGGTGCCCTGTCCACACTGCTGTTATAACTTTGTGTGATTATCAACAAGACTGGCTACAGATCCCGACTAAGGAAAGGAGCAAATCTGAACTACCTCTTCTATATGAATGGCATCAAGCCGTATGCCAAGAGTGATTGATAAAACCTCCAGTTCAGTGGAAGGCTCTAACCTATACTTCCCAAATGAAACATCTTTTGCCTGGCTTTGTATTTGCCATCAGTGACATCCGTAGTGGCTCATTCTGCAGCATTATTTGTCCTTGAGATGCTTTCAAAGAGTTGAGACATACTTCAAGATGACAAACTGATTTCAGGTCACAGACAGGAAGGCAGAGATAAGGAGACAGGGCCTGCTATTACAAGACAAAGATCAACACAGCACTAGCGTAACATCACAAAGTGTTCTGGTTATTGTAGGGACCACAGACCTGTTTTGATGATTGTGGGCCATAGATTGCAGAAGCAGCATGCTTCCACTACCCACATGGCCTACTTTTAATCCTTTGGGGGGCGGGGGTTCAGCTCTGTTTTCAGTTTCAAAACAAGACATTTCTGTATGAAAAAAACTTTTCTGTTCTTGTATCCTGTCTTATTTGTACCTGGGATAAGGTGCCTGCATCATCTGCACAGTTGCGTCCTCCCTAAAGCAGCTGTTTCACTGCTAGTCGCTGATTTAAGAAATTTAGTTTTTCATTATGTCCAGTTTGAATACTGGAGACAAAAGAAGGGGATCAAATAATTTTGCATCATAATCAAAATATTAACAGCAGTACTTAAATGACTATCTGCAGTGATGTCCTCTGTGTGTGTTTTATTGTGCAGAGACTGATCCAGCTGCAGTCTACTCAGCAGTGAGAACTGAAGACGTCAGTTATGGGCAAATCACCATCAAAGAGAAGAAAAGAAAATTAAAGAAAAGAGGTACAGCTGCGCTTCTTTGTCTTCATCATGGATAAAAAATGAGAAAGAGAGTCCAGCAGATGTTGAGATTACTGTCTGCATGAATGTGACACTGTTTACTAATTACTGTTGAGCAAAGCATCTTTATTTAAACAGGGCTGAAGTCAGTGTGAGATCATCACAGTTTTTTCACGGGACGCAGACACGTTTCTTTCATCAGATTCATAAAGCTGTGTGCGTGCATGCCTCAGCTTTAATTACATTTCCACTCTCATCTGTAGAAGTGAAAGCTCCCGCAATGCTTGAAGCAGAGACACCAAGTTAATTGTCCGTTCAGGCTTGTAAGGCCATCGCCTTCAGACTTTTTCATCTTTTCTGTGCATCATGGAAGATGCATGATGTGAAGTTATGGCAGAAGTCTTGACTAATATCTTTAATCATGTGTGGGTGTAGTCATTGCAATATTCATTTTTTTTTTGCATAGAGAATCACTATTTGCACCAAATGTTATAAGACATGTAAATATCAAAGAAGTGCAAAGAAGTGCAGCTCAGTTAAAAATATTGCAGTTAGTGTGATGTACATGCATCCCATGATTTTAGCATGTTTTCATGAAAACAGTGCTTTGATCAGTTGTTTGGTTTAATAATAACCTTCACTTCCAGTTCTGTTTTCTTCTTTCATGACAGTAAAGAAAAGGGTCAAATACTATATGAATACATAATAAACCTATAAATGCCAACAGTTTCAGTTTAACATTTTTGTTTGATGTTTGCTGCTGCAGCACTAAACAGATGTGTGTCTGTCTTATTCCTGTTCATACAACATAAAAAAAGAAGTGTAAATAATCGAAATAGTTTTTTTGTCATATTAAATGTAATGGTAAGTGCCAGTATGAATGTAGAACTGCACTGATGTCTTCTTTGTGTGTTTTATTGTGCAGAGTGTGATCCAGCTGGAGTCTACTCATCAGAGCAAACTGGAGACGTCAGTTATGGACAAATCACCATCAGAGACAAGGAAACAGATCAAAGACCAGAGGTACAGCTGCTCTTCTTTGTCTCCATCATGGTTCAGAACAAGTGTTTTTGTCCTTCATAAGGACGATATTTATTCTAAATATTGAGATGCTATTTGATTATCTGTTTATCTATCATCTATCTATCTATTTTACAATTCGTCTTTTCATTGGAACGTCACAAAAACTTCTAATTCATTACCTTTATGCTAACCATCATTTCAAAGAATTTGAAGTGTGCACTTTGTTTTGAAAACTAAAAAAAATACTGTGTTAGTGCAGTTTTGCAGTTTTTTAAAACTCAGTTTGCTTTAAAATCATTGTAAGTTTAGTGATCTCTGAGGATATTTAGATGTGTTTGCACTTTTTTGTCTCCATAGAAATGCATGCCTTAGTCTACTTTAGCTTATTAAAGACAGTACTATACCATGTAGGGTATATTTTGTCACAAAGTGCTGCTGTTTGGGTTTGGAGTGTTAGGATCAACTTTTCTAGCTTGAGTAAGAAGGCAAGCCACAGCATTCAGAATTTAATACAATTGCACATAGCTCAACATCAGACATGACCAAAAAATGGTCAGAAATACCAGCGTTGTCGATGTTCATATTACAAATATCCAGAGAAAATGAGAGGACCAAATCCAAAGTATGTCCTTTTTTAAAAAAATTGTTAGGCGAAATTATAATGATGTAAATGTTTCCAGTCTCCTGGTCACGTTGGTGTACAAGACAGCCCATTGACTTCAAATATATGAACACTTCAGGAAAAGAAAATCATTCCCACTATGAAGATGTCATAGTGAGTGATCCAAACAACACAGCAATGTATTAATGATTAACTGCGTTTGAGATTTTGAGATTTCCCTTCTTCTTGTGTCACACTGTACTATAGTGATGGGATTTCCGGCTCTTTTTAGAGAGCCGGCTCTTTCGGTTCGGCTCACTAAAAAGAGCCGGCTCTTTCGGCTCCGAACCGGCTCTTCAGGTTGTTTTGTTGCTTTAATTAATTTATTATTAACAATAATATAAAATTATGCACAAAAGGAATTACTAACGTAAAAAAAGTGGTTTTATTTGTATATGTTTATATATAAATATATGCGGTGGCCCCTAGAGACAAAACACGTACAAACTCCAAAACACATTTCTAGCATGAACTGAACTTCCAAAGCAGAGCTACTAGATCACTTAAATTACACAATTGAAAGCATGTGTGTATTGTTTGTGTATTTATACACAGGCACTCATATATATTCAAATAATTTAAAAAAAAAGTTCATTTACCTGTTACTACCAC
The DNA here is from genome assembly GCF_057382185.1 of Mchenga conophoros. Lineage (NCBI taxonomy): Eukaryota > Metazoa > Chordata > Actinopteri > Cichliformes > Cichlidae > Mchenga > Mchenga conophoros. The sequence continues at coordinate 43,532,344 of NC_140528.1, forward strand.
ACACCAAATCCGGTCGTTGGTACTTGCTGGCTTGTGTAGCCATAGGTAATAAAAGCTCAACACTGCGCCCAGCATCCTGGAGCACTTCTGTTGTCTTTTGTACGTGTTTTGGAGTTTTTACGTGTTTTGGAGTTTGTACGTGTTTTTACGTGTTTTGGAGTTTGTACGTGCTTCAGAGTTCGTACGTGATTTGAAGTTTGTATGTGCTTTGTCTGTAGGGGCCACTGTAAATATACTTTTATTTTTTCACTCCACATAAAATGTAATAAATAAATCATATAATACAAAAATCAACTATTCACATTTCAACTTTTAACTATTTAATTTTTCAGCTTTTTCCTTTTACAAATTTAAAGTGAAAACAACACAAAACACTGCAAACCACAACACAATTAAATATAAATTATAATATGAAAACTAAAAGAACATGCATATTCTCTGTCATATGGGCCCGCATGAATAAACTTTCTGAATCCTTTATCATCTGCAACCGAAAATAGTTGTGGATGATTACTATACCTTTCTAATGTGACGTTGTTGTCCCTGGCTCTCTTTCTCTTTCTCTCTCTCTCCCTCTGGCTCTGTTCCTGTGCTACTGAGTGTAACTACCGCCCCTCCCCCCTCTGCCCAGCGTAAAGCACAAGGCTCAGGTGCGAAGTGAAGCGGAAAAAAAGTGCGAGAGAGAGAGAGAGAGGGTGAGAGAAAGAAAAAAAACCCCACATGACGGCTCGCGATAAGGAGCCGGCTCGCGTCGTTCACGTCAAAGAGCCGGCTCTAAGAGCCATTTCGTTCGCGAACGACCCATCACTACTGTACTAAGCAATTTGTGGAGAACTCAGGACTACGAGGTGAAACAAAAAAGCTTTTATTGTTGGCTATTCAACAAGTTCAAAGCAAACCACAGAAAAAGACTTCTAGGGGAAACAAGGAGCAGACAACTGTGAAAGTAGAACGGACAACTTGACATGAAAGCAGTGGGAGACAGACAATAAATACACAGCAGGTGATTGAACTGGTGGAAAACACAGAAGGAACAAATTAATGTGACAGAGGACGTTAAATTAAACATGATGTACATGAGTCAAGAGCCCTAACAAAATAAAACAGGAAACAGAACAGTGGGACAGAAAATAAAAATAAAACTCAGAGCAGAACAAGATGAGACAGTAGATCAATATATTATGTATATTTTTTGTATATATATATATATATATATATGCAGCTGGATAGCGTAGTGGTTAAACTACACGCCTTTGGAACAGAGGATCGCAAGTTCGATTCCTGCCTGGGGCGTCTGTATCCAGTAAGGGTCCTAAGGCTAGACCCCCTATGCTAAGCAAGCCTACCGCAGACATGAGCGAGACAGATAAATATGAAGGCATGCCGGCTCGGACGTCGCCCGGATCAACAAGGTCCGCGTCAGGTGTTGAGGAACCAGGGCACCCTGACGAAAAGTGGGCTACTGGAACAAGAAGGCATCGGTGGGCAAGGGACGAAAACAGGGCGTTGTTGGAATGCTACTACGCAAGTAACCCCGGCGGAAGGGGCTACATGAATAGGATGAGGGACCTATGGATTCTTCGATACCCAACATCCACAATGACGGCGAAACAACTAGTAGCTCAGTGTTCCAACATTCGAAAGAAGGGACTGCTCTCACAGCTAGAGATTGACGAGGTACAACACAAATGCTACGGCAAGGAGGAGTCAGGACGCCAGGTCAGGGGGGAGATATCATCACCCTCAGAAGGTCTGCTAGATGATGTTAATGCAGCACTACGGGCAATACCTACAACCACGATTACCGACACTAACAAGCTGATCTACAATACGGCAGCAGTGATCAGTGAGATGCTTGGCTACAAGTTGAACAGCCACAAGGGGCAGTACCCTCCATGGAGAAGGAGGCTAGAGGGCAAGATCAAAGTAGCACGGAGGGAGGTTAGCCAACTAACAGAGTTGCAGAAAGGTGCGACAAATAAGGTGCCTAAGAAATACAGCAAGCTGTCCATACCTGAGGCCTTGGAAACTGCCAAGCAAAGACTCACAGCCTTGGCCAGCCGCTTGAGGAGGTACACCAGAGAGATAGAAGGCAGGAGAATAAACCAGCTGTTCTCCACAGAACCAGCAAAGGTGTACTCTCAGTGGCAAGGGAACAATAAGAGAACAGCACCACCAAGGCTGGAGACGGAGCAATACTGGAAGAGCATATGGGAGAAGGATGCAACCCATAACGGCAATGCTCAGTGGCTAGTGGATCTGAGGGCAGACCACAGCGACCTCCCTGAACAGGGTCCAGTAACCATCACAGTGGCAGATATCCAAGAAAGGGTCTCCAGTATGAAGAGTTGGACAGCACGAGGGCCCGACATGGTTCACGCCTACTGGCTGAAGAAGCTGACTGCACTCCACGAGCGTCTGGCAGCACAAATGAACCAGCTGCTAGTTAACGAGAGACACCCGGAATGGCTAACTGAAGGCCGGACGGTCCTGATCCCCAAGGACCCCAAGAAGGGACCAGTCCCCTCCAACTACCGACCAATAACCTGCCTCAGTACTACATGGAAGCTCCTGTCAGGCATCATATCGGCTAAGATGAACAGGCACATGGGTCAATACATGAGCGGGACACAGAAAGGAATTGGCAAGAATACCAGAGGTGCAAAACACCAGCTACTGGTAGACAGAACAATCAGCCGAGACTGCAAGACCAGACTGACCAACCTGTGCACTGCCTGGATTGATTACAAGAAGGCCTATGACTCAATGCCCCACAGCTGGATACTGGAATGCCTAGAATTGTACAAGATCAATGGGACCCTAAGAGCCTTCATCAGGAACTCAATGGGGATGTGGCGTACAACACTAGAGGCCAACTCCAAGCCCATAGCACAAGTTACCATCAAGTGCGGGATCTACCAAGGAGATGCTCTGTCCCCACTGCTGTTCTGCATAGGCCTGAACCCCCTCAGTGAGATCATTAACAAGACTGGCTACGGATACCGACTACGGAACGGAGCAGTTGTCAGCCACCTCCTGTACATGGATGACATCAAGCTGTATGCCAAGAGTGAACGAGACATCGATTCACTGATCCACACTACCAGGCTATACAGCAATGACATTGGAATGTCGTTCGGACTGGAGAAGTGTAGTCGGATGGTAACAAAGAGAGGGAAGGTAGTCAGAACTGAGGGGATTGAACTACCAGAAGGCAACATTGCAGACATAGAGGACAGTTACAAGTACCTGGGGATCCCGCAGGCAAATGGGAACCATGAAGAGGCCGCTAGAAAGGCTGCAACCACCAAGTACCTGCAGAGGGTCAGGCAAGTCCTGAGGAGTCAGCTGAATGGTAAGAACAAGATCCGGGCCATCAACACATACGCCCTGCCCGTGATCAGGTACCCTGCTGGGGTAATAGGCTGGCCAAAGGAGGAGATAGAAGCCACTGACATAAAGACAAGAAAGCTCCTGACCATGCATGGAGGGTTTCACCCCAAGTCCAGCACCCTGAGGCTGTACGCTAAGCGGAAGGAAGGGGGCCGGGGACTGGTGAGTGTCAGCACCACAGTCCAGGATGAGACAAGGAACATCCAAGAATACATTGGGAAGATGGCCCCAACTGACCGAGTGCTCAGTGAATACCTCAGGCAGCAGAAACCCAAGAAAGAGGAGGGAGACGAAGAACCATCATGGAAGGACAGGCCCCTGCACGGTATGTACCACCGGCAGATAGAGGAGGTGGCTGATATCCAGAAATCCTGCCAGTGGCTGGACAAAGCTGGACTGAAAGACAGCACAGAGGCACTAATCATGGCAGCACAAGAACAAGCTCTGAGTACAAGATCCATAGAGGCTGGGGTCTATCACACCAGGCAAGACCCCAGGTGCAGGCTGTGTAAAGATGCCCCAGAGACAATCCAGCACATAACAGCAGGGTGCAAGATGCTAGCAGGCAAGGCATACATGGAACGCCATAACCAAGTGGCCGGCATAGTGTACAGGAACATCTGTGCCGAGTATAACCTAGAAGTCCCGAGGTCAAAATGGGAGACGCCCCCAAGGGTGGTGGAGAATGACCGAGCTAAGATCCTGTGGGACTTCCAGATACAGACGGACAAAATGGTGGTGGCTAACCAACCGGACATAGTGGTGGTAGACAAACAGAAGAAGACGGCCGTAGTGATCGATGTAGCGGTTCCGAATGACAGCAATATCAGGAAGAAGGAACACGAGAAGCTGGAGAAATACCAAGGGCTCAGAGAAGAGCTCGAGAGGATGTGGAGGGTGAAGGTAACGGTGGTCCCCGTGGTAATCGGAGCACTAGGTGCGGTGACTCCCAAGCTAGGCGAGTGGCTCCAGCAGATCCCGGGAATAACATCGGAGATCTCTGTCCAGAAGAGCGCAGTCCTGGGAACAGCTAAGATACTGCGCAGGACCCTCAAGCTCCCAGGCCTCTGGTAGAGGACCCGAGCTTGAAGGATAAACCGCCCGCAGGGGCGTGCTGGGTGTTATATATATGACAAAGCGGAAAAATGGAAAGAAACTAAAAACAAATCAAATACCCTCATAAATGATTATTATTATTATTATTATTATTATTATTATTATGTATTGCTGATGCCAGAACAATAAACTATATTGTAAAACCTGGGCAAGCAGCCACACTGATTATTTTAACTGAAGGCACATTCTTAAAGTAATAGAGTACTTCTTCGATTTTATCAAGAGTATTTAAAGCAAAACCCATGCATTATTTTAACTGTGGCTGGTCCCATGTTGTTTGAACTTTTCAGAGTCGTCGCCTAGTCCTTGCTGAAGTCCAACCGCTGGAATCCAACTGCTGTTCCACATGACCTGAGGACATTCATTACAAATCAGATCTGTATATATTGTCTTTAATCTTTTCAATAAATTCAAGTCAACTCCTACTCAAAGAGAAATTAATGTTTGTGGTAAAATAAAAGCTAAACTTCTTTAACGACTTTAAAGAAAAAAAAAATACATGTATATTTTCATCACCCTGTCTTTCAGCATCTCAGTATGGCCATAACAGCAACATGTATCTATATAATACATGTTATGTGAACAATAAATAACAATCCTATCTAGTATATATCTAATATATACATGTAAAGTAATATATTTAACATACTTAGTTACTTGTAGAACCCTGCTGTTGTCTCCACTGCAGTGATCTGTATTCTCTGCAGGACTTTAGTTGGACTTGTTCTTCTCGTGTGGTTCTGTGGGTTTCATGAAGATGTCTGATGGAAAATGTAAACTGTTGTTGCTAACACATGCACATGTCTTCAGTGTAGATCAACAAAAGCTTAAGAACAAAGTGTGGATGTGGTTAATGAGTTTTGATTTAAGGAAATGAATTATGTGAGAATTTAGATGCTGTTTAAACTAAAAAATTCTCCATCAGTAGATAACAGTTTGCATGTGCATCTTAGTTACAGTGTTGTTGATATCTGTGGTTGTCCTTGCACAGGACAGTGAGGACATATGTGCTGTCTATACTCATTCAGTCTGATATGATCTCAGTTTCCATTCAGTCAAAATCGGGGTCAGATTATGCTGCAAAAACAAATGCTCAGAGAAAGACTGATGTACTAAGAGATATACTCAAGTAGAGTTACCAGAATCACCAGGATATTTCCAGCCACTTTAATTATATGCATAATTAGTCAGTTCACAGCCAACTATAGGTGCATTCCAGCAGCATCCACAGACAGCAAAAAGCACTAACCACAGTTTAAAGCACAGTCTGGTGCTGCCATCTAGTGACACTGAAGAGCTCCAACGACTGATTTTAGGATCATTCTGGGTCACTTTAACTGCTGCACGTATTTTTGATTTCGTCTATCTATGTTTACAAAATGTATAGCGCACAGGGAACACAGAAAGACACATCTATACTACAATCATTATAGTATAATGTTGTGGACGTTATAGTGTGACTGATCATTTTAATCTGACATTTCATTCTTTGCTCAACTGCACTGTGAAAAGCACAGATGTATACAGTATTTGTATAAGTTATATACATGCTGCCACTCACAGTGCCCTATGTAATGTTAATGCAAAGTTTCATCAAGCTCAGCCCACTCATCTTAGGGAGCACACAGTCACACATGCATTTCTATGCTGCAGTTACAGTTTTTCTCGATTGGTTTGGCTCATTTCTTGAAACCGAGATGACATTCTCAAAATAACATGGACAAATCTCCAAACCACCTTGCAATTGTTCACAACAGAATGTCATTTTCCATTGGTTTTATCAAATTGCAAATGCTTTAGTACATGTCTCAAGTGACTCTGTGCTTCTTTTCAAATGATTATGTACAAGTAGCTACAGTTAGCACAATGAGCCCACATTTAGCACATTTTCCAAATAAATAGATCTTGCCGATCTAAACTGATTAGTTGATTTGTCAGTGAAATGGTTACTCACTCCAAAACATATCAGCATGGTTTCATTGTGTAAGTCATCATATGCACAATTGTCTGTTCAACTGTCAAAATTAGTCAAAGATATAATACCATGAAAGAATATCTTGGAACATTTGATAAAGTTATGACAGTACTTGACAATCAATCAGGTGAAATTAGAACTAACGAAGGAGCAGTTTCCCACATCTCAGATGACCAATCAAACAGGTTGTTTAGATACCTGACAGGTGTTGTCTATGATTATGACTGCTGCCAAAAGTATATAGACAGAGCTTGGCCCGGGGCCAGTTTCATTTGCAGTGTGAACATGGAAGCACCTCGCCAAGTACAACAGCAACTTCCTGCTCGAGGAAGAGGAGGAAGAAGAAGAGGAAGAGGAGGAGTGAGAATGCGTGGGGGAATAGGGAGAAGAGGCCGAGGAGCACGGAGGCACCATGATGTCCCAGATGAAATCCGGGCCACCCTTATTGACCACGTTATAAACCATCGCCTCACAATGGCAGAGGCAGGTCGCCGAGTGCAGCCTAATGTGCCTTGGTCTACAGTCTCCTCCATCATCCAAACCTTTCGCAGGGAAAACAGGTACAGAACTATGCTATTGAACTATTCAGTGTTGGTGTGTGTGTAGGCCTAGAGTACTGTAATATCTTCATGTGATGTTATATGATACTATAAAAATGACAAAGAAAAAAAAATGGAGAAAATACTGTGAATAGTATTCCAGTCACTGTGCAGTGCATCACACTTTTAGTACCATAAAACAGCAGTACAATTACATTGGTAACTCATTTTGTAACAAATTTACAGTGTTGACCTTTGACTTGTATGTCTAGGATTGGACGACAGCCTCAAGTGGGTGGCAGAAGAAAACTTCTAAATGAACAACAAGAACGAGAAATATGCAACATGGTCATTGCAAATAATGCCATCACACTGAGACAGATTCGTAATGCAATCCTGCTAGACAATGTAATGTTCCAAAATATAAACTCTATCAGCATCTCCACAATAGACCGGGTATTGAAGAAACATCAGATGACCATGAAACAGATTTACAGGGTACCATTTGAGAGAAACTCTGACAGAGTGAAAGGGCTGCGGTACCAGTATGTGCATGTAAGTCAACTACTGGTTGTCTATCATTGTAACACTATTACAGTAAGACATGGTTACCACTGTTTTGTTGTTTTGCGTTATCCTTTTTACCTTCAGAATCCAGCTTTGTGTGACTAGAGCATTTTGCCTAGAAATTGTCTTCAGTTTTCCACTCCCTGTTTTTACAGTACTTTAGATCGTCCCTGCAGTATCTGTCTCTACTTGACTGATTAGATTTATTTCTATTCTATTGTAGAGAATAATGGCATTAGAAGGCAACAAAACCCCTCACATCCTAGTGTTCGTTGATGAAGCTGGCTTCAACCTGGCCAAAGGTCGAAGGCGTGGCCGTAACATCATTGGCCACCGAGCCACTGTGGATGTCCCAGGCCAGCGAGGAGCAAATATAACAATGTGTGCTGCTATATCAGAAAGAGGTGTGGCCACACACATTCCCAGTTTAGGGCCCTACAATACACAAAAGCTCCTCAATTTTTTGGACCACCTTTATACTGATCTGATCCCAGAGAATGAGAGAGGTGAAGAAGGACCTCAGCTACCACATTATGTCATTGTGTGGGATAATGTGAACTTCCACCGCGGCCCACGCATCAGAACCTGGTTCACCACCCATCCCCGGATGCTAATGGAGTTTCTTCCACCTTACTCTCCTTTCCTAAATCCAATTGAGGAGTTCTTTTCAGCTTGGAGGTGGAGGGTGTATGAGCATCAGGCTCAAGACCAGAGGGCCCTGCTGCATGCAATGGATGCTGCATGTGAGGACATCACAGGGGATCAATGTAGGGGATGGTTGAGACATTCACGCCGTTTCTTCCCTCGCTGCCTCGCAAGAGAAAATATCCGTTGCGATGTGGATGAGAATTTATGGCCTGACAGAGAGCAGCGCGTCGATGGCCAGGAGGATGAGGATGGTGGCCAGGAAAGAGAGGGTGACAATGGCGACCACTGAAAATATTACTGTACTATAGTTCTGGAACTTTATTTACAGTATGGTAGGCTAGAGTTTTTTTTGTTTTTTTTTTGTTTTTTGTTTGTGTTTATAACTGTTCACATTTACAGAATCCTGTATATGTTTTCTTTTCACAGTATGTTCTCTAATGTTAACATTTCTTTGTACGAATAAAAATGTTTACAGTTTCCTTGAGTATGAGTGGTTTATTAGAGGCTGATTTTACTGTAAAATCTTTTAGTTTTATTCATAGTGGTATTCTGTTGCTAGACCTGTGCCTCAGTGACAAAACGTCTAGGCATTTTGACTTGCAGTGCTTAAACAATGCCAAAGGTATAATGCATTTTGGGGGCATTGACTATTTATATGAGAAGGATATTTAGTTTTGACACATGGATAAACTCTTTTGGGAGAGATATGAGCTTTTGCAGGGGATCCATGGTGTTGTGGTAAACCATCCAGGTTATTTTGACAAAAGCACTAAATGAATGCACATGTGCCAAGGCAATTGAGAAGGATCTGTGCTATTTTGACTGTACTGACCTTTTATATGGGAAAGGAATCTGCTTTTGAAGCATGGACGAAGAGTTTGGGGAAAGATATTTGATTTTGCTAGTGAGCTATAATGTTGGGCAGAACTGTAAGACTGTTTGGCCAAATGACCTTATGGTTTTGAGAATGTCATCTCGGTTTCAAGAAATGAGCCAAACCAATCGAGAAAAACTGTAACACAGTATGATACACACAGCAGTCATGGAGTAATGCAGAGTCTTTGTCATTCTCCCAACTCCTTCAGTTCATCATCTCTCACTCACTGTCATCTACATATAGACCTACACATAAACTAGCACATCCTCATCCTAAAATAACCAGGCCTAGCAGAATTACACCACATTGTGCCACCTTACTTGACAATATTTTCACTAACAATATGGAAAACAACATTGTGAGCGGAATATTAATTAATGACATCAGTGATCACCTACCAGTTTTTGCAGTTTATGACACTAATTATAAGAAAAATCAGCATGAAGAACAACTGAGATACAGACGTGTAAGGACAGAAGAAACTATGACTGCATTTAAGAACGATCTATTAAATCAGGACTGGGACAAGGTGTACAAAGAAGCTGATATTGATATTGCATATGGCATATTTTTAAGAATATTCATGGAGTTGTACGATAAAAACTGTCCAACAATAAAATACAACAGAAAGCACAAATATTCAGATAGACCATGGATCACTAAGGGTTTACAAAATGCATGTAAAAAGAAAAATACACTCTATAGGGAATACCTAAAACAAAGAACAAAAGAAGCTGAAAATAAATATAAAAAATACAAAAATAAGTTGACCAATATTATACGTGTATGTAGAAAGGAGTATTATAGTAAAATATTGAACAACAATAAACATAATATGAAAGGAATATGGGATGTTTTAAACGGTATCATTAAAAATAATTCTGGACAACAAAGTTATCCACAATACTTTATCGATAATGGCAATATTATGGAAAACACTGCTGATAAGGTCAACAGCTTTAATCATTATTTTGTAAATATTGGACCAAAACTGGCAGAACAAATTCCTGAGTCACTGCCATCAGTAGAATGTAGTGAAAACCTGATTGATAGGAACCCTAACTCAATGTTCCTCACATCAGTGGAGGAAAAAGAAATAATTGACATTGTACACATGTGTAAATATAAAACATCCACTGATTGTAATGATATTGACATGAAAATCGTCAAGAAGGTCATTGAAGGAATTGTAGGACCTCTAACATATATTTGCAACTTATCATTTCAGACGGGAAAAGTGCCAAACAAAATGAAAATAGCTAAAGTTGTGCCGCTGTATAAAACCGGGGATAGACGCCACTTCACAAATTACAGGCCTGTTTCTTTACTACCACAATTCTCCAAAATCCTAGAAAACCTGTTTAATAAACGATTAGACAAATTCTTAGATAAATATAAATTACTCTCTGACAGTCAATATGGATTCAGATCAAAAAGATCAACATCTCTGGCATTAATCGAATCAATTGAGGAGATTACGAATGCTATAGATCAGAAACAGTATGCAGCTGGAGTATTTCTGGATCTCAAGAAAGCATTCGACACAATCAATCATGACATATTAATTAATAAACTGGAACGGTATGGGATTAGGGGGGTTGTACTGCAATGGGTGAAAAATTATTTAAGTGACCGGAAACAATTTGTGAAGCTGGGTGTCCATTCCTCATCATGCTTGGACATTGCTTGTGGTGTTCCACAAGGCTCTGTACTGGGTCCAAAATTATTTATTATTTATATAAATGATATTTGTAAGGCATCTGATATATTAAAATTAGTATTATTTGCAGATGACACAAATATTTTTTGTTCTGGGGGGAATCTAAAGGAGCTGCTGGATACAATTACTTCAGAAATGTGCAAAATTTAAAAATGGTTTAACAGGAACAAACTATCGCTAAATCTAAGTAAAACTAAAATTATCTTATTTGGGAATTCCCTTAGAAATGCACAAGTGCAGATTCATGTAGATGGTGTGGAAATTGAAAGAGTACTTGAACATAAGTTTCTTGGTGTGATTATAGATGATAAATTAAACTGGAAGTCTCATATAAATCATATACATAACAAAATTTCAAGAAGTGTCTCAATCTTGAGTAAAGTAAAACACATTCTGGACCACAAATCACTCCACATTCTCTATTGTTCCCTGATTGCACCGTATTTGAATTACTGTGCAGAGGTTTGGGGCAATACTTACAAATGTTCGCTATCATCAATCTTTATATTACAAAAAAGGGCCATAAGGATAATCCATAAAACTGGTTACAGAGATCATACAAATCCACTATTCTTAAAATCAAAAATTCTAAAATTCACAGATCTGGTTCATTTTCTCACAGCACAAATTATATATAAAGCAATAAATAACCTGCTTCCTGACAATATTCTAAAAATGTTTTCTAAAAGGGAACGGGGATACAATTTGAGGGGGGAATTAAATTTAAAACATCCTCGTATCCGTACAACATTAAAAAGTTTTTGCATCTCTGTGTGTGGAGTGAAGCTGTGGAACAGACTAAGTAAAGATATGAAGCAATGTCCAAGCATGGCGCAGTTTAAAAAGCGGTTTAAGGATATGGTTTTTACAGGGTACAGGGAAAAGGTAGAGATTTGATAGGGTGTTCTTGTCTAATATTTTCATGTGTGTGCGCATGCACGGGTTTGTTGGTATGGGTATATATGTATGTGTATATGTATGTATATGTATGTATGTATGTATGTATATATATATGTGTATATATGTGTATGTGTGTGTATGTATGTGTGTGTGTGTATATCTATATATATATATATATATATATATATATATATATATATATGTATGTATATATATATATATATATATATATATATATGTATATATATATATATATATATATATATATATATATATATATATATGTATATGTGTATATGTATATATATATATATATATATATATATATATATAAAATTGTTGGTTGTGTATCCTTCAGGTGTTAATGAGGTTATTGAAAATGTGTATATGTGCGTATGTGTGTATATACGTAGGTATGGATAGATAGAAACATATATGTGTATATATTAAAAAAAAAAAAAAATTACACATAACATATAATGTAATTACAAGGAGGTATTTCTGTAGTCTATTGATACTAGATAGTGGAAAAGGGGTGGGATTAAATAAGCTTATGCTTCTTCCTGCTCCTTTTTGAACATGGACGTTATTTGGAGTTGTGGTTGCTCGTTTTCCTTTTGTTTGCTTTGTTCATTTGTCTCTTTTAATTCTATTTTTTTTTATACTTTTTCAACATGTTCAAAATAAAGATTCAATCAATCAATCAATCATGTATATATATATATATAGATAGATAGATAGATAGATAGATAGATAGATAGATAGATAGATAGATAGATAGATAGATAGATAGATAGATAGATAGATAGATAGATAGATAGATAGATAGATATAACAACAGTTCTAGATATAGAAGGAAGGGGGCCAGGGACTGGTGAGTGTCAGCACCACTGTCCAGGAGGAGAGAAGGAACATCCAAGAATACATTGGGAAGATGGCCCCAACTGACCGAGTGCTCAGTGAATACCTCAGGCAGCAGAAACCCAAGAAAGAGGAGGGAGACGAGGAACCTTCTTTAAAATACGGTGTGTTTTTAATATCTTAATTCTATTAATCCATAATTATGTGATATGGATATTAAATACTTTTAGTGAAATATAATCCCTCCAGAAAGGCAGGAAAAGCCCTGTAACTTACTTTAAAACTAAATATGTTCCCTAAAACGGTGACAGAGCTACAGACCCATGACACCGTTACCCAGTTAGCTAGCAGCTAATGACCACCACTATTTGTGCAGTTAATGAAAATATAGGTGATGTTTGTTGTGGTGTTGCAAACACAGCACACTCATTTGTTTCAATTCGTCAGTTGTCTAAATGGATTGGTTCTTATAGAGCACTTTTCTACTCTGAGCACCCACAGCGCTTTACACAACTTGCCTCATTGACCCATTCACACAAGCACTTTTTTTTCCTATCTAACACGCACACACATTGGGGTTTAATCTTGGCCAAAGATATTTGCCACGCAGGCTGGAATTTAACCACCAACATTGCCACTTCATTGGGTACACCTGTTCAACTGCTTGTTAATGGAAATATTTAATCAGCCAATCACATGGCAGTAAGTCAATGTATTTAGACATGTATCATTTTATGATGCTTCATGCTACATGTTGATTCCTAAGTGCTTAGCTTCAATTTGATCCCAGTTATAATATAATATAATATTATTTGGAAACTTTTCATGGGAATCATTCAGTCTAAGTCATTAGTCATGCAGGTCTTTCCACACAGCAGCTGTTTCTATGCAGTTTGTTTTCCTTAAATGGAAAGAACTGCTGACCTCCATGGGGAAGTAATTAGACAGTGTTTACAAATTTCAGTTGTTCATTGAGTCATCAAGTGTGATCTGTCAGGGGAGTGTGAGACAGTCCAGGAGGAGAAAATCACAATCAAGCTCAGTATGTTTGTGATGTCATGAGTATGACTAAAATACTTATTGATCATTATTGATGTAGGTCTTTCATTTTTTTAGGAATAAAGTATTTATTTTGCTGCTTCTTGGCAAAATAAGAAGACTTTGTTCATGGATGAAGATTAGATATGATATGAAGGATAACCTGAGACAGGCCTGTAGTCTTAAAAACATCTTCAGCACAGAGGATCATTGGCTGTGCTCTTCTCTCCCTGGAGGTGCTGTAGGGGTCCTGCTGCCACAGGAAAGCCTGCAGCATCCTGAAGGACGCATCCCACCCATCACCTGTCAGAGCTGTTACCATCAGGAAGGTGGTACAGGACCATTAAAGCCAAAACAAACAGACTGAGAAACAGCACATATGCCAGGGCTGTTGCATTAATAAATACAATCGGGGGATAAATCGCTGTGAAAACACAACATTCAACTGTGCAATATTTTCTTTTTAACTGTGCAACATTCTCAGGACTAAATCACAGTGCTCCAACCGTATCCTCACTTGTTTGTATTCTCACTTGTTCATACAGTCTTGTATATACTATATTGATTTATTTTATTTATTTATATTTATTTTTAATTTATTGTACATTTATGTTTCCTCCTCTTAAAAGTACCCTCTTTCAAATGTACTGAATGGGTCTGCATACAATTTTGGTTGATTCTGATTCTGATTTAACAAATATGCAGTTAATCACCACACAGACCCATGAAACTTAAGAGTCTGTCAGAGTCCTGCGTTCAGATTCAAAAGAGGTGATTTTTTTTTCTGATGCAGAATCAGCGTATGTCTGTGGCTGCAGGTCTTATCTCTGAAAACAAACAAATGTTTAATCTCTTTCACAGATCAGAACTGTTTTGTTGTGACAGCTTTGTCACAGTGATGATGATGAAAACAAACTGCAAACAAAGAACACACATTTTATCTAAGAGCAGCATTTAGCTGCGTGTCATACCAGTTTTCTTTCCTTAAAAAGCAGCTCACAGAAAGTGAAAACTGCACGCAATGAAAAGGTAAATATTTATTTCAGTTTTAAGTGCTTTCATAAAACTTTATATTTGCTGCTCATCTCAGTGTCGTCTTCACACTCTTTATGATGAATCGACAGACAAGAATATATGAAAATATGAAGCCCATCACATTCAATCTCAGTAGTAATAATTCATGTGACATTAGTTCCTACTCAATTAATGAACATTTTTAGAAGAAAAAAATGTCACTTCTGTGCAGCTTCTTTGCAACATATACAAACCTGGTCATGAAAGGAGGCTCTGTCTTTGAGCATTGTGAGGGGGGATGTTACTCAGGTAAAGGGACCAGGCGAGCTACAATGAGGCCCTCAGGTATTCTTCCGTTTTCTGGTATGTTATTATTCCCGATGAGTCAACACACATCCAGACATGATGCAATCGTGTTGTGTTAGTCTGAGTCCAGAACTCAGAGTCAGAGAGTAACAGATGGCATCTCAGTCTGACATCAGGTTTGTTTCTTTAAATATCCACGTTCACCTGGTCATCAGTGGATTTCTGTCTCCCTGCTGGACTTGACACCTGGGGTCTGTTTCAGCGAGATCTCCGCTCTTATCCTTTTGCTGATAAGCTTAAAGAAATCATGTTCATCTTGGATGTGTTATTAAATCTACTGAGTTACTGAGGCAGCATCACCTGAAGCAAATATGTGTGACATCAGAGGTATGAGTTCACATCATACTCTGAAACTGATACTGTCAGCCTGCAGTATCACAGAGACAAAATACATGACGAATACATCATAGAAGATCATAGAAGACCCACTGTTTTAAAAAAATAAAGACACGCATGTGTCCCATTGTTGGCTTTTAGAGTACAACAGGTTTTCAGTAACTTGTCTGATTCTTTTGTAAGAGAAAAATGCACGACGTTGAACCACTGGATGAAACTGAAATACGTATAATACACAAACAGGTTAAACATGAACAAAATACATCACAGAGCTTCAGATTCTGCCCACATGATGTCAGCAGTAATAACTTTCCATTCAGTAAAACAAGTCCTTGACATCTTTCAAACCCCTTTCATATTCATGTAGGAGTTTTGTTTTGTTTTGTTTTTCTGTTGTGTGTGTGTAGTTTACGTCATCAAGGTTATAATTTAATAACATGCTTATAGTGATTGGTGTACGAAGCCCTCTGGCAGTTCTTCACCAGCAGGTGGCAGCACAGGAGATTCTGTCAACCCAACAACACATGGAGGATTTCACTGTGACCTCTGACCTTTAAGCCTGAAAACTTTTGAATTAACGAAGCGTGGCGCTGCTCTGTTTTCCTCCATGTTCCTCCAGCGGAGCGGACGGAGGCAGCTACACCCCGCTGCCTCCGTCCGCTCCGCTGAGAGGGAAAAAAAGAAAACGAGGAAAACTGTAAATATGAGCTGATAGAGAGCAAAAACATCTACACTCAAAAAAATTAAATTGGGTGGTTGTTACATGTACAAGATTCAAACTTGTAATTTGAACGAAATAATTTCATGTTTCTATGGTGAACGTAATTAAATCATGTAGCATCTGCATGAAATTCAGCAACTTAATTTGTTCTTGTTGAGATGACATGATACAGTCTAGTGAGAGTGGTTAGTTGACTGGACCCACGAAATTCACAAGATCACATTAGATGTCAAACTGCAGAAAATCACTGGAGTTTTAAGAGGCAGACAATTACACCCACATCATGTGTTTGCTATTTATTGTGGTTTAACCTGTCAAGGATAAAAACGTACAAAAAATGCTGCATCAAGGCTTGTAAGCATAGCTTTTTGTTAAGCCTGGATTGACAGCTTGAGTCACTTAAGTCCATCTGCTAGATAGCTTTTAAAATTGGTTAGGGAAGTGGCTTTGATAATACTGATACACGTTCTTTGCTACTGTGACAGGACAGGGATCCACCAGGGAATAGTTGTGAGGATAAAGAGCCTTCAGTTCTCTAAATATAAACTGGGTACTTGTAGGAAAACTTTGGGAAGCGGCATTTTTCCTCATATCGTCTAAATTTAAGTTAGCTCAGGTACTTCTTACATACTTGCTCTACAGAAAGCCCAAATAAAGCCAAGGAGATATGTGAAAATAGGAATAGTAAAATATGCATCATAATCAGTTGTATGTGTCAACTATGTGGGCACCTCAGTCTTGTTGGCATGAAGAAAAGTTGTGTAATGTGTGCCATAAGAGCTGCAAAGGCATCATTTAAACAGTAGTCGTCTATTAGTCATAACGTATCTCCTGTTAAATAGTTAAATGTCCGTTCTCCATCTCTGTCCTCTCACAGCTCGGCGTATACCAACTCCAGGTCCCCACCAGCAGCTGTGGTAACAATGGCTGTGCCCATCAACACACTGAAGCTGAGAAGCCACCGGTTACTATTGGCGGCTCCAATAGGGTTACCTGTCAACTGTGGACACATGAAAGGACACCAGCAGAAGTTAAACAGAAACACAAGACAAGTTTACTGGAACATTTCCTATTGATAGCTTTATGGAAAAGTGTGTTTAAACAATTTTCTATTTTTTATTTTGTTTATGATTAGATTTATTGTGAAAGGAATTTCAAACTTTTACATTTAATTTGACCTTTCCCCTGTTTTTCATACAGAGTGAAGACGAATGGATGGTGCTTTCTTTGTTTGTTTAAAGATAATGAATATAACTCTAAAGACGTCTTAAACCACCCCTCGTTTCTATATATTTTGTTATATAAATGGAAATACAGTATACAAGACAAAAACTGAGCTTATATGATACTAAGGACCCTGTAAGTCAGTCCACCTTTATTATTCAGCACAGCCTTAAGTCTCTTAGTCAAGCTTTTTTGTATTTTCTGTAAAGAAGTATTCAGGAGCAGTTCTTTTCTTGGATGTTGGTTCCCTTTTATTCCATTCTCTGTTAAGACGTTTCAGTAATGTTGAGGTCTGGGGAGGCTAATCCATGACTGAAGTCCTGTGATGCTTCATACTGCATTAGCAGTTTGTTGTCATAGTGAAAAATGAAGCCACTGCCAATCAGACATTTGCATAGTGGATCAACTTCTGATGGTACTTTCCTGAATTCCATACCTATAATATGTTTGCACATGCTGATGAATATTTTCAACTGATTTTCCGTCCAGTTCCTGTGTAATGTGACATACGCCAGTCTTTCTCCCTGTGTCCCTTCCTTAAGAATAGAGCCATCCTTCCATTGAGACTGTTTCTGATGAGGCTTCATTGAGCAGTAGATGGATCCCTCAGCTCATCTAATCGTCCTATTTCTTAACACGTGACTTTCAGAAACTGTTAATCTGCAGTAGCTCGTTAACTCTTGCACTTCTTTTTTTTTTTGTAATCTCTTAGTTTCCTCATTTTGTTAAGGTGGCACTGCACACCAAATCCAAAGTCAACATACTTTTATATAATGGAGTTGAACCTGTAACTGAGTTTGATTTAAACCAACCTAAGCGATTAAGTGAATGATGATGAGTAAAGGCGGAGGTCGTGGATGAAGACAGCTGTTGGCTTCTCGTATATTGCAGAGTGAGGTTGTGTTTGCGCATTATTATAAAACCATGTTCACTATATATTTTAGCTGCAGACAATAACATTATTTGTTCTGCTGTGCTGATGTTATTCCACTTTTTATTCCAAGACCCTCAACACAAGCCTTGTAGTCCAACCATATACAGACAAATAAATGGTTGTGGTTGTAACAGCTCATGAACATGAATCATTCCACATTACTTTAAAAATCATTGTAAACTAAAATGGAATAAATGAGTGTTTATATATAGTTTTGTCTCAGCTGTTTACACACAGTGTTTCAGTTCTTATCAGAGAGTCCCACCGTCTCACATGTGATGAACCTTTAGCTCTGTTGTAAGCGTTTTGTTAGACCAGGTTTCCCTCATTTAAAAAATAATCTCTCATTAGAAATGGATATGATGTCTAAGACATAGAAATGCTTATTATGGGTTCACTTGATGCCATTGAAAAGAGAGATGCACATAGGTAACGCGCAGGCCATCCGAGGTTTATCTTCTCACCTCGAGTTTGCGACACTCTCAGATAAGGGCGTGCACGTTTCTGCGTGATCTTCTAAATTAGAAAAAACATTTCACAAAACAGAAGCTGACCATCACAAAACACTCATCACAAACCAAAAATGGCTCCACTGAGTGTCAAATTATCACCAGAATTTACTGATAATCTAAAGACTCACAGAACTAATTTTGTCTCATTTTGTCTTAGTTTGAGACATAAGTGCATGATTATAATACTGTGTAGTTAGATGAGACAGAACTGATGGTTCCTCTTAATTATCCTCTTCATTTTTCCTGAGCCTCAGTAGTGGTAGCTACCATGGATAGAAAAACAATGACTCATCTTAAATCTACCCAACCACAGTGTTAGGTGTGGCTGTGTGCAGGCAGGAATAGGACCCAAGGTGCAGACTCCGGAGACGGACGTGAACTCAAAAAGGCTTTAATTAGGTACTCAAAAATATAACATAACTGAAAAACTCAAAACAAACTTAAACTGGAGAAATGACAGAACACACAGCTAAGAAAACGGTAGATCGCGACACAGACACTAAGAAACACAGGGCTTAAATACACAGAGGGAGCAATCAGGAAATGAGTAACAGGAGGGAAACACAGCTGGGGCAAATCAGAACTGACGAGACCAAAGAAGCGTAAACTGCACACACTGAGAAAAGACGGAGACCTTCAAAGTAAAACAGGAAACACATAACACAGACTGAACAAAGACACAGACTCACATGCAGGCACTACAAAGGGAACAGAGACGTGGGACCAGGGCAGACACAAACACTGACTGAACACGGGGATATAGGAACTTAAGATACACATAGACGCGAACTAGACAAGGGGATGCAGGTGATAGGGGAGACAGAGCAACTAAAGAAGACAGAGACCTAAGCCATAAGACAGAACTCAAAGAAACCAAAAACTAGACAGTATAAATAATATCATAAACTCAAAAACCCTGGGTCGACGACCCAGGCATCCTAACACACAGACTGCAAATCTAAACAAACAAACATACGGTGAAAGAAAACAGGGACTTTAACCGGGGAAGTACACACTCAGACACTGTTGACTTAATGGTATTCCTTATCTGCAGCTGGACTTTCGTCTGAATTACACTGAAACTGGCAATTTCACTTAGTTTTACTGTTTTTTAAGCTATTAGGCTGCTTTGTGGCTCACTTAATACTAAACTAAGATACTTTCAGTGTGAATCATTTGCATGAAGCAGGATTTAAAGTGGCCTGCAGAACTTTACAGTCTCTGTCTCAAAACATGCTAACAGGTCTTTGTTTTTTTTTGTTTTTCCAATTTTCACTGGTTTGATGTAATAAAAGAAATTTTAAAGAAGCAGACAATTTTTGTTATTTTAGTTAGTATTTTAGTTTAGTATTTTATAATTTCATAAATCATGGTATGGATCCAAGTCAACATTAAAAATAAATGAGATAATACAGCACTTTTGATGTTTGCCTTTTTATTTTCCCAGCAGTACTCAAGTTGGTTCTCGGCTACGTTTACATAACAGATTTTAATGTCTTCAGCAGCTGGACACTCATCTGAGGAAGGAACATTGGAAAGGTGGTCAGTGCACAACTGCATTACAAATTTTATGTACGACCCTGCATTTTATTGTATTTATATATTTTTAACATTTTACTTAATAGCTAACCTAGTATTGTGGATAGATGATCTCAGTTGTTCTCCTGACTGAAGTTTAGTCCGTTTACAGCATCCTGCCATGAAATTGCATTGCATTACATTACAGTACCACTTTTGGGAAGGATGAAAATATTTTCAGGAAGGAAGTCAGTCTGCAAGGAGAACTGCCTGAACTTCTCCTGCACGTCAGCACTGAGGTCCACACTGCACCCTGTGAAAACATTAGGTGTTTCAGCTAGACGTTTTAATAATAATAATGGATTGGATTCATATAGCACTTTTCTAGGCACCCAAAGCGCTTCACAATACCACTATTCATTCACTCTCACATTCACACACTGGTGGAGGCAGCTACAGGTGTAGCCACAGCTGCCCTGGGGCAGACTGACAGAAGCGAGGCTGCCATATTGCGCCATCGGCCCCTCTGGCCAACACCCGTAGGCGGTAGGTGAAGTGTCTTGCCCAAGGACACAACGACCAGGACACAGAGAGCAGGGGGATCAAACCGGCAACCTTCCTCCCCTGAGCCACGGTCGCCCGAACCCTCTGCATGAAATTCGGCAACTTAATTTGTTCTTGTTGAGATGACATGATACAGTCTAGTGAGAGTGGTTAGTTGCCTGGACCCACGAAATTCACAAGATCACATTAGATGTCAAACTGCAGAAAATCACTGGAGTTTTAAGAGGCAGACAATTACACCCACATCATGTGTTTGCTATTTATTGTGGTTTAACCTGTCAAGGATAAAAACGTACAAAAAATGCTGCATCAAGGCTTGTAATCATAGCTTTCATAGTTTTGTTAAGCCTGGATTGACAGCTTGGTGGCGTGTTGGTTAGCGCTGTTTCCTCACAGTAAGAAGGGTAAAACAGACAATATAAAACAGGCAGAAGTTTAACCAAAAACAGTTTAAAAAGGTGAGTTTTGAGTTGTTTTTTAAAAACAAAACTGAGTCCACAGTTCTTAATGTATGAGGGAGCGAGTTCCACAGTCTCAGGCCACAGTGGCAAAAGCTCTGTCACCCTTAGTTCTCATCTTAGTCTGTTTTATAGCAAGTAAGCCCTGATCAGATGACTTCAGGGACCTGCTAGGGACATAGGGCTGTAGCAAATAACTGCAACATGAAAATTATTGTCAGATTTATAAAATGTGTACCAACCTGTTTTGTTCTTTCCTTGGTGCATGTTAATGAATCCAAATGAGTGAAAATCAGTGGGCACGTGTTCACCATCTGTAACCTGCACACTGTCACACACTATTTCTCCAAATAAAGAATCATGCTTACCTTATCATGGTAAGATGGGTGAGGATACTGTAAGAGAGCGTGGTTAAGAGAGGGAAAATGAATGAGTAAATAATAAGCTAGGCTTGGCTTCAAATAACATCGGTCTAAATATTGTTTTCCCTGAGACACGCTGGCTCAATTAAACTAGCAAACTAGCAGAAAAAAGAAAAAAAATCATTTCAATTCAATGTTATTTATATAGCACCAAGTCAAAACAGCAGCTGCCTCAAGGTGCTTTATATTGTAAGGTAAAGACTGCACAACAATACTGGGAAACAGAGAAAACTCCAACTATCATATGACCCCCTATGAGCAAGCACTTTGGCAAGAGTGGGAAGGAAAAACTCCCTTTTAACAGGAAGAAACCTCCAGCGTAACCAGGCTCATGGAGGGAAAACCATCTAACAGTCAAATCTTTGATCATTTCTGAGACAGTCCTACACTTGTACGGACAAATTCAGGTATGAAAGTATGAATGTTTTGTGTGTGAAATTCACTGTTCATGAACGAGGCACTTAGACTGTAAACAGCATTTTAATGTCACAGCTATTTGAGCTGAGGGTAACTCTATCAGATGGAAGCAAATACTATTTTTATAATGGGTCTATCTGATGATTATTTATTAATCTTTCAACAGTCCAATACTAGAAAACATTAAAACTATTACAAATACACAAAGAAAATGGTGATCACAGTTGTGGAGATAGAATCGTGTGAATGGGGGAAATTTTGGTTGTGTTGTTATGGATGTTCTTCAGTTTATTTCATATAAAGGATGAATAATGAAGAAAAACATTCTAGATTTTTGCATTTTTATTGTTAAAAACTGCTCAAGATGTTGCTCAGTCACATTTCCATAACAGATGGTGTAAGATCTTTATGCAGTGTCGGTGAGACGATCTTGCAGCAGATCAGTCAGGCAAAACACTCCTGCGGACACTCCTCTGTAGAAGGAAAAATGGAAAGTGTACGGTAATCAGTGCACATCAAGTTGTATTTCAGGCTATTTTTATATAGAACTTCACCACCAATGTAAAAGTACCGGTTTTAGGAAGATGAACAATATTTTCAGGAAGGATGCCGGACTGCAAGCAGAGCTGGTTGAACTTCTCCTTCACCTCAGCGCTGAGGTCCAGACTACGTCCTGTGAAACCACGTGATGTAAATCTGCTGCAGTGGCTGCAACTTTACTTAACAGTTTACTGAACACAGCTAAATGCAACTTTACCATATAAGTTGTTTTCAACATAGGTTTCATTCCATCCGGTGTTGATGTAATGATTCAAGGAGTACTCGTCAGGCTTCTCATCGACCACACGAATTTCAGTCGCTACCCCCGTGACTGACAAAAAGGGAAACAGCAGAAGAAAAGATGTTGGAAAAAAAGTAATACTCAATGATGATGATGATGGAGCATTAACCGTGGTGGTTAAAATGTTTCCTGGCTTTGTGGGCGTACTCACAGGGAATGCTGTATGTGAATTTTCCAGGCACGTCAGTCTTGGATGCCACCACGTCTATTTTCCAACAGTTATCACTATGGGTGCAAAGACATAACATTAATCATCAGTGTAAATATTTTAATGCTATCCAAATGGTATTTGCTTTGTCTGTCCTCTCGCACTCACGTAGGAAATGAGTAAGACGCCTTAAAACCCCCATCTTCAGTTGGCTCAAGCGTGACCGTGCCAGACTTAATACTGGCTTTGCGACAGACGAACCACTTGGAATTAGAGCACATTCCAGTCAAGTACCACTTACCTGCAATCTGTGGACACACAAATGGAAAGCATTGAGAATTATAGAGAAGCACAAGAGCTGTTTATTGTAACACTGTGTGTGTGTGTGTGTGTGTGTGTGTGTGCGCATTTGTAATACACTGATGTATATTAGCTTTATTCATGCTATATCTTGAGAAAACATTTGCAGAATTTTACATCAAAGTTTGCAATGCTTATATTTTGTTGTTCACACTCTGTTTTATATTTATATAGTTTTTTTGTTTGTTTGTTTTTAAAGCAATGGACAAAATAAATATTATCACGCAAAATCCAGGGTGAAAAATAACCAATTAACTTAAATGGTGAAGTCATTATAGAAGTAAATTTTGCAAAGGTCAGCCTCCT
The DNA here is from genome assembly GCF_057382185.1 of Mchenga conophoros. Taxonomy (NCBI): domain Eukaryota; kingdom Metazoa; phylum Chordata; class Actinopteri; order Cichliformes; family Cichlidae; genus Mchenga; species Mchenga conophoros. The sequence goes on from NC_140528.1 coordinate 43,556,119, forward strand.
GTAAAGACTGCTAAACTGTCTGGGGGGTGCCCTGCCTATCCTTGTTGGATAAGGTCCAGCACCCCTTCTTTCCATAAGACGGAGATATTTGTATGAAAACAGATGGGCGGTGAAATAAAAAATAAAAAGTATTATGGATGACTCTTACCGCCTGTAAATCAAAGTCCGCCTGAGGTAGGATTTCAGAAGCAGAAACCATGAGGGAGCACAGTACCACTCCCAGAAGGGCACGAAGTGAAGCCATAGCTGCTGAAGAGTGAAGAAATGATGATGATGGGTGAAGGAAACGGTTTCCAAGGCCTAATCCATGGATCGACTTCCTTCGAGGCGTGGACGTCTATCAGCAGAGAATGTACCTTCACCTATCAGCAGAGAATGTCCCTTAGTCTGTAACACAGTCAAATATATTCTCAAGTAATATTCAAGCATGCCATTCAGCGTGTTAGTACGAGCTCGGGAGCAGCTTGGGAGAACAAGAAAACAGAGACTGCTTTAGATTATCTTCCCAAAGTGACTCAACTTTATTCACAAGTACAACAGTTTATATAGAGGGTAAAATTCATGAGACAGCAGATTTATCAGTTTAAACCAGTACAGACCAAGATAAGGCAGCGTCTTCCTGCCCTTGGGTGAAGAAGCATCCTTTGTGTAGTGTATCAGTTCAGCTACAATTGTGATTATCTCAGCGACATATTTTCAAGGCACAAAACAAAGAGTTCTTACATTAGTGAAATCTGAAACAAACCATTTGGCCTTCAACAGGCGTCTAAAAGATTAAGAAACTAATGTAGCTGAGGGAGTGATCTCTGTGGTATTTCAACCTTGTACCAGCCTGTGATTCTCACACATCAATTCTTGGGTCAAAGAGAAAAATAACTAAAACAAAGGGGCCTTATTGAATGACAGAGTTTTCCTGTATAATGTCACTATAAAACAATATCCAGTAAATGCTCCCATGGTACTAAAATACCTAACAATGGGGGAGTTCACAAATGAAGATCTGGAAGTTGCTGCCTGGTGACTCTTTATATAGAAGAGTGAGATTATCTCCCCACCAACCGGTTCACACAGTTTTTTTCTAAAGCTGACTGATTAGGAATCTCAAAGTTGGCTTTCCTTATAAGTAATACATGGTCTCAGTCAGACTGGACATGATCACTCCTACAGGAAGCAAAGTAAATGTACTATGATTTTATTTCACCTGTGAAATGATGAAAAACAGCAGAGTAGCTAACGCTAACAAAAGCGTGTTGAAATGTTTCATTTTCTGCTGTTTCATAGGTCAAAAGGGCGTTGAACCAAACTGAACCTGAACTGCTGCTACTGTTGTAGTGCAGCATCTGCTGTGTGGTTAATCATATAACATTTTGTACACAGCAGACAGAGGCTACTGGCACTTAAGTCCATCTGCTAGATAGCTTTTAAAATTGGTTAGGGAAGTGGCTTTGATAATACTGATACACGTTCTTTGCTACTGTGACAGGACAGGGATCCACCAGGGAATAGCTGTCAGGATAAAGAGCCTTCAGTTCTCTAAATATAAACTGGGTACTTGTAGGAAACTTTGGGAAGCGGCATTTTTCCTCATATCGTCTAAATTTAAGTTAGCTCAGGTACTTCTTACATACTTGCTCTACAGAAAGCCCAAATAAAGCCAAGGAGATATGTGAAAATAGGAATAGTAAAATATGCATCATAATCAGTTGTATGTGTCAACTATGTGGGCACCTCAGTCTTGTTGGCATGAAGAAAAGTTGTGTAATGTGTGCCATAAGAGCTGCAAAGGCATCATTTAAACAGTAGTCGTCTATTAGTCATAACGTATCTCCTGTTAAATAGTTAAATGTTCGTTCTCCATCTCTGTCCTCTCACAGCTCGGCGTATACCAACTCCAGGTCCCCACCAGCAGCTGTGGTAACAATGGCTGTGCCCATCAACACACTGAAGCTGAGAAGCCACCGGTTACTATTGGCGGCTCCAATAGGGTTACCTGTCAACTGTGGACACATGAAAGGACACCAGCAGAAGTTAAACAGAAACACAAGACAAGTTTACTGGAACATTTCCTATTGATAGCTTTATGGAAAAGTGTGTTTAAACAATTTTCTATTTTTTATTTTGTTTATGATTAGATTTATTGTGAAAGGAATTTCAAACTTTTACATTTAATTTGACCTTTCCCCTGTTTTTCATACAGAGTGAAGACGAATGGATGGTGCTTTCTTTGTTTGTTTAAAGATAATGAATATAACTCTAAAGACGTCTTAAACCACCCCTCGTTTCTATATATTTTGTTATATAAATGGAAATACAGTATACAAGACAAAAACTGAGCTTATATGATACTAAGGACCCTGTAAGTCAGTCCACCTTTATTATTCAGCACAGCCTTAAGTCTCTTAGTCAAGCTTTTTTGTATTTTCTGTAAAGAAGTATTCAGGAGCAGTTCTTTTCTTGGATGTTGGTTCCCTTTTATTCCATTCTCTGTTAAGACGTTTCAGTAATGTTGAGGTCTGGGGAGGCTAATCCATGACTGAAGTCCTGTGATGCTTCATACTGCATTAGCAGTCTGTTGTCATAGTGAAAAATGAAGCCACTGCCAATCAGACATTTGCATAGTGGATCAACTTCTGATGGTACTTTCCTGAATTCCATACCTATAATATGTTTGCACATGCTGATGAATATTTTCAACTGATTTTCCGTCCAGTTCCTGTGTAATGTGACATACGCCAGTCTTTCTCCCTGTGTCCCTTCCTTAAGAATAGAGCCATCCTTCCATTGAGACTGTTTCTGATGAGGCTTCATTGAGCAGTAGATGGATCCCTCAGCTCATCTAATCGTCCTATTTCTTAACACGTGACTTTCAGAAACTGTTAATCTGCAGTAGCTCGTTAACTCTTGCACTTCTTTTTTTTTTGTAATCTCTTAGTTTCCTCATTTTGTTAAGGTGGCACTGCACACCAAATCCAAAGTCAACATACTTTTATATAATGGAGTTGAACCTGTAACTGAGTTTGATTTAAACCAACCTAAGCGATTAAGTGAATGATGATGAGTAAAGGCGGAGGTCGTGGATGAAGACAGCTGTTGGCTTCTCATATATTGCAGAGTGAGGTTGTGTTTGCGCATTATTATAAAACCATGTTCACTATATATTTTAGCTGCAGACAATAACATTATTTGTTCTGCTGTGCTGATGTTATTCCACTTTTTATTCCAAGACCCTCAACACAAGCCTTGTAGTCCAACCATATACAGACAAATAAATGGTTGTGGTTGTAACAGCTCATGAACATGAATCATTCCACATTACTTTAAAAATCATTGTAAACTAAAATGGAATAAATGAGTGTTTATATATAGTTTTGTCTCAGCTGTTTACACACAGTGTTTCAGTTCTTATCAGAGAGTCCCACCGTCTCACATGTGATGAACCTTTAGCTCTGTTGTAAGCGTTTTGTTAGACCAGGTTTCCCTCATTTAAAAAATAATCTCTCATTAGAAATGGATATGATGTCTAAGACATAGAAATGCTTATTATGGGTTCACTTGATGCCATTGAAAAGAGAGATGCACATAGGTAACGCGCAGGCCATCCGAGGTTTATCTTCTCACCTCGAGTTTGCGACACTCTCACACTCAAAAAAATGAAACGTTGACTTTAATTAAAACTAGAAAAATTTGCATTTCCTGCGAAAATGCAGTGTGGATGCTTAAAGCTGAAGCTGTATGCAAAAAGTAGCTGAAAAAGCTGAAAAGTTGCAGAAATTGTAAAAACTTTGCAGAAGCAAAAGAAGTTTGCTAAAATGGAATAACTTAGCAGAACTGCAATATCTTAGAGGAAACATAATACTTGGCAGAAATAGCATAGCAGAATTTAGCAGAAATATTGTAACTTACCAGAAACATGATAACTTCTCAAAAATACAAGAATTTAGGAGAAATAGTATAAGATAACAGAAAGAATATATTTAGCCAAAAATACTTAAACATTACAGAAACACTATGATTTAGAAAAATAGTACAACAGAGCAGAAATATTGTGATTTACCAGAGACACTGTGATGAACTATGAATATTGTAATTTTAAATTGAGACTATGTTTTAGCACAAATATTATAATTTGGCAGAAATACTATAATTTAGCAGAAATACTATATTAAGCACAAATCCTATAAAAAGCAGAAATACTGTACTATGATTTAGTAGAAAAACTATAATTAATCAGAAATACTAAATTTAGCAGAAATACTATATTAAGCACAAATACTATGAAAAGCAGAAATAGTATATTAAGCACAAATCTTATAAAATAGCAGAAATAGTATGATTAAGCATAAATACTACATTTAGCAGAAATACTATATTAAGCACAAATCCTATAAAAGCAGAAATAGTATATTAAGCACAAATCTTATAAAATAGCAGAAATAGTATGATTTAGCACAATAGTAATAAGTTAAACAGAAAAATTGGAAAAGCAAAATGGACAGCTGAAAAAATGCTGAACATGCTGAGGGTCCCTCAAATATACTTGTTAAATGACAAAAATCTGCAAAAAATTTTATTACAGCCACACAATCACAAATATGTACACATGAGGAAACACACATGCACAGAGAGACCCACACACAAGATCCAATTCAGTCAACCAGTCTAAATATATTGAATTTAAATCTTAGAATGAGATCATCCCATTAAAAGCCTTTCTCTCTCTCTCTCTCTCTCTCTCTCTCTGTCACACACACACACACACACACACACACACACACACACACACACACACACACAGGGAGAGAGAAGTAAGTTTCTAGGTCAGCCTGGGAGCTGGTGAATTTGAATCCACCAATCAGAGAGGCTGTGCACTTTTCCCCACCAAAACAGGTGCATCTGTTTACACACGCAGCAGCACAGAGAGGCACAGGATTTTTGCAGTCTATTTCTCATAGTGACGACTCCCCTCAAACAAATGACCGTAATTTCCTAACCGTAGGGGCTAGAACGGTCATTCTTACACCGTTTTGTTCAGAAGAGATGGGGGAATCTTCAAGTGTTGACAATTTAATATTAAAATATGAATTTTTAGAGATATATGACATGGATGACTTGTTGACTTAGAAGCCACGAATTCCCCAATATGCAAATTTGAATGCCTGAGACCACATATGTGATTGGCTGGCTGGGAAGCCGTGCAGGCCCTGATTTGTGGATTTGAATTCCTCAGCCCTCAGATATGATTGGCTGGCTTAGAAGCCACGAAGGCCCCAATATGCAAATTTGAATGCCTCAGGACACTTATTTGATTGGCTGGGAAACTGTGCAGGCCCTGATTTGAAAATTTGAATGTCTCAGTCCTCACAGAGGATTGGCTGCCTGGGGACCTGGCAGAAATATATAGAAATACTATTATTAAGCATAAATACTACATTTAGTAGAAATACTATGTTTTAGCACAAATATTATAAAAAGAAGAAAAACTATAATTTAGCAGAAATACTATATTAAGCACAAATCCTATAAAAAGCAGAAATACTATAATTTAGAACAAATAGTATAAAAAGCAGAAATACTATAATTTAGTAGAAATACTATGTTTTAGCACAAATACTATAAAAAGCAGAAATACTATAATTTAGCAGAAATACTATATTAAGCACAAATCCTATAAAAAGCAGAAATAGGATGATTAAGCATAAACACTACATTTAGTAGAAATACTATGTTTGAGCAAAAATCCTATAAAAAGCAGAAATACTATATTAGGCACAAATCCCATAAAAAGCAGAAATAGTATGATTAAGCATAAATACTACATTTAGTAGAAATACTATGTTTTAGCACAAATAGTATAAAAAGCAGAAATATTGTAATTTAGCAGAAATACTATATTAGGCACAACTCTTATAAAATAGCAGAAATAGTATTATTTAGCACAATAGTAATAAGTTAAACAGAAAAATTGGAAAAGCAAAATGGACAGCTGAAAAAATGCTGAACATGCTGAGGGTCCCTCAAATATACTTGTTAAATGAAAAAATCAGCAAAAAAATGCACAGGGAGAGAGAAGTAAGTTTCTAGGTCAGCCTGGGAGCTGCTGAATTTGAATCCACCAATCAGAGAGCCTGTGTACTTTTTCCCGCCAAAACATGTGCCTCTTTTTACACACGCAGCACAGAGAGGCACAGGATTATTGCAGCCTATTTCTCATAGTGAGGACTCCCCTCAAACAAATGACCATAATTTCCAAACCGTAGGGGCTAGAGCGGTCATTCTTACACCGTTTTGTTCAGAAGAGATGGGGGAATCTTCCAGTGTTTACAATTTATCATTAAAATATGAATTATTAAAGATATTTGACTTGTAATGCACCATAACTGAGTAGAGCGAAGCAAAAACTGCCTTGACTTGCTCTCAAACAACGCTTTCTAACTCGAAATCTATTTGGAGTATCGATATCATTCTTTCACCGTAAGAGACAGCAGGCTTTGGTGAACAATCATGGAAATTTTCAGGTCTCTGTGGAAATCCAACAAAAAGTTATGACGAGAGAAAAAAGTGGTTCATTTCCACAGTTTGAAATCTGAAGAAATCTGAGCGAAGGACGAATTTCCTACCCTCAAACAAGTCCAACTCATTTCAGAACGGTAATAGGTGAGAAAGAAATTCTTGAATTGTGAGCGTCAGGGGAGTCTGAAGATATTCGGGGACAAGCCTCATGTCTTAACTTTGCTTCGTTAAGGAGATATGACGATTCGAATATGCCTCTCATTACAGAAATCCAGCGGTGATTTTGAACAAGCTCTCCATTGACTTTATATGGAGAGTTTTCTGACCTTGTGTTAGTCTGAGGAGATTTGCAAAAATTTTATAAATCCCACAACAATGATGGTGACATTTTCTGAAAGCCAGCAAAAATACCTACGTTTTGATGTATAATTTGTGGAAGTTGAGTGAAAATTGAGCAAGTAGCAGGAAGTTGTTCGGACATGAAGTGAAAATTGCAAAACCTTCAGTGGCACACTGGAAGCCAAGAGCATAGCAACCATAACAACACATGTATTTTGTGAAAAATCACAATTTTGCAACTCAAAACTTTAAGAGGCATAAAAGTAAAACAGTAAAAGATTTGAAAAAGCTGAATCATACCTGAATAGCCCAATAATTTGTGAACATTTTAAAGTTTGAATGGTTGTTCTAGCTGAAAATATGAGGAAGTAGTTAAGTTTCAAAAACAAGCAAATTTTAGCAGAATTGCTGAAGTTTCCCATTCATTTCAATGGGACAAATTAAAGGAAAAAAGTGGAATATTTTAAAAAGTATAATAGTTAAAAATAGCAAAAGTCATAGCCGGCATTAGCAAAAATAGCTGAATAGTTTAAAGTTTGAACGGTGAAAATAGCACAAAAATTGTGGAAGTAGTTCCACGGCGAAAAGTGTACGGAAGTCCTAAGAATAATAATAAAGAACTAGAAAAATTTGCATTTCCTGCGAAAATGCAGTGTGGATGCTTAAAGCTGAAGCTGTATGCAAAAAGTAGCTGAAAAAGCTGAAAAGTTGCAGAAATTGTAAAAACTTTGCAGAAGCAAAAGAAGTTTGCTAAAATGGAATAACTTAGCAGAACTGCAATATCTTAGAGGAAACATAATACTTGGCAGAAATACAATAGCATAGCAGAATTTAGCAGAAATATTGTAACTTACCAGAAACATGATAACTTCTCAAAAATACAAGAATTTAGGAGAAATAGTATAAGATAACAGAAAGAATATATTTAGCCAAAAATACTTAAACATTACAGAAACACTATGATTTAGAAAAATAGTACAACAGAGCAGAAATATTGTGATTTACCAGAGACACTGTGATGAACTATGAATATTGTAATTTTAAATTGAGACTATGTTTTAGCACAAATATTATAATTTGGCAGAAATACTATAATTTAGCAGAAATACTATATTAAGCACAAATCCTATAAAAAGCAGAAATGGTATGATTAAGCACAAATACTACATTTAGTAGAAATACTTTGTTTTAGCACAAATCCCATAAAAAGCAGAAATACTGTACTATGATTTAGTAGAAAAACTATAATTAATCAGAAATACTAAATTTAGCAGAAATACTATATTAAGCACAAATACTATAAAAAGCAGAAATAGTATGATTAAGCATAAATACTACATTTAGCAGAAATACTATATTAAGCACAAATCCTATAAAAGCAGAAATACTATATTAAGCACAAATCTTATAAAATAGCAGAAATAGTATGATTTAGCACAATAGTAATAAGTTAAACAGAAAAATTGGAAAAGCAAAATGGACAGCTGAAAAAATGCTGAACATGCTGAGGGTCCCTCAAATATACTTGTTAAATGACAAAAATCTGCAAAAAAATTTATTACAGCCACACAATCACAAATATGTACACATGAGGAAACACACATGCACAGAGAGACCCACACACAAGATCCAATTCAGTCAACCAGTCTAAATATATTGAATTTAAATCTTAGAATGAGATCATCCCATTAAAAGCCTTTCTCTCTCTCTCTCTCTCTCTCTCTCTCTCTCTCTCTGTCACACACACACACACACACACACACACACACACACACAGGGAGAGAGAAGTAAGTTTCTAGGTCAGCCTGGGAGCTGGTGAATTTGAATCCACCAATCAGAGAGGCTGTGCACTTTTCCCCACCAAAACAGGTGCATCTGTTTACACACGCAGCAGCACAGAGAGACACAGGATTTTTGCAGTCTATTTCTCATAGTGACGACTCCCCTCAAACAAATAACCGTAATTTCCTAACCGTAGGGGCTAGAGCGGTCATTCTTACACCGTTTTGTTCAGAAGAGATGGGGGAATCTTCCAGTGTTAACAATTTATCATTAAAATGTGAATTTTTAGAGATATACGACATGGATGACTTGTTGACTTAGAAGCCACGAATTCCCCAATATGCAAATTTGAATGCCTGAGACCACATATGTGATTGGCTGGCTGGGAAGCCGTGCAGGCCCTGATTTGTGGATTTGAATTCCTCAGCCCTCAGATATGATTGGCTGGCTTAGAAGCCACGAAGGCCCCAATATGCAAATTTGAATGCCTCAGGACACTTATTTGATTGGCTGGGAAACTGTGCAGGCCCTGATTTGAAAATTTGAATGTCTCAGTCCTCACAGAGGATTGGCTGCCTGGGGACCTGGCAGAAATATATAGAAATACTATTATTAAGCATAAATACTACATTTAGTAGAAATACTATGTTTTAGCACAAATATTATAAAAAGAAGAAAAACTATAATTTAGCAGAAATACTATATTAAGCACAAATCCTATAAAAAGCAGAAATACTATAATTTAGAACAAATAGTATAAAAAGCAGAAATACTATAATTTAGCAGAAATACTATGTTAAGCACAAATCCTATAAAAAGCAGAAATACTATAATTTAGCAGAAATACTATGTTAGGCACAAATCCTATAAAAAGCAGAAATACTATAATTTAGCAGAAATACTATATTAGGCATAAATCCTATGAAAAGCAGAAATAGTATGATTTAGCAGAAATACTGTATTTAGCACAAGTACCGAAAAGTACCAGAAATACTATGATTTAGCAGAATAGTAATAACTTATTGAAACACAAATGCACAGAGGGACACACAAACACAGGCTCTAATCCAGTCAACCAGTCTAACTATATTCAATTTAAATCCTACAATGACATGCTGCCAAATAAGGGCAGGGTCCTCTCTCTCCCACTAAACACACACACACACACACACACACAGAGGGAGAGAGCTGCCGAATTTAAATCCACCAATCAGAGTGGCTGTTAACGTTTTCCCGCCAAAACAGGTGCATCTTTTTACACACGCAGCAGCACAGAGAGGCACAGGATTATTGCAGCCTATTTCTCATAGTGAGGACTCCCCTCAAACAAATGACCATAATTTCCCAACCGTAGGGGCTAGAGCGGTCATTCTTACACTGTTTTGTTCAGAAGAGATGGGGGAATCTTCCAGTGTTAACAATTTATCATTAAAATGTGAATTTTTAGAGATATATGACATGGATGACTTGTTGACTTAGAAGCCACGAATTCCCCAATATGCAAATATGAATGCCTGAGACCACATATATGATTGGCTGGCTGGGAAGCCGTGCAGGCCCTGATTTGTGGATTTGAATTCCTCAGCCCTCAGATATGATTGGCTGGCTTAGAAGCCATGAAGGCCCCAATATGCAAATTTGAATGCCTCAGGACACATATATGATTGGCTGGGAAGCCGTGCAGGCCCTGATTTGAAAATTTGAATTTCTCAGTCCTCACAGAGGATTGGCTGCCTGGGGACCTGGCAGAAATATATAGAAATACTATGATTAAGCATAAATACTACATTTAGTAGAAATACTATGTTTTAGCACAAATACTATAAAAAGCAGAATAACTATAATTTAGCAGAAATACTATATTAAGCACAAATCCTATAAAAAGCAGAAATAGGATGATTAAGCATAAACACTACATTTAGTAGAAATACTATGTTTGAGCAAAAATCTTATAAAAAGCAGAAATACTATATTAGGCACAAATCCCATAAAAAGCAGAAATAGTATGATTAAGCATAAATACTACATTTAGTAGAAATACTATGTTTTAGCACAAATAGTATAAAAAGCAGAAATATTGTAATTTAGCAGAAATACTATATTAGGCACAAATCTTATAAAATAGCAGAAATAGTATTATTTAGCACAATAGTAATAAGTTAAACAGAAAAATTGGAAAAGCAAAATGGACAACTGAAAAAATGCTGAACATGCTGAGGGTCCCTCAAATATACTTGTTAAATGAAAAAATCAGCAAAAAAATGCACAGGGAGAGAGAAGTAAGTTTCTAGGTCAGCCTGGGAGCTGCTGAATTTGAATCCACCAATCAGAGAGCCTGTGTACTTTTTCCCGCCAAAACATGTGCCTCTTTTTACACACGCAGCACAGAGAGGCACAGGATTATTGCAGCCTATTTCTCATAGTGAGGACTCCCCTCAAACAAATGACCATAATTTCCAAACCGTAGGGGCTAGAGCGGTCATTCTTACACCGTTTTGTTCAGAAGAGATGGGGGAATCTTCCAGTGTTTACAATTTATCATTAAAATATGAATTATTAAAGATATTTGACTTGTAATGCACCATAACTGAGTAGAGCGAAGCAAAAACTGCCTTGACTTGCCCTCAAACAACGCTTTCTAACTCGAAATCTATTTGGAGTATCGATATCATTCTTTCACCGTAAGAGACAGCAAGCTTTGGTGAACAATCATGGAAATTTTCAGGTCTCTGTGGAAATCCAACAAAAAGTTATGACGAGAGAAAAAAGTGGTTCATTTCCACAGTTTGAAATCTGAAGAAATCTGAGCGAAGGACGAATTTCCTACCCTCAAACAAGTCCAACTCATTTCAGAACGGTAATAGGTGAGAAAGAAATTCTTGAATTGTGAGCGTCAGGGGTCTCTGAAGATATTCGGGGACAAGCCTCATGTCTTAACTTTGCTTCGTTAAGGAGATATGACGATTCGAATATGCCTCTCATTACAGAAATCCAGCGGTGATTTTGAACAAGCTCTCCATTCACTTTATATGGAGAGTTTTCTGACCTTGTGTTAGTCTGAGGAGATTTGCAAAAATTCTATAAATCCCACAACAATGATGGTGACATTTCCTGAAAGCCAGCAAAAATACCTACGTTTTGATGTATAATTTGTGGAAGTTGAGTGAAAATTGAGCAAGTAGCAGGAAGTTGTTCGGACATGAAGTGAAAATTGCAAAACCTTCAGTGGCACACTGGAAGCCAAGAGCATAGCAACCATAACAACACATGTATTTTGTGAAAAATCACAATTTTGCAACTCAAAACTTTAAGAGGCATAAAAGTAAAACAGTAAAAGATTTGAAAAAGCTGAATCATACCTGAATAGCCCAATAATTTGTGAACATTTTAAAATTTGAATGGTTGTTCTAGGTGAAAGTATGAGGAAGTAGTTAAGTTTCAAAAACAAGCAAATTTTAGCAGAATTGCTGAAGTTTCCCATTCATTTCAATGGGACAAATTAAAGGAAAAAAGTGGAATATTTTAAAAAGTATAATAGTTAAAAATAGCAAAAGTCATAGCCGGAAAGAGCAAAAATAGCTGAATAGTTTAAAATTTGAACGGTGAAAATCGGCTGAAAATTGTGGAAGTAGTTCTACGGCGAAAAGTGTACGGAAGTCCTAAGAATAATAATAATAATAAAGAATAAAGAGAAACAGGAACTCAATAGTGTGGATGCTTAAAGCATCCACACAATAAAGAGAAACAGGAACTCAATAGTGTGGATGCTTAAGCATCCACACAATTATTTTGTCAACAGGTTCCATGAAATTGAATTATGTTAGTTTAAAGCAAAAATCTTTAGTTCATCTAATTAAAAAAAAACTACTTAAGATTAACAAGACATATTTAAGACTAACTAAATCAAGTTATGTTGTATGAACAAAGATGATATATTTTCAGGTTAGATAGTTTAGATTAGTTACTTCAACACATTTCTTATTTGTGGCAGTAAAATGTTAAATTTAAGTTAGATTAATTCAAATATTATATTTTCAGCCACCTTGTGCTTTATTAATTAGTTTTACATAAATCTATTTTGTCAACAGGTTCCACACAAATGAATTAAGTACATCCAACTTATTTTTTAAAATGTATTTTATTGCCAACACATTCAGTGAGCATTTGTGTAAACCCAGTCCAAAATAAAACACAACAGCTCATTAGGGTTAGTAATTAACAGTATGTAGACAGATGCAACATCAAGACTTTAAATTAAATGTCTGTATCTACCAGAAATAGAAGAAAAAAAAAAAAAAACGCATTGAAGATCACATAACACATTGATAAGATGACACTTGAGTTATGCACATGTGATGCTAGTAAGGTCTGTGAGTGTTTTTTTTCTTTTAGTGTCTAAAATGGATAGCAAAGTTGCTATTTGCAATGATTGCTTAGGGTCAGTCCAGTAACACAATGCCAATGAAGTGCTTTCCTTTAACAATGCAAAGTGAAGTGTCCACCTCAACAGCCACAATTTAAAAAAAAAAAAATTATGTAACAACAACAACAACAATAATAATAATAATAATAATAATAAATAGTCCACTGATATTAGCAATCAAAGAAAATTACATCACCATCCCAAATAAAACTTTAACAAAACGTGCCAACATTATGGTCTAACAATAAAACAGCTTGTCAGCGTTCAGTTTTTTTGCAACAGCACAGCAGTAACCATTTAACACTCGCCACTGTCAACATTTATTTTACCAGTGTTTGGGCAAAAAACTTCAGATGTAAACATTTTAACATGGAAACAATTGTTCGTCTTTAAAAGTCCACAAAATATACATTCATCCTGCATTCCCAACTTGGATGATCTGATATCCTCGTGTTGGTGTTGTTCCCAGACCATCATGAAAATGTTGTTCCAGGTTCAACATTGCAAGTGACCAATCACATTGTTGTGACGTTATTCTATTCCAAGCCATTTGTGCATTTATGAAATTCCAATGTTGCAAGGACAATATCAATTCTGCTTACTGTTTATTAAAGGGTTAGGGTTAGGGTCAGTTGATCGGCGGACAGAGGCGGTTTCACGCAGCTTAAGTACAGTTTTTTGTTTTACGCCGGTTTTTCCCGAAGTCGCAAAAGTATGACGTCACAACATTCTGATTGGTCACTTGCAATGTTGATCCTGGAACAACATTTAGTATGATGATCTGGGAACAACACCAACACGGGGATATCAGATCAACCTCCTAACTTACCCTTATTTTTAGTATGTATTGCAATTACCTTTACAATGCACACAATGTAACACAAACTGAATATGAACATATTTCCACCTCATAACAATATGCCTTGAACGCTAATATACACACCACCCTTCAACATTTCTGGTGCAGTATCATCTCTCAATTAAATCCTTTAAATCTCAATACTTTTGATTGTCTCTTAGCTTTCAGTCTTAAGGTTAACTGAGATTCAGTGCATATATCCCACCCATTAAGAGTGCACATGCAGAGGCCAGGTCTTCCAGGTCATGCAGGACACACTAGATGGTTATACCCACATCGGCTGGAGGATTGCTGGCATCAGCTCTTTCGATGGTAAAGATAGCAAGGGTAATTTGTTCCAGGTCCCTCTGAACAGCTGTAGCTTAGACACAAAAACATAGAAAAATGGCATCCAGTTTTAAAAAAAAGAAAGAAAAAGGGCCAAAGCTACCCTTTAATGACGTAAACACAATATTAGGAACATGCACCCCAGTGCGCCACTATTTCAGACTACAGATTCAACGATAAATATAAATAGTTTGGGTATACAAGAAGATTTCCCAAAACATTTAAACAGGTTCCATGCAAATTACAACAACAACAACAACATTACAACATGCAACAACATTAGTTATTCAAAATTTGGTTTAATACAGATAAAAAACTAAACTAAAATTACCAACCAATTATTCTTTGAAGAGGATGCTTGGGTCTTCATTCAGGTAAAAAGGTAGTGCCCTGAGGACACACTCCCTCCCCTTTTCAATGGTTTCCTTCTGTAGAGAGTGGCAGAGATACAGGAAGAGAAAACAGAAATACTTTAGGATGACAGAAACTCACATTATACGCAAAATGAATGACATAGCCACTGCACAGATAGACATGTACACAAGACCAACTAATCATCACATGGACATGAATAGTTAACCTGTTGGGCAGGGTTCCCACCACATTATATATGTCCATAATGGAGGTAAAGACAAACTAATACATCATCTTTTTTGCATTCAAAACATAACATAAAAACATTCACTTCTGGTTTAACCTAAATCAAGGGATCAGATTTTACATATGTTTAGGTAATTTAAATTTTCCAACGTTTTGAGTACCAAACTTTGTCTTTCTTAATATAAATGTAAGTGCACTGTGCAGCTACCATACACTAGCTGTTTAAATTTGAAAATGATCTTATTAGCCATAATATTTTGCTACCAACAGAATAACGCACCTGTGTGGCTGGGGCCAAAGTTTGTCTAATTTTCTTCCCTGCAACGCCTCCTTTTTTTCTTGAAGACTTTTATGAGCTGGTCAGTGTATTGGTCAAGTTGTGTAAAAAGCCTTGGAACATGTGCAGCAGTAGTAATCCTCACATATTCTGCTTCCACCTGAAAACATGTCAACAAACACAACATACTGTACTGTAAATATACATACTATATGTACACATATACAAACTAAAACTAATGTAGAAAGACCTCATTAAAGCTATAATTTTAACACAAACATTTACACAAAATGCTAATGGAGCCATTACAGCTTTTATTGTTATTTATCAAGTTCCAAAAAATATTGATCACAGCTGATCTGAAAAGAATTTCATGCCTCAGGCCCTTGAACTGCAACCTTTACCATGGTTCAGATGTGGAGAAGAAATAACAGGGGCATGGGATGGGTCACAAAAGAAAACTTAACTTATAAAACAGTTTTGTTTTTAAAAGTATAACAGTTCACATACCACATACAAGCTCAGCAATACCACATACACCACATCAGTATAGGAGGGAGCAGGTAAAGGCAGGATCTGAGATTTATAAAGTAAAACAAGAAATTCATTACTTAATTTCAAGAAGCAAATTATTGTTTGAATTACAACTAAATAAAATACTACTCAGAAGAAAAGCAAGAGATTGACACTGCCATGTGCTAACTTTCTATAGAAGCAATTATCACCAGGTCTGTCGACCTCCATTGTCTGTCCACTCATATGTCTTGAATAATTTTATTAAAAAAATTAAGTGTGTACTTTCACAAACTGTAATTTATAACTACATTGATATGTATAACTCCGCTAGGAAACATGCTGTATTTACAGACCATTTTTACATAATACAGATTACTGATAGAGCAGAACAATGGTGTCACAGTGGCTTTCGCCCTTGACTTTTTGGATTTTAAATGTCACTTTATGCTATCCTTGCTATCCTATTCGATATTTCCGACTCTCGGATTACAGAAAAGGAATCCCAAGAAAGCAAATGGAAAAATAACCCCTTGAAAGAATAACCCCATGAACCCCTGTAGCTAATCCCTTAATAAAACAAAAAACAATAAAAATGTTTCTTACACAGTCCACAAAATAAGCATGTCCAGGACCCAGTAAAACTAATGTAAAACAAGCACACGCAAACGATATAACATGTCTTGTAAGACAAACGCAAAATATAACCATGCTGGACATATAGATACTACACAACATAGTCAAAGAAAAAAGTGGTCTTACCTCTCAAAGAAACAGCAGCTTGGCGCCAAAACAGCCTTTTTCAGTTAAATTTGAAGTCTTGCGCATGAGCAGGCACAAGCCGTGAAACCTTCTTGTTCTGCGCGGTTTCATTACAACTGTTTTTGCATTACTGCCACCTTGTGGATATACAAGGTATATCGATCCTCATTGACTTAACTTAAATGTTATGCGATCAAGTAACACATTAGTATTATGTACGTTGAATAATAGACACAATTACGTAGACTTGATTAGAAAAACATATGTTAACTTAACAAAAACATATATTTTAAGTAAAATGAAAATAAATAATTAATATACACTGAACAATCCACCTCATTCATTTTTTTGAGTGCAGATAAGGGCGTGCACGTTTCTGCGTGATCTTCTAAATTAGAAAAAACATTTCACAAAACAGAAGCTGACCATCACAAAACACTCATCACAAACCAAAAATGGCTCCACTGAGTGTCAAATTATCACCAGAATTTACTGATAATCTAAAGACTCACAGAACTAATTTTGTCTCATTTTGTCTTAGTTTGAGACATAAGTGCATGATTATAATACTGTGTAGTTAGATGAGACAGAACTGATGGTTCCTCTTAATTATCCTCTTCATTTTTCCTGAGCCTCAGTAGTGGTAGCTACCATGGATAGAAAAACAATGACTCATCTTAAATCTACCCAACCACAGTGTTAGGTGTGGCTGTGTGCAGGCAGGAATAGGACCCAAGGTGCAGACTCCGGAGACGGACGTGAACTCAAAAAGGCTTTAATTAGGTACTCAAAAATATAACATAACTGAAAAAACTCAAAACAAACTTAAACTGGAGAAATGACAGAACACACAGCTAAGAAAACAGTAGATCGCGACACAGACACTAAGAAACACAGGGCTTAAATACACAGAGGGAGCAATCAGGAAATGAGTAACAGGAGGGAAACACAGCTGGGGCAAATCAGAACTGACGAGACCAAAGAAGCGTAAACTGCACACACTGAGAAAAGACGGAGACCTTCAAAGTAAAACAGGAAACACATAACACAGACTGAACAAAGACACAGACTCACATGCAGGCACTACAAAGGGAACAGAGACGTGGGACCAGGGCAGACACAAACACTGACTGAACACGGGGATATAGGAACTTAAGATACACATAGACGCGAACTAGACAAGGGGATGCAGGTGATAGAGGAGACAGAGCAACTAAAGAAGACAGAGACCTAAGCCATAAGACAGAACTCAAAGAAACCAAAAACTAGACAGTATAAATAATATCATAAACTCAAAAACCCTGGGTCGACGACCCAGGCATCCTAACACACAGACTGCAAATCTAAACAAACAAACATACGGTGAAAGAAAACAGGGACTTTAACCGGGGAAGTACACACTCAGACACTGTTGACTTAATGGTATTCCTTATCTGCAGCTGGACTTTCGTCTGAATTACACTGAAACTGGCAATTTCACTTAGTTTTACTGTTTTTTAAGCTATTAGGCTGCTTTGTGGCTCACTTAATACTAAACTAAGATACTTTCAGTGTGAATCATTTGCATGAAGCAGGATTTAAAGTGGCCTGCAGAACTTTACAGTCTCTGTCTCAAAACATGCTAACAGGTCTTTGGTTTTTTTTGTTTTTCCAATTTTCACTGGTTTGATGTAATAAAAGAAATTTTAAAGAAGCAGACAATTTTTGTTATTTTAGTTAGTATTTTAGTTTAGTATTTTATAATTTCATAAATCATGGTATGGATCCAAGTCAACATTAAAAATAAATGAGATAATACAGCACTTTTGATGTTTGCCTTTTTATTTTCCCAGCAGTACTCAAGTTGGTTCTCGGCTACGTTTACATAACAGATTTTAATGTCTTCAGCAGCTGGACACTCATCTGAGGAAGGAACATTGGAAAGGTGGTCAGTGCACAACTGCATTACAAATTTTATGTACGACCCTGTATTTTATTGTATTTATATATTTTTAACATTTTACTTAATAGCTAACCTAGTATTGTGGATAGATGATCTCAGTTGTTCTCCTGACTGAAGTTTAGTCCGTTTACAGCATCCTGCCATGAAATTGCATTGCATTACATTACAGTACCACTTTTGGGAAGGATGAAAATATTTTCAGGAAGGAAGTCAGTCTGCAAGGAGAACTGCCTGAACTTCTCCTGCACGTCAGCACTGAGGTCCACACTGCACCCTGTGAAAACATTAGGTGTTTCAGCTAGACGTTTTAATAATAATAATGGATTGGATTCATATAGCACTTTTCTAGGCACCCAAAGCGCTTCACAATACCACTATTCATTCACTCTCACATTCACACACTGGTGGAGGCAGCTACAGGTGTAGCCACAGCTGCCCTGGGGCAGACTGACAGAAGCGAGGCTGCCATATTGCGCCATCGGCCCCTCTGGCCAACACCCGTAGGCGGTAGGTGAAGTGTCTTGCCCAAGGACACAACGACCAGGACACAGAGAGCAGGGGGATCAAACCGGCAACCTTCCTCCCCTGAGCCACGGTCGCCCGAACCCTTAAAAAAAAGGATTCGTCAGAGTGTGAAATTATGCCTAAATACTGTTACTGTCTAGTTTGTTAGCAGATAGGTTTCATTCCCCTTGGTGTTGATGGAGTAAGTCAGGGTGTATTCATCATACTTCACATCAACAATGAGCAACTCGCTCAAATGTCCAAAGCCTGACAAAAGAATATAACTGAAATAATGAAAATTCTAAAAGGTGAAACTATTAATATCTTTCTCCCAGTGTGGGCGCACCCACTCTGACTTATGTGTCTCAACTTTCCAGGCACGTCGGTCTTATTGGCCACTTTTTCCATTTTCCGACATGTGCCATTATAGCTGAAAAGACATCATTGAAACCTGATTAATCTTCATTTTAAATTATTTATTTATATTTATATTTATTTATATGTAAAAGACTACAAGTTTAACTTCACATAATTATATGTTAATTGTTACCCTGAAAAAATGCTGTAGCTGGCATTTGTAACCAGTTCTGTTTAGAAACTCGTGGGTTTGCAGTGTGCTATGGGTCACTATTCATTTGAAATGGGAAGTGCTGTTCAGTTTTGTGATGGCTGCTGAAGGTGGCTGCTGTAAAGGCCTAGCAGAGCATCTCAAGGGAGGAAACACAGCATTTGGTAGTGATGTGACGTTCTGTATCGAGGCTTCGAAGCGATGCGTGTTTCGAGGCTTGCTTCATTTATGGGAGGAGCTGAAAATGATGACGTCCGAAGCCTCGCTGCCCAGCTGTACCACGTGACTGGTTCATGAAGTGGTTCGAACTTAGCCGCGAGATATGACAGCGATATAAACCCCCTCAGATTTCATTCAAAATGTGAGTGTTTGATGGAGAGTTGCGGTTAGTGAGAGTTTGGAGGTTTAGGAAAGTGAGAGAAAGTCAGGAGAGAATGGAGCCAGCTAAGAAGAGGAGGATGTCCTCCCCTGTGTGGGAACATTTTGATTTTATTCCTCCCAACAAGGTATGTAAATTTCTACAGAAGATGTATTTTCATGATACTGATGGTGCAATACAATTTATGTTAAGCTGTCTGTACTTTTGTACAATGTGAAGTGTTTGCTATGTGCCAGGGAGCTGGGATATAACAACAACACCTCATCCATGCTTAGGCACTACAGAGCTTTGCATGAGAATAAGGGGAACACCGAATGTGGAGCAAGACCAGGTGAGCCATCAAATGCCATGATAACATAGCATGCAGTAATGTTACTAAATGATATAACAATATTATACAACTGTTATAAGTTACGTGTGTGATATTTATATTTGTGCTTTATCTTTATTGTCTTTCCTCAGGAGAACAATCTCAAATAGATGAAGACCTGGTCAGCATGGTGATTGAGGACTCACAGCCATTTAGCATTGTGGAGGACAAAGGATTCAAAAGATTTGTTAAATCATTAAATCCTAGCTATGTTCTCCCCACTAAAAAGGTCATAAAAGCAGTGAAAATTTAGTTTTTACAGAATAAAATGTGAACAGGCAGGACTGAGGCCTCAGTGTGTAGCTGTCCATACCTCAACGTTACAAAAGCACAACCACTGTCAACACCCCAGCCACACCTCACCTCACAGTAAATGATCATTTCCATTTCAAGCATTTCCAAATAATCATTTTCCATACTGCCACTATAAATATACACAGTATACTGCATCACTACAATATACATGTGTTACACACTCCTTTTGTTGTTGACATTTACAGGCTGTGTGCAAAATGCCACACTCTTCAAATTCATGCCAACTAATATTTTTACGTCCAGTAGGTGTCCTGCTAGAGCAAATGAAGCTTCAAGAAGCTTTGCACTGAGGTGAAGCAATTGGATGAAAAGCTTCAGTGCTTCATGAAGCTTCATCTGCCCATCACTAGCATTTGGCACTGTCCATGAATTCTGTGCTTCAGAATTTCACCCAAGCAATATAATCAGTTGTTAAAAAGGGCACATTATGTGCAAAATTGCTGTAATTAATAATTAGTTAATGAATATAGTCAGGGGCGATTCTAGGATCAGAGCTTTGGGGGTGCTGAGCACCAGGAGAGCTGCCCAGTCAGGCAGGGTAAACTTTACTCGTCACAATGAGACTTCTTCCCCGTCTCTGTCAGTCCCTGCGTCCTTAAATGTCTCCAGTTGTCCCGGGTTCCCTCTGACTGTCTCCTTGGTGCATTTAAACCCCTGTCCCTCCCTGTCCTCGTCGTCTGTTGTCTTCATCTCCGTTATCAGTCATCATAATTTTACCATCTCTGTGCAAGTCTGCAAATTTCTTTATTAAATCATAAGATTCTTAAATTCATCAAGTCTCAAAACATGACATCATTGTTTTGTACATTTTAACACAATTTAATAAGCATATGCTTCAGCCAGTACCTTTTGATTATTGTCTCGGTTTCTTGCTTTGTGGTAGATCTTTATTCTGTTTTCACTAAGATATTTGAATGCTAATGAATAAATCAATATTCATTCTAAAAAAAATAGAATCCCCACATTTGTGAAAGAAACGCAAAACACTTTTTTGAAAAGTCTGTAACAAAACCATCAAATCTGATAAAGGTTATTTAAATGCTGCAAAAGAAGAATGGATTGGAATAAAAAAATTACATATCCTAACCTTACTTACTGTGGGAGAATAATCAATGATGCTCACAGTGAGTGAAAAGTAAACTGAGTGCATTTTTTGGACAGAGATTCACTTTTAAAGTGTACGAATAATATAATACAGATACATAGAAAATACACTGCAAAAATAGAAGAGCCCTTGAAATGTCCAAATGTACAAAATCTTAATTAAAAAAATTATAAAAATGGAGGCAACTGTGCCTATGGTATGATGTATGAAAGGATCTTTACTGCAGATGCTACTACCATGGCTCTGCAGATTTAGTCTTTTATTTTAACCTATGTCACCTCACCTTGAGGTTGGCAAATCTGTCACTGTTTGGTGATCAACTCTCTCAAGCAGTTTAACAGTTTGTGTTGTGCCTGTCACTGTTCCCTGTCTGTTTCCTTACCTGATTCTTCCTAAAGTCCTCTCTCAGTGTACTTTCAACCAAAAGGCAAATAACCAAAGATTAAATATTGAAACACTGATCCAACATTATCCTTTATTGACGGATCATTTGATCTTACAATTTTACCTGAATGTGGCTCCTGTTTTTGAAAAAACGTCCTTATATCCATTATGAACCTGGCTGTCTCTCTGTACACCACACACACACAAACACACACACACACACACACACACACACACACACACACACACACACACACACAGTAACAGGATGGTCAAATGTCGCTGATTTTACTACAGAACAGGACGGATTGTAGGGTAGCAAACATCGTCGGAAAACATGTTTTCAACACTGCAGGTTACCTGGTGTAATGTTTTTCAGCTAAAAAGAAACATGGCCTGACTCCTATCAAAGTATATAAAGAGTAACTGAAGGTTAATTGCAGCTATTATGTCCTGTTTTAAGCCAGGCACTTACACCTCCGCTCTGCTGCGTCTCAGCCACTATCGCTCTGGCACAAAGGGCACCAGAGCCAGAGATGGGGAGAGGCGAGCTGGAACAAACCATTTTGGGACTGGGGGTAACTATACTTTTGTTGTTAAAATATTACATCTCAACCAAGTACTATATGCTTTCTATATTTTTTGTAGTGTATCACACAAACACCAAATATTGTCAAAAAAGTAAGAAATCTTTGGGGGTGCTTTGATTCATTTTGGGGGGTGTTTAAATGGGCTAAAAACGGCCCTTCTTACTAAGAAGGGGTTCAAATCCACAATCTGGTTGGTTTGCAATGTGTAATTAGAGTTAGGTTAATTGGTGATTGTAAATTACCCATGAATGTAAGTGCAAATGGGTGTTTGTCTCTATAAAACCATCAACCCCCATATTGGTTCATTAAGGAAGACTAGCAGTAATTGCCTTGATTAACAAAGTAGTTCTTCAAACAACAAGATTTCATTGTGTTTTCCTAAAGTTTTTAACTTGTGTAGAATGAATTAAAACAAATTTTACTCTACATACTTAAATAAATCACTTCAAGTCAATCATAGAGTCCATCCTCACCTCCTCCATCACTGTGTGGTACGCTGGAGCCACTATCAGGGACAAACAGAGACTGCAGCGTGTTGTGCGCTCTGCTGAGAAGGT